>NW_027411640.1:0-325373 GCF_049639745.1 Rhodnius prolixus | reverse complement strand
ATGAAAAAAGCTTTTGATATTACTAAAATAGTTATTTGTAAAGTTGTAGGTAAATGTAAAATACAATTATTCCCTATTATTGATATGTGTTTATGGCTGAAAGGAAACCCATCAGCAGCTGGTGTATGCTGGCAGTTAGTTACTTTAGTTGACCTAGAGATGGGCTGCTGGCGTCAGTATGTCAGCAACAGTTTTTCCTTAATAACTTTTTTAATATTGCGGCACAAATGATAAAATTTGGTGAATCGCCGGCACAAACGTTGCAAAAGAGATTGGAAAAAGAAATTTTGAAAAATGCTAATGACAAGCAAAATCGCATGACCACATTCCGTCAAGTTGGTATGACCACTTTAAACCCTTAATAAATATTTCAATTTTTGAGCTAAATGACTGAAATTTAGGGAATGGCCGGCACAAACGAATGGTAAAAGGAAATTTTGAAAAACTCAAAAATAGAAAGTGGCCATACCAAATTGACATGCGAATATCTCCCTTAATAAAGCGGCACAAACGATTAAATTTGGCGAATCACCAGCACATACGAGGCCAATGTGATTAGCAAAGAGAAATTTTGAAAAAATTCAAAAAATAAATAGTAATATCAATTTTTCTCATATTAAGTTGACACGCGAATATCTCGCTTAAAAATGCGGCACAAACGATGAAATTTGGTGAATCGACGGCACAAACGATGACCAAACAAAAAGTAAAAAGAAATTTTGAAATAACGAAAAAAAAAAAATTGGCCGTACCAAATTGACATGCGAATATCTCGCGCAAAAACGCGGCACAAACGATGAAACTCGGCGAATCAGCGGCATAAACGAGGCCTAAGAGATTAGTAAAATGAAATTTAAAAAAAATTAAAAATAAATAGTTCAAACAATTTTTCGCATATTAAGTTGACACGCGAATATCTCGCGTAATAATGCGGCACAAACGATGAAACTCTGCGACACACCAGCAGATACGAGACCAAAGAGATTGGCAAAAAGAAATTTTGAAAAAATTCATAAAATGAAAGGTTATACCAATTTTTCGCATATTAAGTTGACACGCGAATATCTCGCTTAATAATGCGAAACAAACGATGAAATTTGGTGAATCACCGGCACTCATCAGGATACCCATCAGAAGCTGGTGTATGCTGGCAGTTAGTTACTTTAGTTGACGTACAGATGAGCTGCTGGCGTCAGTATGTCAGTAACGAAGCCCAAACGAATTATAAAAAGAATTTTTGAAAAAACTCAAAAATAAAAAGTGGCCATACCAACTTGACATGCAAATATCTCGCGTAATAATGCGGCACAAATGAAAAAAGCTTTTGATATTACTAAAATAGTTATTTGTAAAGTTGTAGGTAAATGTAAAATACAATTATTTCCTATTATTGATATGTGTTTATGGCTGAAAGGAAACCCATCAGCAGCTGGTGTATGCTGGCAGTTAGTTACTTTAGTTGACCTAGAGATGGGCTGCTGGCGTCAGTATGTCAGCAACAGTTTTTCCTTAATAACTTTTTTAATATTGCGGCACAAATGATAAAATTTGGTGAATCGCCGGCACAAACGTTGCAAAAGAGATTGGAAAAAGAAATTTTGAAAAATGCTAATGACAAGCAAAATCGCATGACCACATTCCGTCAAGTTGGTATGACCACTTTAAACCCTTAATAAATATTTCAATTTTTGAGCTAAATGACTGAAATTTAGGGAATGGCCGGCACAAACGAGTGGTAAAAGGAAATTTTGAAAAAACTCAAAAATAGAAAGTGGCCGTACCAAATTGACATGCGAATATCTCCCTTAATAAAGCGGCACAAACGATTAAATTTGGCGAATCACCAGCACATACGAGGCCAAAGTGATTAGCAAAGAGAAATTTTGAAAAAATTCAAAAAATAAATAGTTATATCAATTTTTCTCATATTAAGTTGACACGCGAATATCTCGCTTAAAAATGCGGCACAAACGATGAAATTTGGTGAATCGCCGGCACAAACGAAGCCTAAACGAATGGTAAAAAGTAATTTAGAAAAAACGCAAAAATAAAAAGTGGCCATACCAACATGACATGCTAATATCTCGCTTAATGAAGCGGCACAAACGATGAAATTTGAAGAATCACCAGCAGAAACGAGGCCAAAGAGATTGGTAAAATGAAATTTAAAAAAAATTAAAAATAAATAGTTATATCAATTTTTCTCATATTAAGTTGACACGCGAATATCTCGCTTAATAATGCGGCACAAACGATGAAATTTGGTGAATCGACGGCACAAACGAAGACCAAACGGAAAGTAAAAAGAAATTTTTGAAAAACTCAAAAATAAAAAGTGGCCGTACCAAATTGACGTGCGAATATCTCGCGTAATAACGCGGCACAAACGATGAAACTCGGCGAATCTGCGACATAAACGAGGCCAAAGAGATTGGCATAAAGAAATTTGAAAAAAATTCATAAAATGAAAGGTTATACCAATTTTTCGCATATTAAGTTGACACGCGAATATCTCGCGTAATAATGCGGCACAAACGATGAAACTCGGCGACACACCAGCAGATACGAGTCCAAAGAGATTGGCAAAAAGAAATTTTGAAAAAATTCATAAAATGAAAGGTTATACCAATTTTTCGCATATTAAGTTGACACGCGAATATTTCGCTTAATAATGCGAAACAAACGATGAAATTTGGTGAATCACCGGCACTCATCAGGATACCCATCAGAAGCTGGTGTATGCTGGCAGTTAGTTACTTTAGTTGACGTACAGATGAGCTGCTGGCGTCAGTATGTCAGCAACTGTTTTCCTTAATAACTTTTTTAATATTGCGTCACAAATGATAAAATTTGGTGAATCGCCGGCACAAACGTTGCAAAAGAGATTGGAAAAAGAAATTTTGAAAAATGCTAATGACAAGCGAAATCGGATGACCACATTCCGTCAAGTTGGTATGACCACTTTAAATCCTTAATAACTATTTCAATTTTTGAGCTAAATGACTGAAATTTAGGGAATGGCCGGCACAAACGAATGGTAAAAGGAAATTTTGAAAAAACTCAAAAATAGAAAGTGGCCATACCAAATTGACATGCGAATATCTCCCTTAATAAAGCGGCACAAACGATTAAATTTGGCGAATCACCAGCACATACGAGGCCAATGTGATTAGCAAAGAGAAATTTTGAAAAAATTCAAAAAATAAATAGTAATATCAATTTTTCTCATATTAAGTTGACACGCGAATATCTCGCTTAAAAATGCGGCACAAACGATGAAATTTGGTGAATCGACGGCACAAACGATGACCAAACGAAAAGTAAAAAGAAATTTTGAAATAAAGAAAAAAAAAAATTGGCCGTACCAAATTGACATGCGAATATCTCGCGCAAAAACGCGGCACAAACGATGAAACTCGGCGAATCAGCGGCATAAACGAGGCCTAAGAGATTAGTAAAATGAAATTTAAAAAAAATTAAAAATAAATAGTTCAAACAATTTTTCGCATATTAAGTTGACACGCGAATATCTCGCTTAATAATGCGAAACAAACGATGAAATTTGGTGAATCACCGGCACTCATCAGGATACCCATCAGAAGCTGGTGTATGCTGGCAGTTAGTTACTTTAGTTGACGTACAGATGAGCTGCTGGCGTCAGTATGTCAGTAACGAAGCCCAAACGAATTATAAAAAGAATTTTTGAAAAAACTCAAAAATAAAAAGTGGCCATACCAACTTGACATGCAAATATCTCGCGTAATAATGCGGCACAAATGAAAAAAGCTTTTGATATTACTAAAATAGTTATTTGTAAAGTTGTAGGTAAATGTAAAATACAATTATTTCCTATTATTGATATGTGTTTATGGCTGAAAGGAAACCCATCAGCAGCTGGTGTATGCTGGCAGTTAGTTACTTTAGTTGACCTAGAGATGGGCTGCTGGCGTCAGTATGTCAGCAACAGTTTTTCCTTAATAACTTTTTTAATATTGCGGCACAAATGATAAAATTTGGTGAATCGCCGGCACAAACGTTGCAAAAGAGATTGGAAAAAGAAATTTTGAAAAATGCTAATGACAAGCAAAATCGCATGACCACATTCCGTCAAGTTGGTATGACCACTTTAAACCCTTAATAAATATTTCAATTTTTGAGCTAAATGACTGAAATTTAGGGAATGGCCGGCACAAACGAATGGTAAAAGGAAATTTTGAAAAAACTCAAAAATAGAAAGTGGCCATACCAAATTGACATGCGAATATCTCCCTTAATAAAGCGGCACAAACGATTAAATTTGGCGAATCACCAGCACATACGAGGCCAAAGTGATTAGCAAAGAGAAATTTTGAAAAAATTCAAAAAATAAATAGTTATATCAATTTTTCTCATATTAAGTTGACACGCGAATATCTCGCTTAAAAATGCGGCACAAACGATGAAATTTGGTGAATCGCCGGCACAAACGAAGCCTAAACGAATGGTAAAAAGTAATTTAGAAAAAACGCAAAAATAAAAAGTGGCCATACCAACATGACATGCTAATATCTCGCTTAATGAAGCGGCACAAACGATGAAATTTGAAGAATCACCAGCAGAAACGAGGCCAAAGAGATTGGTAAAATGAAATTTAAAAAAAATTAAAAATAAATAGTTATATCAATTTTTCTCATATTAAGTTGACACGCGAATATCTCGCTTAATAATGCGGCACAAACGATGAAATTTGGTGAATCGACGGCACAAACGAAGACCAAACGGAAAGTAAAAAGAAATTTTTGAAAAACTCAAAAATAAAAAGTGGCCGTACCAAATTGACGTGCGAATATCTCGCGTAATAACGCGGCACAAACGATGAAACTCGGCGAATCTGCGGCATAAACGAGGCCAAAGAGATTGGCATAAAGAAATTTAAAAAAAATTAAAAATAAATAGTTAAAACAATTTTTCGCATATTAAGTTGACACGCGAATATCTCGCGTAATAATGCGGCACAAACGATGAAACTCGGCGACACACCAGCAGATACGAGTCCAAAGAGATTGGCAAAAAGAAATTTTGAAAAAATTCATAAAATGAAAGGTTATACCAATTTTTCGCATATTAAGTTGACACGCGAATATCTCGCTTAATAATGCGAAACAAACGATGAAATTTGGTGAATCACCGGCACTCATCAGGATACCCATCAGAAGCTGGTGTATGCTGGCAGTTAGTTACTTTAGTTGACGTACAGATGAGCTGCTGGCGTCAGTATGTCAGTAACGAAGCCCAAACGAATTATAAAAAGAATTTTTGAAAAAACTCAAAAATAAAAAGTGGCCATACCAACTTGACATGCAAATATCTCGCGTAATAATGCGGCACAAATGAAAAAAGCTTTTGATATTACTAAAATAGTTATTTGTAAAGTTGTAGGTAAATGTAAAATACAATTATTCCCTATTATTGATATGTGTTTATGGCTGAAAGGAAACCCATCAGCAGCTGGTGTATGCTGGCAGTTAGTTACTTTAGTTGACCTAGAGATGGGCTGCTGGCGTCAGTATGTCAGCAACAGTTTTTCCTTAATAACTTTTTTAATATTGCGGCACAAATGATAAAATTTGGTGAATCGCCGGCAAAAACGTTGCAAAAGAGATTGGAAAAAGAAATTTTGAAAAATGCTAATGACAAGCAAAATCGCATGACCACATTCCGTCAAGTTGGTATGACCACTTTAAACCCTTAATAAATATTTCAATTTTTGAGCTAAATGACTGAAATTTAGAGAATGGCCGGCACAAACGAATGGTAAAAGGAAATTTTGAAAAAACTCAAAAATAGAAAGTGGCCATACCAAATTGACATGCGAATATCTCCCTTAATAAAGCGGCACAAACGATTAAATTTGGCGAATCACCAGCACATACGAGGCCAATGTGATTAGCAAAGAGAAATTTTGAAAAAATTCAAAAAATAAATAGTAATATCAATTTTTCTCATATTAAGTTGACACGCGAATATCTCGCTTAAAAATGCGGCACAAACGATGAAATTTGGTGAATCGACGGCACAAACGATGACCAAACGAAAAGTAAAAAGAAATTTTGAAATAACGAAAAAAAAAATTGGCCGTACCAAATTGACATGCGAATATCTCGCGCAAAAACGCGGCACAAACGATGAAACTCGGCGAATCAGCGGCATAAACGAGGCCTAAGAGATTAGTAAAATGAAATTTAAAAAAAATTAAAAATAAATAGTTCAAACAATTTTTCGCATATTAAGTTGACACGCGAATATCTCGCGTAATAATGCGGCACAAACGATGAAACTCTGCGACACACCAGCAGATACGAGACCAAAGAGATTGGCAAAAAGAAATTTTGAAAAAATTCATAAAATGAAAGGTTATACCAATTTTTCGCATATTAAGTTGACACGCGAATATCTCGCTTAATAATGCGAAACAAACGATGAAATTTGGTGAATCACCGGCACTCATCAGGATACCCATCAGAAGCTGGTGTATGCTGGCAGTTAGTTACTTTAGTTGACGTACAGATGAGCTGCTGGCGTCAGTATGTCAGTAACGAAGCCCAAACGAATTATAAAAAGAATTTTTGAAAAAACTCAAAAATAAAAAGTGGCCATACCAACTTGACATGCAAATATCTCGCGTAATAATGCGGCACAAATGAAAAAAGCTTTTGATATTACTAAAATAGTTATTTGTAAAGTTGTAGGTAAATGTAAAATACAATTATTTCCTATTATTGATATGTGTTTATGGCTGAAAGGAAACCCATCAGCAGCTGGTGTATGCTGGCAGTTAGTTACTTTAGTTGACCTAGAGATGGGCTGCTGGCGTCAGTATGTCAGCAACAGTTTTTCCTTAATAACTTTTTTAATATTGCGGCACAAATGATAAAATTTGGTGAATCGCCGGCACAAACGTTGCAAAAGAGATTGGAAAAAGAAATTTTGAAAAATGCTAATGACAAGCAAAATCGCATGACCACATTCCGTCAAGTTGGTATGACCACTTTAAACCCTTAATAAATATTTCAATTTTTGAGCTAAATGACTGAAATTTAGGGAATGGCCGGCACAAACGAGTGGTAAAAGGAAATTTTGAAAAAACTCAAAAATAGAAAGTGGCCGTACCAAATTGACATGCGAATATCTCCCTTAATAAAGCGGCACAAACGATTAAATTTGGCGAATCACCAGCACATACGAGGCCAAAGTGATTAGCAAAGAGAAATTTTGAAAAAATTCAAAAAATAAATAGTTATATCAATTTTTCTCATATTAAGTTGACACGCGAATATCTCGCTTAAAAATGCGGCACAAACGATGAAATTTGGTGAATCGCCGGCACAAACGAAGCCTAAACGAATGGTAAAAAGTAATTTAGAAAAAACGCAAAAATAAAAAGTGGCCATACCAACATGACATGCTAATATCTCGCTTAATGAAGCGGCACAAACGATGAAATTTGAAGAATCACCAGCAGAAACGAGGCCAAAGAGATTGGTAAAATGAAATTTAAAAAAAATTAAAAATAAATAGTTATATCAATTTTTCTCATATTAAGTTGACACGCGAATATCTCGCTTAATAATGCGGCACAAACGATGAAATTTGGTGAATCGACGGCACAAACGAAGACCAAACGGAAAGTAAAAAGAAATTTTTGAAAAACTCAAAAATAAAAAGTGGCCGTACCAAATTGACGTGCGAATATCTCGCGTAATAACGCGGCACAAACGATGAAACTCGGCGAATCTGCGACATAAACGAGGCCAAAGAGATTGGCATAAAGAAATTTGAAAAAAATTCATAAAATGAAAGGTTATACCAATTTTTCGCATATTAAGTTGACACGCGAATATCTCGCGTAATAATGCGGCACAAACGATGAAACTCGGCGACACACCAGCAGATACGAGTCCAAAGAGATTGGCAAAAAGAAATTTTGAAAAAATTCATAAAATGAAAGGTTATACCAATTTTTCGCATATTAAGTTGACACGCGAATATTTCGCTTAATAATGCGAAACAAACGATGAAATTTGGTGAATCACCGGCACTCATCAGGATACCCATCAGAAGCTGGTGTATGCTGGCAGTTAGTTACTTTAGTTGACGTACAGATGAGCTGCTGGCGTCAGTATGTCAGCAACTGTTTTCCTTAATAACTTTTTTAATATTGCGTCACAAATGATAAAATTTGGTGAATCGCCGGCACAAACGTTGCAAAAGAGATTGGAAAAAGAAATTTTGAAAAATGCTAATGACAAGCGAAATCGGATGACCACATTCCGTCAAGTTGGTATGACCACTTTAAATCCTTAATAACTATTTCAATTTTTGAGCTAAATGACTGAAATTTAGGGAATGGCCGGCACAAACGAATGGTAAAAGGAAATTTTGAAAAAACTCAAAAATAGAAAGTGGCCATACCAAATTGACATGCGAATATCTCCCTTAATAAAGCGGCACAAACGATTAAATTTGGCGAATCACCAGCACATACGAGGCCAATGTGATTAGCAAAGAGAAATTTTGAAAAAATTCAAAAAATAAATAGTAATATCAATTTTTCTCATATTAAGTTGACACGCGAATATCTCGCTTAAAAATGCGGCACAAACGATGAAATTTGGTGAATCGACGGCACAAACGATGACCAAACGAAAAGTAAAAAGAAATTTTGAAATAAAGAAAAAAAAAAATTGGCCGTACCAAATTGACATGCGAATATCTCGCGCAAAAACGCGGCACAAACGATGAAACTCGGCGAATCAGCGGCATAAACGAGGCCTAAGAGATTAGTAAAATGAAATTTAAAAAAAATTAAAAATAAATAGTTCAAACAATTTTTCGCATATTAAGTTGACACGCGAATATCTCGCTTAATAATGCGAAACAAACGATGAAATTTGGTGAATCACCGGCACTCATCAGGATACCCATCAGAAGCTGGTGTATGCTGGCAGTTAGTTACTTTAGTTGACGTACAGATGAGCTGCTGGCGTCAGTATGTCAGTAACGAAGCCCAAACGAATTATAAAAAGAATTTTTGAAAAAACTCAAAAATAAAAAGTGGCCATACCAACTTGACATGCAAATATCTCGCGTAATAATGCGGCACAAATGAAAAAAGCTTTTGATATTACTAAAATAGTTATTTGTAAAGTTGTAGGTAAATGTAAAATACAATTATTTCCTATTATTGATATGTGTTTATGGCTGAAAGGAAACCCATCAGCAGCTGGTGTATGCTGGCAGTTAGTTACTTTAGTTGACCTAGAGATGGGCTGCTGGCGTCAGTATGTCAGCAACAGTTTTTCCTTAATAACTTTTTTAATATTGCGGCACAAATGATAAAATTTGGTGAATCGCCGGCACAAACGTTGCAAAAGAGATTGGAAAAAGAAATTTTGAAAAATGCTAATGACAAGCAAAATCGCATGACCACATTCCGTCAAGTTGGTATGACCACTTTAAACCCTTAATAAATATTTCAATTTTTGAGCTAAATGACTGAAATTTAGGGAATGGCCGGCACAAACGAATGGTAAAAGGAAATTTTGAAAAAACTCAAAAATAGAAAGTGGCCATACCAAATTGACATGCGAATATCTCCCTTAATAAAGCGGCACAAACGATTAAATTTGGCGAATCACCAGCACATACGAGGCCAAAGTGATTAGCAAAGAGAAATTTTGAAAAAATTCAAAAAATAAATAGTTATATCAATTTTTCTCATATTAAGTTGACACGCGAATATCTCGCTTAAAAATGCGGCACAAACGATGAAATTTGGTGAATCGCCGGCACAAACGAAGCCTAAACGAATGGTAAAAAGTAATTTAGAAAAAACGCAAAAATAAAAAGTGGCCATACCAACATGACATGCTAATATCTCGCTTAATGAAGCGGCACAAACGATGAAATTTGAAGAATCACCAGCAGAAACGAGGCCAAAGAGATTGGTAAAATGAAATTTAAAAAAAATTAAAAATAAATAGTTATATCAATTTTTCTCATATTAAGTTGACACGCGAATATCTCGCTTAATAATGCGGCACAAACGATGAAATTTGGTGAATCGACGGCACAAACGAAGACCAAACGGAAAGTAAAAAGAAATTTTTGAAAAACTCAAAAATAAAAAGTGGCCGTACCAAATTGACGTGCGAATATCTCGCGTAATAACGCGGCACAAACGATGAAACTCGGCGAATCTGCGGCATAAACGAGGCCAAAGAGATTGGGATAAAGAAATTTAAAAAAAATTAAAAATAAATAGTTAAAACAATTTTTCGCATATTAAGTTGACACGCGAATATCTCGCGTAATAATGCGGCACAAACGATGAAACTCGGCGACACACCAGCAGATACGAGTCCAAAGAGATTGGCAAAAAGAAATTTTGAAAAAATTCATAAAATGAAAGGTTATACCAATTTTTCGCATATTAAGTTGACACGCGAATATCTCGCTTAATAATGCGAAACAAACGATGAAATTTGGTGAATCACCGGCACTCATCAGGATACCCATCAGAAGCTGGTGTATGCTGGCAGTTAGTTACTTTAGTTGACGTACAGATGAGCTGCTGGCGTCAGTATGTCAGTAACGAAGCCCAAACGAATTATAAAAAGAATTTTTGAAAAAACTCAAAAATAAAAAGTGGCCATACCAACTTGACATGCAAATATCTCGCGTAATAATGCGGCACAAATGACAAAAGCTTTTGATATTACTAAAATAGTTATTTGTAAAGTTGTAGGTAAATGTAAAATACAATTATTCCCTATTATTGATATGTGTTTATGGCTGAAAGGAAACCCATCAGCAGCTGGTGTATGCTGGCAGTTAGTTACTTTAGTTGACCTAGAGATGGGCTGCTGGCGTCAGTATGTCAGCAACAGTTTTTCCTTAATAACTTTTTTAATATTGCGGCACAAATGATAAAATTTGGTGAATCGCCGGCAAAAACGTTGCAAAAGAGATTGGAAAAAGAAATTTTGAAAAATGCTAATGACAAGCAAAATCGCATGACCACATTCCGTCAAGTTGGTATGACCACTTTAAACCCTTAATAAATATTTCAATTTTTGAGCTAAATGACTGAAATTTAGAGAATGGCCGGCACAAACGAATGGTAAAAGGAAATTATGAAAAAACTCAAAAATAGAAAGTGGCCATACCAAATTGACATGCGAATATCTCCCTTAATAAAGCGGCACAAACGATTAAATTTGGCGAATCACCAGCACATACGAGGCCAATGTGATTAGCAAAGAGAAATTTTGAAAAAATTCAAAAAATAAATAGTAATATCAATTTTTCTCATATTAAGTTGACACGCGAATATCTCGCTTAAAAATGCGGCACAAACGATGAAATTTGGTGAATCGACGGCACAAACGATGACCAAACGAAAAGTAAAAAGAAATTTTGAAATAACGAAAAAAAAAAATTGGCCGTACCAAATTGACATGCGAATATCTCGCGCAAAAACGCGGCACAAACGATGAAACTCGGCGAATCAGCGGCATAAACGAGGCCTAAGAGATTAGTAAAATGAAATTTAAAAAAAATTAAAAATAAATAGTTCAAACAATTTTTCGCATATTAAGTTGACAGGCGAATATCTCGCGTAATAATGCGGCACAAACGATGAAACTCGGCGACACACCAGCAGATACGAGACCAAAGAGATTGGCAAAAAGAAATTTTGAAAAAATTCATAAAATGAAAGGTTATACCAATTTTTCGCATATTAAGTTGACACGCGAATATCTCGCTTAATAATGCGAAACAAACGATGAAATTTGGTGAATCACCGGCACTCATCAGGATACCCATCAGAAGCTGGTGTATGCTGGCAGTTAGTTACTTTAGTTGACGTACAGATGAGCTGCTGGCGTCAGTATGTCAGTAACGAAGCCCAAACGAATTATAAAAAGAATTTTTGAAAAAACTCAAAAATAAAAAGTGGCCATACCAACTTGACATGCAAATATCTCGCGTAATAATGCGGCACAAATGACAAAAGCTTTTGATATTACTAAAATAGTTATTTGTAAAGTTGTAGGTAAATGTAAAATACAATTATTCCCTATTATTGATATGTGTTTATGGCTGAAAGGAAACCCATCAGCAGCTGGTGTATGCTGGCAGTTAGTTACTTTAGTTGACCTAGAGATGGGCTGCTGGCGTCAGTATGTCAGCAACAGTTTTTCCTTAATAACTTTTTTAATATTGCGGCACAAATGATAAAATTTGGTGAATCGCCGGCAAAAACGTTGCAAAAGAGATTGGAAAAAGAAATTTTGAAAAATGCTAATGACAAGCAAAATCGCATGACCACATTCCGTCAAGTTGGTATGACCACTTTAAACCCTTAATAAATATTTCAATTTTTGAGCTAAATGACTGAAATTTAGAGAATGGCCGGCACAAACGAATGGTAAAAGGAAATTATGAAAAAACTCAAAAATAGAAAGTGGCCATACCAAATTGACATGCGAATATCTCCCTTAATAAAGCGGCACAAACGATTAAATTTGGCGAATCACCAGCACATACGAGGCCAATGTGATTAGCAAAGAGAAATTTTGAAAAAATTCAAAAAATAAATAGTAATATCAATTTTTCTCATATTAAGTTGACACGCGAATATCTCGCTTAAAAATGCGGCACAAACGATGAAATTTGGTGAATCGACGGCACAAACGATGACCAAACGAAAAGTAAAAAGAAATTTTGAAATAACGAAAAAAAAAAATTGGCCGTACCAAATTGACATGCGAATATCTCGCGCAAAAACGCGGCACAAACGATGAAACTCGGCGAATCAGCGGCATAAACGAGGCCTAAGAGATTAGTAAAATGAAATTTAAAAAAAATTAAAAATAAATAGTTCAAACAATTTTTCGCATATTAAGTTGACAGGCGAATATCTCGCGTAATAATGCGGCACAAACGATGAAACTCTGCGACACACCAGCAGATACGAGACCAAAGAGATTGGCAAAAAGAAATTTTGAAAAAATTCATAAAATGAAAGGTTATACCAATTTTTCGCATATTAAGTTGACACGCGAATATCTCGCTTAATAATGCGAAACAAACGATGAAATTTGGTGAATCACCGGCACTCATCAGGATACCCATCAGAAGCTGGTGTATGCTGGCAGTTAGTTACTTTAGTTGACGTACAGATGAGCTGCTGGCGTCAGTATGTCAGTAACGAAGCCCAAACGAATTATAAAAAGAATTTTTGAAAAAACTCAAAAATAAAAAGTGGCCATACCAACTTGACATGCAAATATCTCGCGTAATAATGCGGCACAAATGAAAAAAGCTTTTGATATTACTAAAATAGTTATTTGTAAAGTTGTAGGTAAATGTAAAATACAATTATTTCCTATTATTGATATGTGTTTATGGCTGAAAGGAAACCCATCAGCAGCTGGTGTATGCTGGCAGTTAGTTACTTTAGTTGACCTAGAGATGGGCTGCTGGCGTCAGTATGTCAGCAACAGTTTTTCCTTAATAACTTTTTTAATATTGCGGCACAAATGATAAAATTTGGTGAATCGCCGGCACAATCGTTGCAAAAGAGATTGGAAAAAGAAATTTTGAAAAATGCTAATGACAAGCAAAATCGCATGACCACATTCCGTCAAGTTGGTATGACCACTTTAAACCCTTAATAAATATTTCAATTTTTGAGCTAAATGACTGAAATTTAGGGAATGGCCGGCACAAACGAATGGTAAAAGGAAATTTTGAAAAAACTCAAAAATAGAAAGTGGCCATACCAAATTGACATGCGAATATCTCCCTTAATAAAGCGGCACAAACGATTAAATTTGGCGTATCACCAGCACATACGAGGCCAAAGTGATTAGCAAAGAGAAATTTTGAAAAAATTCAAAAAAAATAGTTATATCAATTTTTCTCATATTAAGTTGACACGCGAATATCTCGCTTAAAAATGCGGCACAAACGATGAAATTTGGTGAATCGCCGGCACAAACGAAGCCTAAACGAATGGTAAAAAGTAATTTAGAAAAAACGCAAAAATAAAAAGTGGCCATACCAACATGACATGCTAATATCTCGCTTAATGAAGCGGCACAAACGATGAAATTTGAAGAATCACCAGCAGAAACGAGGCCAAAGAGATTGGTAAAATGAAATTTAAAAAAAATTAAAAATAAATAGATATATCAATTTTTCTCATATTAAGTTGACACGCGAATATCTCGCTTAATAATGCGGCACAAACGATGAAATTTGGTGAATCGACGGCACAAACGAAGACCAAACGGAAAGTAAAAAGAAATTTTTGAAAAACTCAAAAATAAAAAGTGGCCGTACCAAATTGACGTGCGAATATCTCGCGTAATAACGCGGCACAAACGATGAAACTCGGCGAATCTGCGGCATAAACGAGGCCAAAGAGATTGGCATAAAGAAATTTGAAAAAAATTAAAAATAAATAGTTAAAACAATTTTTCGCATATTAAGTTGACACGCGAATATCTCGCTTAATAATGCGAAACAAACGATGAAATTTGGTGAATCACCGGCACTCATCAGGATACCCATCAGAAGCTGGTGTATGCTGGCAGTTAGTTACTTTAGTTGACGTACAGATGAGCTGCTGGCGTCAGTATGTCAGCAACAGTTTTCCTTAATAACTTTTTTAATTTTGCGTCACAAATGATAAAATTTGGTGAATCGCCGGCACAAACGTTGCAAAAGAGATTGGAAAAAGAAATTTTGAAAAATGCTAATGACAAGCGAAATCGCATGACCACATTCCGTCAAGTTGGTATGACCACTTTAAATCCTTAATAACTATTTCAATTTTTGAGCTAAATGACTGAAATTTAGGGAATGGCCGGCACAAACGAATGGTAAAAGGAAATTTTGAAAAAACTCAAAAATAGAAAGTGGCCATACCAAATTGACATGCGAATATCTCCCTTAATAAAGCGGCACAAACGATTAAATTTGGCGAATCACCAGCACATACGAGGCCAAAGTGATTAGCAAAGAGAAATTTTGAAAAAATTCAAAAAATAAATAGTAATATCAATTTTTCTCATATTAAGTTGACACGCGAATATCTCGCTTAAAAATGCGGCACAAACGATGAAATTTGGTGAATCGACGGCACAAACGATGACCAAACGAAAAGTAAAAAGAAATTTTGAAATAACGAAAAAAAAAATTGGCCGTACCAAATTGACATGCGAATATCTCGCGCAAAAACGCGGCACAAACGATGAAACTCGGCCAATCAGCGGCATAAACGAGGCCTAAGAGATTAGTAAAATGAAATTTAAAAAAAATTAAAAATAAATAGTTAAAACAATTTTTCGCATATTAAGTTGACACGCGAATATCTCGCGTAATAATGCGGCACAAACGATGAAACTCTGCGACACACCAGCAGATACGAGACCAAAGAGATTGGCAAAAAGAAATTTTGAAAAAATTCATAAAATGAAAGGTTATACCAATTTTTCGCATATTAAGTTGACACGCGAATATCTCGCTTAATAATGCGAAACAAACGATGAAATTTGGTGAATCACCGGCACTCATCAGGATACCCATCAGAAGCTGGTGTATGCTGGCAGTTAGTTACTTTAGTTGACGTACAGATGAGCTGCTGGCGTCAGTATGTCAGTAACGAAGCCCAAACGAATTATAAAAAGAATTTTTGAAAAAACTCAAAAATAAAAAGTGGCCATACCAACTTGACATGCAAATATCTCGCGTAATAATGCGGCACAAATGAAAAAAGCTTTTGATATTACTAAAATAGTTATTTGTAAAGTTGTAGGTAAATGTAAAATACAATTATTTCCTATTATTGATATGTGTTTATGGCTGAAAGGAAACCCATCAGCAGCTGGTGTATGCTGGCAGTTAGTTACTTTAGTTGTCCTAGAGATGGGCTGCTGGCGTCAGTATGTCAGCAACAGTTTTTCCTTAATAACTTTTTTAATATTGCGGCACAAATGATAAAATTTGGTGAATCGCCGGCACAAACGTTGCAAAAGAGATTGGAAAAAGAAATTATGAAAAATGCTAATGACAAGCGAAATCGCATAACCACATTCCGTCAAGTTGGTATGACCACTTTAAACCCTTAATAAATATTTCAATTTTTGAGCTAAATGACTGAAATTTAGGGAATGGCCGGCACAATCGAATGGTAAAAGGAAATTTTGAAAAAACTCAAAAATAGAAAGTGGCCATACCAAATTGACATGCGAATATCTCCCTTAATAAAGCGGCACAAACGATTAAATTTGGCGAATCACCAGCACATACGAGGCCAAAGTGATTAGCAAAGAGAAATTTTGAAAAAATTCAAAAAATAAATAGTTATATCAATTTTTCTCATATTAAGTTGACACGCGAATATCTCGCTTAAAAATGCGGCACAAACGATGAAATTTGGTGAATCGCCGGCACAAACGAAGCCTAAACGAATGGTGAAAAGTAATTTAGAAAAAACGCAAAAATAAAAAGTGGCCATACCAACATGACATGCTAATATCTCGCTTAATGAAGCGGCACAAACGATGAAATTTGAAGAATCACCAGCAGAAACGAGGCCAAAGAGATTGGTAAAATGAAATTTAAAAAAAATTAAAAATAAATAGATATATCAATTTTTCTCATATTAAGTTGACACGCGAATATCTCGCTTAATAATGCGGCACAAACGATGAAATTTGGTGAATCGACGGCACAAACGAAGACCAAACGGAAAGTAAAAAGAAATTTTTGAAAAACTCAAAAATAAAAAGTAGCCGTACCAAATTGACGTGCGAATATCTCGCGTAATAACGCGGCACAAACGATGAAACTCGGCGAATCTGCGGCATAAACGAGGCCAAAGAGATTGGCATAAAGAAATTTGAAAAAAATTAAAAATAAATAGTTAAAACAATTTTTCGCATATTAAGTTGACACGCGAATATCTCGCGTAAGAATGCGGCACAAACGATGAAACTCGGCGACACACCAGCAGATACGAGTCCAAAGAGATTGGCAAAAAGAAATTTTGAAAAAATTCATAAAATGAAAGGTTTTACCAATTTTTCGCATATTAAGTTGACACGCGAATATCTCGCTTAATAATGCGAAACAAACGATGAAATTTGGTGAATCACCGGCACTCATCAGGATACCCATCAGAAGCTGGTGTATGCTGGCAGTTAGTTACTTTAGTTGACGTACAGATGAGCTGCTGGCGTCAGTATGTCAGTAACGAAGCCCAAACGAATTATAAAAAGAATTTTTGAAAAAACTCAAAAATAAAAAGTGGCCATACCAACTTGACATGCAAATATCTCGCGTAATAATGCGGCACAAATGAAAAAAGCTTTTGATATTACTAAAATAGTTATTTGTAAAGTTGTAGGTAAATGTAAAATACAATTATTTCCTATTATTGATATGTGTTTATGGCTGAAAGGAAACCCATCAGCAGCTGGTGTATGCTGGCAGTTAGTTACTTTAGTTGTCCTAGAGATGGGCTGCTGGCGTCAGTATGTCAGCAACAGTTTTTCCTTAATAACTTTTTTAATATTGCGGCACAAATGATAAAATTTGGTGAATCGCCGGCACAAACGTTGCAAAAGAGATTGGAAAAAGAAATTTTGAAAAATGCTAATGACAAGCAAAATCGCATGACCACATTCCGTCAAGTTGGTATGACCACTTTAAACCCTTAATAAATATTTCAATTTTTGAGCTAAATGACTGAAATTTAGGGAATGGCCGGCACAAACGAATGGTAAAAGGAAATTTTGAAAAAACTCAAAAATAGAAAGTGGCCATACCAAATTGACATGCGAATATCTCCCTTAATAAAGCGGCACAAACGATTAAATTTGGCGAATCACCAGCACATACGAGGCCAAAGTGATTAGCAAAGAGAAATTTTGAAAAAATTCAAAAAATAAATAGTTATATCAATTTTTCTCATATTAAGTTGACACGCGAATATCTCGCTTAAAAATGCGGCACAAACGATGAAATTTGGTGAATCGCCGGCACAAACGAAGCCTAAACGAATGGTAAAAAGTAATTTAGAAAAAACGCAAAAATAAAAAGTGGCCATACCAACATGACATGCTAATATCTCGCTTAATGAAGCGGCACAAACGATGAAATTTGAAGAATCACCAGCAGAAACGAGGCCAAAGAGATTGGTAAAATGAAATTTAAAAAAAATTAAAAATAAATAGTTATATCAATTTTTCTCATATTAAGTTGACACGCGAATATCTCGCTTAATAATGCGGCATAAACGATGAAATTTGGTGAATCGACGGCACAAACGAAGACCAAACGGAAAGTAAAAAGAAATTTTTGAAAAACTCAAAAATAAAAAGTGGCCGTACCAAATTGAAGTGCGAATATCTCGCGTAATAACGCGGCACAAACGATGAAACTCGGCGAATCTGCGGCATAAACGAGGCCAAAGAGATTGGCATAAAGAAATTTGAAAAAAATTAAAAATAAATAGTTAAAACAATTTTTCGCATATTAAGTTGACACGCGAATATCTCGCGTAATAATGCGGCACAAACGATGAAACTCGGCGACACACCAGCAGATACGAGTCCAAAGAGATTGGCAAAAAGAAATTTTGAAAAAATTCATAAAATGAAAGGCTATACCAATTTTTCGCATATTAAGTTGACACGCGAATATCTCGCTTAATAATGCGAAACAAACGATGAAATTTGGTGAATCACCGGCACTCATCAGGAAACCCATCAGAAGCTGGTGTATGCTGGCAGTTAGTTACTTTAGTTGACGTACAGATGAGCTGCTGGCGTCAGTATGTCAGCAACAGTTTTCCTTAATAACTTTTTTAATATTGCGTCACAAATGATAAAATTTGGTGAATCGCCGGCACAAACGTTGCAAAAGAGATTGGAAAAAGAAATTTTGAAAAATGCTAATGACAAGCGAAATCGCATGACCACATTCCGTCAAGTTGGTATGACCACTTTAAATCCTTAATAACTATTTCAATTTTTGAGCTAAATGACTGAAATTTAGGGAATGGCCGGCACAAACGAATGGTAAAAGGAAATTTTGAAAAAACTCAAAAATAGAAAGTGGCCGTACCAAATTGACATGCGAATATCTCCCTTAATAAAGCGGCACAAACGATTAAATTTGGCGAATCACCAGCACATACGAGGCCAAAGTGATTAGCAAAGAGAAATTTTGAAAAAATTCAAAAAATAAATAGTAATATCAATTTTTCTCATATTAAGTTGACACGCGAATATCTCGCTTAAAAATGCGGCACAAACGATGAAATTTGGTGAATCGACGGCACAAACGATGACCAAACGAAAAGTAAAAAGAAATTTTGAAATAACGAAAAAAAAAAATTGGCCGTACCAAATTGACATGCGAATATCTCGCGCAAAAACGCGGCACAAACTATGAAACTCGGCGAATCAGCGGCGTAAACGAGGCCTAAGAGATTAGTAAAATGAAATTTAAAAAAATTAAAAATAAATAGTTAAAACAATTTTTCGCATATTAAGTTGACACGCGAATATCTCGCGTAATAATGCGTCACAAACGATGAAACTCTGCGACACACCAGCAGATACGAGACCAAAGTGATTGGCAAAAAGAAATTTTGAAAAAATTCATAAAATGAAAGGTTATACCAATTTTTCGCATATTAAGTTGACACGCGAATATCTCGCTTAATAATGCGAAACAAACGATGAAATTTGGTGAATCACCGGCACTCATCAGGATACCCATCAGAAGCTGGTGTATGCTGGCAGTTAGTTACTTTAGTTGACGTACAGATGAGCTGCTGGCGTCAGTATGTCAGTAACGAAGCCCAAACGAATTATAAAAAGAATTTTTGAAAAAACTCAAAAATAAAAAGTGGCCATACCAACTTGACATGCAAATATCTCGCGTAATAATGCGGCACAAATGAAAAAAGCTTTTGATATTACTAAAATAGTTATTTGTAAAGTTGTAGGTAAATGTAAAATACAATTATTTCCTATTATTGATATGTGTTTATGGCTGAAAGGAAACCCATCAGCAGCTGGTGTATGCTGGCAGTTAGTTACTTTAGTTGACCTAGAGATGGGCTGCTGGCGTCAGTATGTCAGCAACAGTTTTTCCTTAATAACTTTTTTAATATTGGGGCACAAATGATAAAATTTGGTGAATCGCCGGCACAAACGTTGCAAAAGAGATTGGAAAAAGAAATTTTGAAAAATGCTAATGACAAGCAAAATCGCATGACCACATTCCGTCAAGTTGGTATGAACACTTTAAACCCTTAATAAATATTTCAATTTTTGAGCTAAATGACTGAAATTTAGGGAATGGCCGGCACAAACGAATGGTAAAAGGAAATTTTGAAAAAACTCAAAAATAGAAAGTGGCCATACCAAATTGACATGCGAATATCTCCCTTAATAAAGCGGCACAAACGATTAAATTTGGCGAATCACCAGCACATACGAGGCCAAAGTGATTAGCAAAGAGAAATTTTGAAAAAATTCAAAAAATAAATAGTTATATCAATTTTTCTCATATTAAGTTGACACGCGAATATCTCGCTTAAAAATGCGGCACAAACGATGAAATTTGGTGAATCGCCGGCACAAACGAAGCCTAAACGAATGGTAAAAAGTAATTTAGAAAAAACGCAAAAATAAAAAGTGGCCATACCAACATGACATGCTAATATCTCGCTTAATGAAGCGGCACAAACGATGAAATTTGAAGAATCACCAGCAGAAACGAGGCCAAAGAGATTGGTAAAATGAAATTTAAAAAAAATTAAAAATAAATAGATATATCAATTTTTCTCATATTAAGTTGACACGCGAATATCTCGCTTAATAATGCGGCACAAACGATGAAATTTGGTGAATCGACGGCACAAACGAAGACCAAACGGAAAGTAAAAAGAAATTTTTGAAAAACAAAAATAAAAAGTGGCCGTACCAAATTGACGTGCGAATATCTCGCGTAATAACGCGGCACAAACGATGAAACTCGGCGAATCTGCGGCATAAACGAGGCCAAAGAGATTGGCATAAAGAAATTTGAAAAAAATTAAAAATAAATAGTTAAAACAATTTTTCGCATATTAAGTTGACACGCGAATATCTCGCGTAATAATGCGGCACAAACGATGAAACTCGGCGACACACCAGCAGATACGAGTCCAAAGAGATTGGCAAAAAGAAATTTTGAAAAAATTCATAAAATGAAAGGTTATACCAATTTTTCGCATATTAAGTTGACACGCGAATATCTCGCTTAATAATGCGAAACAAACGATTAAATTTGGTGAATCACCAGCACTCATCAGGATACCCATCAGAAGCTGGTGTATGCTGGCAGTTAGTTACTTTAGTTGACGTACAGATGAGCTGCTGGCGTCAGTATGTCAGTAACGAAGCCCAAACGAATTATAAAAAGAATTTTTGAAAAAACTCAAAAATAAAAAGTGGCCATACCAACTTGACATGCAAATATCTCGCGTAATAATGCGGCACAAATGAAAAAAGCTTTTGATATTACTAAAATAGTTATTTGTAAAGTTGTAGGTAAAAGAAAATTACAATTATTTCCTATAATTGATATGTGTTTATGGCTGAAAGGAAACCCATCAGCAGCTGGTGTATGCTGGCAGTTAGTTACTTTAGTTGACCTAGAGATGGGCTGCTGGCGTCAGTATGTCAGCAACAGTTTTTCCTTAATAACTTTTTTAATATTGGGGCACAAATGATAAAATTTGGTGAATCGCCGGCACTAACGATGCAAAAGAGATTGGCAAAAAGAAATTTTGAAAAATCTTAATGACAAGCGAAATCGCATGTCCAACTTCCGTCAAGTTGGTATGGCCACTTTAAATCCTTAAAAACTATTTCAATTTTTGAGCTAAATGACTGAAATTTAGGGAATGGCCGGCACAAACGAATGGTAAAAGGAAATTTTGAAAAAACTCAAAAATAGAAAGTGGCCATACCAAATTGACATGCGAATATCTCCCTTAATAAAGCGGCACAAACGATTAAATTTGGCGAATCACCAGCACATACGAGGCCAAAGTGATTAGCAAAGAGAAATTTTGAAAAAATTCAAAAAATAAATAGTTATATCAATTTTTCTCATATTAAGTTGACACGCGAATATCTCGCTTAAAAATGCGGCACAAACGATGAAATTTGGTGAATCGCCGGCACAAACGAAGCCTAAACGAATGGTAAAAAGTAATTTAGAAAAAACGCAAAAATAAAAAGTGGCCATACCAACATGACATGCTAATATCTCGCTTAATGAAGCGGCACAAACGATGAAATTTGAAGAATCACCAGCAGAAACGAGGCCAAAGAGATTGGTAAAATGAAATTTAAAAAAAATTAAAAATAAATAGATATATCAATTTTTCTCATATTAAGTTGACACGCGAATATCTCGCTTAATAATGCGGCACAAACGATGAAATTTGGTGAATCGACGGCACAAACGAAGACCAAACGGAAAGTAAAAAGAAATTTTTGAAAAACAAAAATAAAAAGTGGCCGTACCAAATTGACGTGCGAATATCTCGCGTAATAACGCGGCACAAACGATGAAACTCGGCGAATCTGCGGCATAAACGAGGCCAAAGAGATTGGCATAAAGAAATTTGAAAAAAATTAAAAATAAATAGTTAAAACAATTTTTCGCATATTAAGTTGACACGCGAATATCTCGCGTAATAATGCGGCACAAACGATGAAACTCGGCGACACACCAGCAGATACGAGTCCAAAGAGATTGGCAAAAAGAAATTTTGAAAAAATTCATAAAATGAAAGGTTATACCAATTTTTCGCATATTAAGTTGACACGCGAATATCTCGCTTAATAATGCGAAACAAACGATGAAATTTGGTGAATCACCGGCACTCATCAGGATACCCATCAGAAGCTGGTGTATGCTGGCAGTTAGTTACTTTAGTTGACGTACAGAAGAGCTGCTGGCGTCAGTATGTCAGTAACGAAGCCCAAACGAATTATAAAAAGAATTTTTGAAAAAACTCAAAAATAAAAAGTGGCCATACCAACTTGACATGCAAATATCTCGCGTAATAATGCGGCACAAATGAAAAAAGCTTTTGATATTACTAAAATAGTTATTTGTAAAGTTGTAGGTAAAAGAAAATTACAATTATTTCCTATAATTGATATGTGTTTATGGCTGAAAGGAAACCCATCAGCAGCTGGTGTATGCTGGCAGTTAGTTACTTTAGTTGACCTAGAGATGGGCTGCTGGCGTCAGTATGTCAGCAACAGTTTTTCCTTAATAACTTTTTTAATATTGGGGCACAAATGATAAAATTTGGTGAATCGCCGGCACTAACGATGCAAAAGAGATTGGCAAAAAGAAATTTTGAAAAATCTTAATGACAAGCGAAATCGCATGTCCAACTTCCGTCAAGTTGGTATGGCCACTTTAAATCCTTAAAAACTATTTCAATTTTTGAGCTAAATGACTGAAATTTAGGGAATGGCCGGCACAAACGAATGGTAAAAGGAAATTTTGAAAAAACTCAAAAATAGAAAGTGGCCATACCAAATTGACATGCGAATATCTCGCTTAATAAAGCGGCACAAACGATTAAATTTGGCGAATCCCCAGCACATACGAGGCCAAAGTGATTAGCAAAGAGAAATTTTGAAAAAATTCAAAAAATAAATAGTTATATCAATTTTTCTCATATTAAGTTGACACGCGAATATCTCGCTTAAAAATGCGGCACAAACGATGAAATTTGGTGAATCGCCGGCACAAACGAAGCCTAAACGAATGGTAAAAAGTAATTTAGAAAAAACGCAAAAATAAAAAGTGGCCATACCAACATGACATGCTAATATCTCGCTTAATGAAGTGGCACAAACGATGAAATTTGAAGAATCACCAGCAGAAACGAGGCCAAAGAGATTGGTAAAATGAAATTTAAAAAAAATTAAAAATAAATAGTTATATCAATTTTTCTCATATTAAGTTGACACGCGAATATCTCGCTTAATAATGCGGCACAAACGATGAAATTTGGTGAATCGACGGCACAAACGAAGACCAAACGGAAAGTACAAAGAAATTTTTGAAAAACTCAAAAATAAAAAGTGGCCGTACCAAATTGACGTGCGAATATCTCGCGTAATAATGCGAAACAAACGATGAAATTTGGTGAATCACCGGCACTCATCAGGAAACCCATCAGAAGCTGGTGTATGCTGGCAGTTAGTTACTTTAGTTGACGTACAGATGAGCTGCTGGCGTCAGTATGTCAGTAACGAAGCCCAAACGAATTATAAAAAGAATTTTTGAAAAAACTCAAAAATAAAAATTGGCCATACCAACTTGACGTGCAAATATCTCGCGTAATAATGCGGCACAAATGAAAAAAGCTTTTGATATTACTAAAATAGTTATTTGTAAAGTTGTAGGTAAAAGAAAATTACAATTATTTCCTATAATTGATATGTGTTTATGGCTGAAAGGAAACCCATCAGCAGCTGGTGTATGCCGGCAGTTAGTTACTTTAGTTGACGTAGAGATGCGCTGCTGGCGTCAGTATGTCAGCAACAGTTTTCCTTAATAACTTTTTTAATATTGCGGCACAAATGATAAAATTTGGTGAATCGCCGGCACTAACGATGCAAAAGAGATTGGCAAAAAGAAATTTTGAAAAATTTAATGACAAGCGAAATCGCATGTGCAACTTCCGTCAAGTTGGTATGGCCACTTTAAATCCTTAAAAACTATTTCAATTTTTGAGCTAAATGACTGAATTTTAGGGAATGGCCGGCACAAACTAATGGTAAAGAAAAATTTTGAAAAAACTCTAAAAATAAAAAGTGGCCAGACCAACTTGACATGCGAATATCTCGCCTAATAATGCGGCACAAACAAAGAAATTTGGCAAATCAGTAGCAAAAACGAGGCAAAAAGATTGGCAACATGAAATTTTAAAAAATTTAAAAAATTAATAGTTATATCAATTTTTCTCATATTAAGTTAACGCACTAATATCTCGTTTACAATTGCGACACAAACGATGAAATTTGGTGAATCGCCGGCACAAACGAAGCCTAAACGAATGGTAAAAAGAAATTTTGAACAAACTCAAGAAATAAAAAGTGGCCAGACCAACTTGACATGCGAATATCTCGCTTAATAATGCGGCACAAACGATGAAATTTGGCGAATCACTAGCAGAAATGAGGCCAAAGAGATTGGCAAAAAGAAATTTTGAAAAATTTAAAAAATAAATAGTTATATCAATTTTTCTTATATTAAGTTGACACGTGAATGTCTCGCTTAATAATGCGGCACAAACGATGAAATTTGGTGAATCGACGGCACAAACGAAGACCAAACGGAAAGTAAAAAGAAATTTTGAAAAAACTCAAAAATAAAAAGTGGCCGTACCAAATTGACATGCGAATAACTCGCGTAATAACGCGGCACAAACGATGAAACTCGGCGAATCTGCGGCATAAACGAAACCAAAGAGATTGGAATAAAGAAATTTGAAAAAAATTAAAAATAAATAGTTAAAACAATTTTTCGCATATTAAGTTGACACGCGAATATCTCGCTTCTTATGGCGGCACAAATGAAAAAAGCTTTTGATATTACTAAAATAGTTATTTGTAAAGTTGTAGGTAAAAGAAAAATACAATTATTTGCTATAATTGATATGTATTTATGGCTGAAAGGAAACCCATCAGCAGCTGGTGTATGCCGGCAGTTAGTTACTTTAGTTGACGTAGAGATGCGCTGCTGGCGTCAGTATGTCAGCAACAGTTTTCCTTAATAACTTTTTTAATATTGCGTAACAAATGATAAAATTTGGTGAATCGCCGGCACAAACGTTGCAAAAGAGATTGGAAAAAGAAATTTTGAAAAATGCTAATGACAAGCAAAATCGCATGACCACATTCCGTCAAGTTGGTATGACCACTTTAAACCCTTAATAACTATTTCAATTTTTGAGCTAAATGACTGAAATTTAGGGAATGGCCGGCACAAACGAATGGTAAAAGGAAATTTTGAAAAAACTCAAAAATAGAAAGTGGCCATACCAAATTGACATGCGAATATCTCCCTTAATAAAGCGGCACAAACGATTAAATTTGGCGAATCACCAGCACATACGAGGCCAAAGTGATTAGCAAAGAGAAATTTTGAAAAAATTCAAAAAATAAATAGTTATATCAATTTTTCTCATATTAAGTTGACACGCGAATATCTCGCTTAAAAATGCGGCACAAACGATGAAATTTGGTGAATCGCCGGCACAAACGAAGCCTAAACGAATGGTAAAAAGTAATTTAGAAACAACGCAAAAATAAAAAGTGGCCATACCAACATGACATGCTAATATCTCGCTTAATGAAGCGGCACAAACGATGAAATTTGAAGAATCACCAGCAGAAACGAGGCCAAAGAGATTAGTAAAATGAAATTTAAAAAAAATTAAAAATAAATAGTTATATCAATTTTTCTCATATTAAGTTGACACGCGAATATCTCGCTTAATAATGCGGCACAAACGATGAAATTTGGTGAATCGACGGCACAAACGAAGACCAAACGGAAAGTAAAAAGAAATTTTTGAAAATCTCAAAAATAAAAAGTGGCCGTTCCAAATTGACGTGCGAATATCTCGCGTAATAACGCGGCACAAACGATGAAACTCGGCGAATCTGCGGCATAAACGAGGCCAAAGAGATTGGCATAAAGAAATTTGAAAAAAATTAAAAATAAATAGTTAAAACAATTTTTCGCATATTAAGTTGACACGCGAATATCTCGCGTAATAATGCGGCACAAACGATGAAACTCGGCGACACACCAGCAGATACGAGTCCAAAGAGATTGGCAAAAAGAAATTTTAAAAAAATTCATAAAATGAAAGGTTATACCAATTTTTCGCATATTAAGTTGACCCGCGAATATCTCGCTTAATAATGCGAAACAAACTATGAAATTTGGTGAATCACCGGCACGTATCAGGAAACCCATAAGAAGCTGGTGTATGCTGGCAGTTAGTTACTTTAGTTGACGTACAGATGAGCTGCTGGCGTCAGTATGTCAGTAACGAAACCCAAACGAATTATAAAAAGAATTTTTGAAAAAACTCAAAAATAAAAAGTGGCCATACCAACTTGACATGCAAATATATCGCGTAATAATGCGGCACAAATGAAAAAAGCTTTTGATATTACTAAAATAGTTATTTGTAAAGTTGTAGGTAAATGTAAAATACAATTATTTCCTATTATTGATATGTGTTTATGGCTGAAAGGAAACCCATCAGCAGCTGGTGTATGCTGGCAGTTAGTTACTTTAGTTGACCTAGAGATGGGCTGCTGGCGTCAGTATGTCAGCAACAGTTTTTCCTTAATAACTTTTTTAATATTGCGGCACAAATGATAAAATTTGGTGAATCGCCGGCACAAACGTTGCAAAAGAGATTGGAAAAAGAAATTTTGAAAAATGCTAATGACAAGCAAAATCGCATGACCACATTCCGTCAAGTTGGTATGAACACTTTAAACCCTTAATAAATATTTCAATTTTTGAGCTAAATGACTGAAATTTAGGGAATGGCCGGCACAAACGAATGGTAAAAGGAAATTTTGAAAAAACTCAAAAATAGAAAGTGGCCAGACCAACTTGACATGCGAATATCTCGCCTAATAATGCGGCACAAACAAAGAAATTTGGCAAATCAGTAGCAAAAACGAGGCAAAAAGATTGGCAACATAAAATTTTAAAAAATTTAAAAAATTAATAGTTATATCAATTTTTCTCATATTAAGTTGACACGCGAATATCTCGCTTAATAATGCGGCACAAACGATGAAATTTGGTGAATCGACGGCACAAACGAAGACCAAACGGAAAGTAAAAAGAAATTTTTGAAAAACTCAAAAATAAAAAGTGGCCGTACCAAATTGACGTGCGAATATCTCGCGTAATAACGCGGCACAAACGATGAAACTCGGCGAATCTGCGGCATAAACGAGGCCAAAGAGATTGGCATAAAGAAATTTGAAAAAAATTAAAAATAAATAGTTAAAACAATTTTTCGCATATTAAGTTGACACGCGAATATCTCGCGTAATAATGCGGCACAAACGATGAAACTCGGCGACACACCAGCAGATACGAGTCCAAAGAGATTGGCAAAAAGAAATTTTGAAAAAATTCATAAAATGAAAGGTTATACCAATTTTTCGCATATTAAGTTGACACGCGAATATCTCGCTTAATAATGCGAAACAAACGATGAAATTTGGTGAATCACCGGCACTCATCAGGAAACCCATCAGAAGCTGGTGTATGCTGGCAGTTAGTTACTTTAGTTGACGTACAGATGAGCTGCTGGCGTCAGTATGTCAGTAACGAAGCCCAAACGAATTATAAAAAGAATTTTTAAAAAAACACAAAAATAAAAAGTGGCCATACCAACTTGACATGCAAATATCTCGCGTAATAATGCGGCACAAATGAAAAAAGCTTTTGATATTACTAAAATAGTTATTTGTAAAGTTGTAGGTAAAAGAAAATAACAATTATTTCCTATAATTGATGTGTTTATGGCTGAAAGGAAACCCATCAGCAGCTGGTGTATGCTGGCAGTTAGTTACTTTAGTTGACCTAGAGATGGGCTGCTGGCGTCAGTATGTCAGCAACAGTTTTTCCTTAATAACTTTTTTAATATTGGGGCACAAATGATAAAATTTGGTGAATCGCCGGCACTAACGATGCAAAAGAGATTGGCAAAAAGAAATTTTGAAAAATCTTAATGACAAGCGAAATCGCATGTCCAACTTCCGTCAAGTTGGTATGGCCACTTTAAATCCTTAAAAACTATTTCAATTTTTGAGCTAAATGACTGAATTTTAGGGAATGACCGGCACAAACTAATGGTAAAGAAAAATTTTGAAAAAACTCAAAAAATAAAAAGTGGCCAGACCAACTTGACATGCGAATATCTCGCCTAATAATGCGGCACAAACAAAGAAATTTGGCAAATCAGTAGCAAAAACGAGGCAAAAAGATTGGCAACATAAAATTTTAAAAAATTTAAAAAATTAATAGTTATATCAATTTTTCTCATATTAAGTTAACGCACTAATATCTCGTTTACAATTGCGACACAAACGATGAAATTTGGTGAATCGCCGGCACAAACGAAGCCTAAACGAATGGTAAAAAGAAATTTAGAAAAAACGCAAAAATAAAAAGTGGCCATACCAACATGATATGCTAATATCTCGCTTAATGAAGCGGCACAAACGATGAAATTTGAAGAATCACCAGCAGAAACGAGGCCAAAGAGATTAGCAATGAGAAATTTTGAAAAAATCCAAAAAATAAATAGTTATATCAATTTTTCTCATATTAAGTTGACACGCGAATATCTCGCTTAATAATGCGGCACAAACGATGAAATTTGGTGAATCGACGGCACAAACGAAGACCAAACGGAAAGTAAAAAGAAATTTTGAAAAAACTCAAAAATAAAAAGTGGCCGTACCAAATTGACATGCGAATATCTCGCGTAATAACGCGGCACAAACGATGAAACTCGGCGAATCTGCGGCATAAACGAAGCCAAAGAGATTGGAATAAAGAAATTTGAAAAAAATTAAAAATAAATAGTTAAAACAATTTTTCGCATATTAAGTTGACACGCGAATATCTCGCCTAATAATGCGGCACAAACAAAGAAATTTGGCAAATCAGTAGCAAAAACGAGGCAAAAAGATTGGCAACATGAAATTTTAAAAAATTTAAAAAATAAATAGTTATATCAATTTTTCTCATATTAAGTTAACACACTAATATCTCGCTTACAATAGCGACACAAACGATGAAATTTGGTGAATCGCCGGCACAAACGAAGCCTAAACGAATGGTAAAAAGAAATTTAGAAAAAACGCAAAAATAAAAAGTGGCCATACCAACATGACATGCTAATATCTCGCTTAATGAAGTGGCACAAACGATGAAATTTGAAGAATCACCAGCAGAAACGAGGCCAAAGAGATTAGCAATGAGAAATTTTGAAAAAATCCAAAAAATAAATAGTTATTTCAATTTTTCTCATATTAAGTTGACACGCGAATATCTCGCTTAATAATGCGGCACAAACGATGAAATTTGGTGAATCGACGGCACAAACGAAGACCAAACGGAAAGTAAAAAGAAATTTTTGAAAAACTCAAAAATAAAAAGTGGCCGTACCAAATTGACGTGCGAATATCTCGCCTAATAATGCGGCACAAACAAAGAAATTTGGCAAATCAGTAGCAAAAACGAGGCAAAAAGATTGGCAACATGAAATTTTAAAAAATTTAAAAAATAAATAGTTATATCAATTTTTCTCATATTAAGTTAACACACTAATATCTCGCTTACAATAGCGACACAAACGATGAAATTTGGTGAATCGCCGGCACAAACGAAGCCTAAACGAATGGTAAAAAGAAATTTAGAAAAAACGCAAAAATAAAAAGTGGCCATACCAACATGACATGCTAATATCTCGCTTAATGAAGTGGCACAAACGATGAAATTTGAAGAATCACCAGCAGAAACGAGGCCAAAGAGATTAGCAATGAGAAATTTTGAAAAAATCCAAAAAATAAATAGTTATATCAATTTTTCTCATATTAAGTTGACAGGCGAATATCTCGCTTAATAATGCGGCACAAACGATGAAATTTGGTGAATCGACGGCACAAACGAAGACCAAACGGAAAGTAAAAAGAAATTTTTGAAAAACTCAAAAATAAAAAGTGGCCGTACCAAATTGACGTGCGAATATCTCGCGTAATAACGCGGCACAAACGATGAAACTCGGCGAATCTGCGGCATAAACGAGGCCAAAGAGATTGGCATAAAGAAATTTGAAAAAAATTAAAAATAAATAGTTAAAACAATTTTTCGCATATTAAGTTGACACGCGAATATCTCGCGTAATAATGCGGCACAAACGATGAAATTTGGTGAATCGACGGCACAAACGAAGACCAAACGGAAAGTAAAAAGAAATTTTTGAAAAACTCAAAAATAAAAAGTGGCCGTACCAAATTGACGTGCGAATATCTCGCCTAATAATGCGGCACAAACAAAGAAATTTGGCAAATCAGTAGCAAAAACGAGGCAAAAAGATTGGCAACATGAAATTTTAAAAAATTTAAAAAATAAATAGTTATATCAATTTTTCTCATATTAAGTTAACACACTAATATCTCGCTTACAATAGCGACACAAACGATGAAATTTGGTGAATCGCCGGCACAAACGAAGCCTAAACGAATGGTAAAAAGAAATTTAGAAAAAACGCAAAAATAAAAAGTGGCCATACCAACATGACATGCTAATATCTCGCTTAATGAAGTGGCACAAACGATGAAATTTGAAGAATCACCAGCAGAAACGAGGCCAAAGAGATTAGCAATGAGAAATTTTGAAAAAATCCAAAAAATAAATAGTTATATCAATTTTTCTCATATTAAGTTGACACGCGAATATCTCGCTTAATAATGCGGCACAAACGATGAAATTTGGTGAATCGACGGCACAAACGAAGACCAAACGGAAAGTAAAAAGAAATTTTTGAAAAACTCAAAAATAAAAAGTGGCCGTACCAAATTGACGTGCGAATATCTCGCGTAATAACGCGGGACAAACGATGAAACTCGGCGAATCTGCGGCATAAACGAGGCCAAAGAGATTGGCATAAAGAAATTTGAAAAAAATTAAAAATAAATAGTTAAAACAATTTTTCGCATATTAAGTTGACACGCGAATATCTCGCGTAATAATGCGGCACAAACGATGAAACTCGGCGACACACCAGCAGATACGAGTCCAAAGAGATTGGCAAAAAGAAATTTTGAAAAAATTCATAAAATGAAAGGTTATACCAATTTTTCGCATATTAAGTTGACACGCGAATATCTCGCTTAATAATGCGAAACAAACGATGAAATTTGGTGAATCACCGGCACTCATCAGGAAACCCATCAGAAGCTGGTGTATGCTGGCAGTTAGTTACTTTAGTTGACGTACAGATGAGCTGCTGGCGTCAGTATGTCAGTAACGAAGCCCAAACGAATTATAAAAAGAATTTTTGAAAAAACTCAAAAATAAAAAGTGGCCATACCAACTTGACATGCAAATATCTCGCGTAATAATGCGGCACAAATGAAAAAAGCTTTTGATATTACTAAAATAGTTATTTGTAAAGTTGTAGGTAAAAGAAAATTACAATTATTTCCTATAATTGATATGTGTTTATGGCTGAAAGGAAACCCATCAGCAGCTGGTGTATGCTGGCAGTTAGTTACTTTAGTTGACCTAGAGATGGGCTGCTGGCGTCAGTATGTCAGCAACAGTTTTTCCTTAATAACTTTTTTAATATTGGGGCACAAATGATAAAATTTGGTGAATCGCCGGCACTAACGATGCAAAAGAGATTGGCAAAAAGAAATTTTGAAAAATCTTAATGACAAGCGAAATCGCATGTCCAACTTCCGTCAAGTTGGTATGGCCACTTTAAATCCTTAAAAACTATTTCAATTTTTGAGCTAAATGACTGAATTTTAGGGAATGGCCGGCACAAACGAATGGTAAAAGGAAATTTTGAAAAAACTCAAAAATAGAAAGTGGCCATACCAAATTGACATGCGAATATCTCCCTTAATAAAGCGGCACAAACGATTAAATTTGGCGAATCACCAGCACATACGAGGCCAAAGTGATTAGCAAAGAGAAATTTTGAAAAAATTCAAAAAATAAATAGTTATATCAATTTTTCTCATATTAAGTTGACACGCGAATATCTCGCTTAAAAATGCGGCACAAACGATGAAATTTGGTGAATCGCCGGCACAAACGAAGCCTAAACGAATGGTAAAAAGTAATTTAGAAAAAACGCAAAAATAAAAAGTGGCCATACCAACATGACATGCTAATATCTCGCTTAATGAAGCGGCACAAACGATGAAATTTGAAGAATCACCAGCAGAAACGAGGCCAAAGAGATTGGTAAAATGAAATTTAAAAAAAATTAAAAATAAATAGATATATCAATTTTTCTCATATTAAGTTGACACGCGAATATCTCGCTTAATAATGCGGCACAAACGATGAAATTTGGTGAATCGACGGCACAAACGAAGACCAAACGGAAAGTAAAAAGAAATTTTTGAAAAACTCAAAAATAAAAAGTGGCCGTACCAAATTGACGTGCGAATATCTCGCGTAATAACGCGGCACAAACGATGAAACTCGGCGAATCTGCGGCATAAACGAGGCCAAAGAGATTGGCATAAAGAAATTTGAAAAAAATTAAAAATAAATAGTTAAAACAATTTTTCGCATATTAAGTTGACACGCGAATATCTCGCGTAATAATGCGGCACAAACGATGAAACTCGGCGACACACCAGCAGATACGAGTCCAAAGAGATTGGCAAAAAGAAATTTTGAAAAAATTCATAAAATGAAAGGTTATACCAATTTTTCGCATATTAAGTTGACACGCGAATATCTCGCTTAATAATGCGAAACAAACGATGAAATTTGGTGAATCACCGGCACTCATCAGGAAACCCATCAGAAGCTGGTGTATGCTGGCAGTTAGTTACTTTAGTTGACGTACAGATGAGCTGCTGGCGTCAGTATGTCAGTAACGAAGCCCAAACGAATTATAAAAAGAATTTTTAAAAAAACACAAAAATAAAAAGTGGCCATACCAACTTGACATGCAAATATCTCGCGTAATAATGCGGCACAAATGAAAAAAGCTTTTGATATTACTAAAATAGTTATTTGTAAAGTTGTAGGTAAAAGAAAATAACAATTATTTCCTATAATTGATGTGTTTATGGCTGAAAGGAAACCCATCAGCAGCTGGTGTATGCTGGCAGTTAGTTACTTTAGTTGACCTAGAGATGGGCTGCTGGCGTCAGTATGTCAGCAACAGTTTTTCCTTAATAACTTTTTTAATATTGGGGCACAAATGATAAAATTTGGTGAATCGCCGGCACTAACGATGCAAAAGAGATTGGCAAAAAGAAATTTTGAAAAATCTTAATGACAAGCGAAATCGCATGTCCAACTTCCGTCAAGTTGGTATGGCCACTTTAAATCCTTAAAAACTATTTCAATTTTTGAGCTAAATGACTGAATTTTAGGGAATGGCCGGCACAAACTAATGGTAAAGAAAAATTTTGAAAAAACTCAAAAAATAAAAAGTGGCCAGACCAACTTGACATGCGAATATCTCGCCTAATAATGCGGCACAAACAAAGAAATTTGGCAAATCAGTAGCAAAAACGAGGCAAAAAGATTGGCAACATAAAATTTTAAAAAATTTAAAAAATTAATAGTTATATCAATTTTTCTCATATTAAGTTAACGCACTAATATCTCGTTTACAATTGCGACACAAACGATGAAATTTGGTGAATCGCCGGCACAAACGAAGCCTAAACGAATGGTAAAAAGAAATTTAGAAAAAACGCAAAAATAAAAAGTGGCCATACCAACATGATATGCTAATATCTCGCTTAATGAAGCGGCACAAACGATGAAATTTGAAGAATCACCAGCAGAAACGAGGCCAAAGAGATTAGCAATGAGAAATTTTGAAAAAATCCAAAAAATAAATAGTTATATCAATTTTTCTCATATTAAGTTGACACGCGAATATCTCGCTTAATAATGCGGCACAAACGATGAAATTTGGTGAATCGACGGCACAAACGAAGACCAAACGGAAAGTAAAAAGAAATTTTGAAAAAACTCAAAAATAAAAAGTGGCCGTACCAAATTGACATGCGAATATCTCGCGTAATAACGCGGCACAAACGATGAAACTCGGCGAATCTGCGGCATAAACGAAGCCAAAGAGATTGGAATAAAGAAATTTGAAAAAAATTAAAAATAAATAGTTAAAACAATTTTTCGCATATTAAGTTGACACGCGAATATCTCGCCTAATAATGCGGCACAAACAAAGAAATTTGGCAAATCAGTAGCAAAAACGAGGCAAAAAGATTGGCAACATGAAATTTTAAAAAATTTAAAAAATAAATAGTTATATCAATTTTTCTCATATTAAGTTAACACACTAATATCTCGCTTACAATAGCGACACAAACGATGAAATTTGGTGAATCGCCGGCACAAACGAAGCCTAAACGAATGGTAAAAAGAAATTTAGAAAAAACGCAAAAATAAAAAGTGGCCATACCAACATGACATGCTAATATCTCGCTTAATGAAGTGGCACAAACGATGAAATTTGAAGAATCACCAGCAGAAACGAGGCCAAAGAGATTAGCAATGAGAAATTTTGAAAAAATCCAAAAAATAAATAGTTATATCAATTTTTCTCATATTAAGTTGACACGCGAATATCTCGCTTAATAATGCGGCACAAACGATGAAATTTGGTGAATCGACGGCACAAACGAAGACCAAACGGAAAGTAAAAAGAAATTTTTGAAAAACTCAAAAATAAAAAGTGGCCGTACCAAATTGACGTGCGAATATCTCGCCTAATAATGCGGCACAAACAAAGAAATTTGGCAAATCAGTAGCAAAAACGAGGCAAAAAGATTGGCAACATGAAATTTTAAAAAATTTAAAAAATAAATAGTTATATCAATTTTTCTCATATTAAGTTAACACACTAATATCTCGCTTACAATAGCGACACAAACGATGAAATTTGGTGAATCGCCGGCACAAACGAAGCCTAAACGAATGGTAAAAAGAAATTTAGAAAAAACGCAAAAATAAAAAGTGGCCATACCAACATGACATGCTAATATCTCGCTTAATGAAGTGGCACAAACGATGAAATTTGAAGAATCACCAGCAGAAACGAGGCCAAAGAGATTAGCAATGAGAAATTTTGAAAAAATCCAAAAAATAAATAGTTATATCAATTTTTCTCATATTAAGTTGACACGCGAATATCTCGCTTAATAATGCGGCACAAACGATGAAATTTGGTGAATCGACGGCACAAACGAAGACCAAACGGAAAGTAAAAAGAAATTTTTGAAAAACTCAAAAATAAAAAGTGGCCGTACCAAATTGACGTGCGAATATCTCGCGTAATAACGCGGCACAAACGATGAAACTCGGCGAATCTGCGGCATAAACGAGGCCAAAGAGATTGGCATAAAGAAATTTGAAAAAAATTAAAAATAAATAGTTAAAACAATTTTTCGCATATTAAGTTGACACGCGAATATCTCGCGTAATAATGCGGCACAAACGATGAAATTTGGTGAATCGACGGCACAAACGAAGACCAAACGGAAAGTAAAAAGAAATTTTTGAAAAACTCAAAAATAAAAAGTGGCCGTACCAAATTGACGTGCGAATATCTCGCCTAATAATGCGGCACAAACAAAGAAATTTGGCAAATCAGTAGCAAAAACGAGGCAAAAAGATTGGCAACATGAAATTTTAAAAAATTTAAAAAATAAATAGTTATATCAATTTTTCTCATATTAAGTTAACACACTAATATCTCGCTTACAATAGCGACACAAACGATGAAATTTGGTGAATCGCCGGCACAAACGAAGCCTAAACGAATGGTAAAAAGAAATTTAGAAAAAACGCAAAAATAAAAAGTGGCCATACCAACATGACATGCTAATATCTCGCTTAATGAAGTGGCACAAACGATGAAATTTGAAGAATCACCAGCAAAAACGAGGCCAAAGAGATTAGCAATGAGAAATTTTGAAAAAATCCAAAAAATAAATAGTTATATCAATTTTTCTCATATTAAGTTGACACGCGAATATCTCGCTTAATAATGCGGCACAAACGATGAAATTTGGTGAATCGACGGCACAAACGAAGACCAAACGGAAAGTAAAAAGAAATTTTTGAAAAACTCAAAAATAAAAAGTGGCCGTACCAAATTGACGTGCGAATATCTCGCGTAATAACGCGGGACAAACGATGAAACTCGGCGAATCTGCGGCATAAACGAGGCCAAAGAGATTGGCATAAAGAAATTTGAAAAAAATTAAAAATAAATAGTTAAAACAATTTTTCGCATATTAAGTTGACACGCGAATATCTCGCGTAATAATGCGGCACAAACGATGAAACTCGGCGACACACCAGCAGATACGAGTCCAAAGAGATTGGCAAAAAGAAATTTTGAAAAAATTCATAAAATGAAAGGTTATACCAATTTTTCGCATATTAAGTTGACACGCGAATATCTCGCTTAATAATGCGAAACAAACGATGAAATTTGGTGAATCACCGGCACTCATCAGGAAACCCATCAGAAGCTGGTGTATGCTGGCAGTTAGTTACTTTAGTTGACGTACAGATGAGCTGCTGGCGTCAGTATGTCAGTAACGAAGCCCAAACGAATTATAAAAAGAATTTTTGAAAAAACTCAAAAATAAAAAGTGGCCATACCAACTTGACATGCAAATATCTCGCGTAATAATGCGGCACAAATGAAAAAAGCTTTTGATATTACTAAAATAGTTATTTGTAAAGTTGTAGGTAAAAGAAAATTACAATTATTTCCTATAATTGATATGTGTTTATGGCTGAAAGGAAACCCATCAGCAGCTGGTGTATGCTGGCAGTTAGTTACTTTAGTTGACCTAGAGATGGGCTGCTGGCGTCAGTATGTCAGCAACAGTTTTTCCTTAATAACTTTTTTAATATTGGGGCACAAATGATAAAATTTGGTGAATCGCCGGCACTAACGATGCAAAAGAGATTGGCAAAAAGAAATTTTGAAAAATCTTAATGACAAGCGAAATCGCATGTCCAACTTCCGTCAAGTTGGTATGGCCACTTTAAATCCTTAAAAACTATTTCAATTTTTGAGCTAAATGACTGAATTTTAGGGAATGGCCGGCACAAACGAATGGTAAAAGGAAATTTTGAAAAAACTCAAAAATAGAAAGTGGCCATACCAAATTGACATGCGAATATCTCCCTTAATAAAGCGGCACAAACGATTAAATTTGGCGAATCACCAGCACATACGAGGCCAAAGTGATTAGCAAAGAGAAATTTTGAAAAAATTCAAAAAATAAATAGTTATATCAATTTTTCTCATATTAAGTTGACACGCGAATATCTCGCTTAAAAATGCGGCACAAACGATGAAATTTGGTGAATCGCCGGCACAAACGAAGCCTAAACGAATGGTAAAAAGTAATTTAGAAAAAACGCAAAAATAAAAAGTGGCCATACCAACATGACATGCTAATATCTCGCTTAATGAAGCGGCACAAACGATGAAATTTGAAGAATCACCAGCAGAAACGAGGCCAAAGAGATTGGTAAAATGAAATTTAAAAAAAATTAAAAATAAATAGATATATCAATTTTTCTCATATTAAGTTGACACGCGAATATCTCGCTTAATAATGCGGCACAAACGATGAAATTTGGTGAATCGACGGCACAAACGAAGACCAAACGGAAAGTAAAAAGAAATTTTTGAAAAACTCAAAAATAAAAAGTGGCCGTACCAAATTGACGTGCGAATATCTCGCGTAATAACGCGGGACAAACGATGAAACTCGGCGAATCTGCGGCATAAACGAGGCCAAAGAGATTGGCATAAAGAAATTTGAAAAAAATTAAAAATAAATAGTTAAAACAATTTTTCGCATATTAAGTTGACACGCGAATATCTCGCGTAATAATGCGGCACAAACGATGAAACTCGGCGACACACCAGCAGATACGAGTCCAAAGAGATTGGCAAAAAGAAATTTTGAAAAAATTCATAAAATGAAAGGTTATACCAATTTTTCGCATATTAAGTTGACACGCGAATATCTCGCTTAATAATGCGAAACAAACGATGAAATTTGGTGAATCACCGGCACTCATCAGGAAACCCATCAGAAGCTGGTGTATGCTGGCAGTTAGTTACTTTAGTTGACGTACAGATGAGCTGCTGGCGTCAGTATGTCAGTAACGAAGCCCAAACGAATTATAAAAAGAATTTTTGAAAAAACTCAAAAATAAAAAGTGGCCATACCAACTTGACATGCAAATATCTCGCGTAATAATGCGGCACAAATGAAAAAAGCTTTTGATATTACTAAAATAGTTATTTGTAAAGTTGTAGGTAAAAGAAAATTACAATTATTTCCTATAATTGATATGTGTTTATGGCTGAAAGGAAACCCATCAGCAGCTGGTGTATGCTGGCAGTTAGTTACTTTAGTTGACCTAGAGATGGGCTGCTGGCGTCAGTATGTCAGCAACAGTTTTTCCTTAATAACTTTTTTAATATTGGGGCACAAATGATAAAATTTGGTGAATCGCCGGCACTAACGATGCAAAAGAGATTGGCAAAAAGAAATTTTGAAAAATCTTAATGACAAGCGAAATCGCATGTCCAACATCCGTCAAGTTGGTATGGCCACTTTAAATCCTTAAAAACTATTTCAATTTTTGAGCTAAATGACTGAATTTTAGGGAATGGCCGGCACAAACTAATGGTAAAGAAAAATTTTGAAAAAACTCAAAAAATAAAAAGTGGCCAGACCAACTTGACATGCGAATATCTCGCCTAATAATGCGGCACAAACAAAGAAATTTGGCAAATCAGTAGCAAAAACGAGGCAAAAAGATTGGCAACATGAAATTTTAAAAAATTTAAAAAATAAATAGTTATATCAATTTTTCTCATATTAAGTTAACACACTAATATCCCGCTTACAATAGCGACACAAACGATGAAATTTGGTGAATCGCCGGCACAAACGAAGCCTAAACGAATGGTAAAAAGAAATTTAGAAAAAACGCAAAAATAAAAAGTGGCCATACCAACATGACATGCTAATATCTCGCTTAATGAAGTGGCACAAACGATGAAATTTGAAGAATCACCCGCAGAAACGAGGCCAAAGAGATTAGCAATGAGAAATTTTGAAAAAATCCAAAAAATAAATAGTTATATCAATTTTTCTCATATTAAGTTGACACGCGAATATCTCGCTTAATAATGCGGCACAAACGATGAAATTTGGTGAATCGACGGCACAAACGAAGACCAAACGGAAAGTAAAAAGAAATTTTTGAAAAACTCAAAAATAAAAAGTGGCCGTACCAAATTGACGTGCGAATATCTCGCCTAATAATGCGGCACAAACAAAGAAATTTGGCAAATCAGTAGCAAAAACGAGGCAAAAAGATTGGCAACATGAAATTTTAAAAAATTTAAAAAATAAATAGTTATATCAATTTTTCTCATATTAAGTTAACACACTAATATCTCGCTTACAATAGCGACACAAACGATGAAATTTGGTGAATCGCCGGCACAAACGAAGCCTAAACGAATGGTAAAAAGAAATTTAGAAAAAACGCAAAAATAAAAAGTGGCCATACCAACATGACATGCTAATATCTCGCTTAATGAAGTGGCACAAACGATGAAATTTGAAGAATCACCAGCAGAAACGAGGCCAAAGAGATTAGCAATGAGAAATTTTGAAAAAATCCAAAAAATAAATAGTTATATCAATTTTTCTCATATTAAGTTGACACGCGAATATCTCGCTTAATAATGCGGCACAAACGATGAAATTTGGTGAATCGACGGCACAAACGAAGACCAAACGGAAAGTAAAAAGAAATTTTTGAAAAACTCAAAAATAAAAAGTGGCCGTACCAAATTGACGTGCGAACATCTCGCGTAATAACGCGGCACAAACGATGAAACTCGGCGAATCTGCGGCATAAACGAGGCCAAAGAGATTGGCATAAAGAAATTGAAAAAAATTAAAAATAAATAGTTAAAACAATTTTTCGCATATTAAGTTGACACGCGAATATCTCGCGTAATAATGCGGCACAAACGATGAAACTCGGCGACACACCAGCAGATACGAGTCCAAAGAGATTGGCAAAAAGAAATTTTGAAAAAATTCATAAAATGAAAGGTTATACCAATTTTTCGCATATTAAGTTGACACGCGAATATCTCGCTTAATAATGCGAAACAAACGATGAAATTTGGTGAATCACCGGCACTCATCAGGAAACCCATCAGAAGCTGGTGTATGCTGGCAGTTAGTTACTTTAGTTGACGTACAGATGAGCTGCTGGCGTCAGTATGTCAGTAACGAAGCCCAAACGAATTATAAAAAGAATTTTTGAAAAAACTCAAAAATAAAAATTGGCCATACCAACTTGACGTGCAAATATCTCGCGTAATAATGCGGCACAAATGAAAAAAGCTTTTGATATTACTAAAATAGTTATTTGTAAAGTTGTAGGTAAAAGAAAATTACAATTATTTCCTATAATTGATATGTGTTTATGGCTGAAAGGAAACCCATCAGCAGCTGGTGTATGCCGGCAGTTAGTTACTTTAGTTGACGTAGAGATGCGCTGCTGGCGTCAATATGTCAGCAACAGTTTTCCTTAATAACTTTTTTAATATTGCGGCACAAATGATAAAATTTGGTGAATCGCCGGCACTAACGATGCAAAAGAGATTGGCAAAAAGTAATTTTGAAAAATTTAATGACAAGCGAAATCGCATGTGCAACTTCCGTCAAGTTGGTATGGCCACTTTAAATCCTTAAAAACTATTTCAATTTTTGAGCTAAATGACTGAATTTTAGGGAATGGCCGGCACAAACTAATGGTAAAGAAAAATTTTGAAAAAACTCTAAAAATAAAAAGTGGCCAGACCAACTTGACATGCGAATATCTCGCCTAATAATGCGGCACAAACAAAGAAATTTGTGCAAATCAGTAGCAAAAACGAGGCAAAAAGATTGGCAACATGAAATTTTAAAAAATTTAAAAAATTAATAGTTATATCAATTTTTCTCATATTAAGTTAACGCACTAATATCTCGTTTACAATTGCGACACAAACGATGAAATTTGGTGAATCGCCGGCACAAACGAAGCCTAAACGAATGGTAAAAAGAAATTTTGAACAAACTCAAGAAATAAAAAGTGGCCAGACCAACTTGACATGCGAATATCTCGCTTAATAATGCGGCACAAACGATGAAATTTGGCGAATCATTAGCAGAAATGAGGCCAAAGAGATTGGCAAAAAGAAATTTTGAAAAATTTAAAAAATAAATAGTTATATCAATTTTTCTTATATTAAGTTGACACGTGAATGTCTCGCTTAATAATGCGGCACAAACGATGAAATTTGGTGAATCGACGGCACAAACGAAGACCAAACGGAAAGTAAAAAGAAATTTTGAAAAAACTCAAAAATAAAAAGTGGCCGTACCAAATTGACATGCGAATAACTCGCGTAATAACGCGGCACAAACGATGAAACTCGGCGAATCTGCGGCATAAACGAAACCAAAGAGATTGGAATAAAGAAATTTGAAAAAAATTAAAAATAAATAGTTAAAACAATTTTTCGCATATTAAGTTGACACGCGAATATCTCGCTTCTTATGGCGGCACAAATGAAAAAAGCTTTTGATATTACTAAAATAGTTATTTGTAAAGTTGTAGGTAAAAGAAAAATACAATTATTTGCTATAATTGATATGTATTTATGGCTGAAAGGAAACCCATCAGCAGCTGGTGTATGCCGGCAGTTAGTTACTTTAGTTGACGTAGAGATGCGCTGCTGGCGTCAGTATGTCAGCAACAGTTTTCCTTAATAACTTTTTTAATATTGCGTAACAAATGATAAAATTTGGTGAATCGCCGGCACAAACGTTGCAAAAGAGATTGGAAAAAGAAATTTTGAAAAATGCTAATGACAAGCAAAATCGCATGACCACATTCCGTCAAGTTGGTATGACCACTTTAAACCCTTAATAACTATTTCAATTTTTGAGCTAAATGACTGAAATTTAGGGAATGGCCGGCACAAACGAATGGTAAAAGGAAATTTTGAAAATACTCAAAAATAGAAAGTGGCCATACCAAATTGACATGCGAATATCTCCCTTAATAAAGCGGCACAAACGATTAAATTTGGCGAATCACCAGCACATACGAGGCCAAAGTGATTAGCAAAGAGAAATTTTGAAAAAATTCAAAAAATAAATAGTTATATCAATTTTTCTCATATTAAGTTGACACGCGAATATCTCGCTTAAAAATGCGGCACAAACGATGAAATTTGGTGAATCGCCGGCACAAACGAAGCCTAAACGAATGGTAAAAAGTAATTTAGAAACAACGCAAAAATAAAAAGTGGCCATACCAACATGACATGCTAATATCTCGCTTAATGAAGCGGCACAAACGATGAAATTTGAAGAATCACCAGCAGAAACGAGGCCAAAGAGATTAGTAAAATGAAATTTAAAAAAAATTAAAAATAAATAGTTATATCAATTTTTCTCATATTAAGTTGACACGCGAATATCTCGCTTAATAATGCGGCACAAACGATGAAATTTGGTGAATCGACGGCACAAACGAAGACCAAACGGAAAGTAAAAAGAAATTTTTGAAAAACTCAAAAATAAAAAGTGGCCGTTCCAAATTGACGTGCGAATATCTCGCGTAATAACGCGGCACAAACGATGAAACTCGGCGAATCTGCGGCATAAACGAGGCCAAAGAGATTGGCATAAAGAAATTTGAAAAAAATTAAAAATAAATAGTTAAAACAATTTTTCGCATATTAAGTTGACACGCGAATATCTCGCGTAATAATGCGGCACAAACGATGAAACTCGGCGACACACCAGCAGATACGAGTCCAAAGAGATTGGCAAAAAGAAATTTTAAAAAAATTCATAAAATGAAAGGTTATACCAATTTTTCGCATATTAAGTTGACCCGCGAATATCTCGCTTAATAATGCGAAACAAACTATGAAATTTGGTGAATCACCGGCACTTATCAGGAAACCCATCAGAAGCTGGTGTATGCTGGCAGTTAGTTACTTTAGTTGACGTACAGATGAGCTGCTGGCGTCAGTATGTCAGTAACGAAGCCCAAACGAATTATAAAAAGAATTTTTGAAAAAACTCAAAAATAAAAAGTGGCCATACCAACTTGACATGCAAATATCTCGCGTAATAATGCGGCACAAATGAAAAAAGCTTTTGATATTACTAAAATAGTTATTTGTAAAGTTGTAGGTAAATGTAAAATACAATTATTTCCTATTATTGATATGTGTTTATGGCTGAAAGGAAACCCATCAGCAGCTGGTGTATGCTGGCAGTTAGTTACTTTAGTTGACCTAGAGATGGGCTGCTGGCGTCAGTATGTCAGCAACAGTTTTTCCTTAATAACTTTTTTAATATTGCGGCACAAATGATAAAATTTGGTGAATCGCCGGCACAAACGTTGCAAAAGAGATTGGAAAAAGAAATTTTGAAAAATGCTAATGACAAGCAAAATCGCATGACCACATTCCGTCAAGTTGGTATGAACACTTTAAACCCTTAATAAATATTTCAATTTTTGAGCTAAATGACTGAAATTTAGGGAATGGCCGGCACAAACGAATGGTAAAAGGAAATTTTGAAAAAACTCAAAAATAGAAAGTGGCCATACCAAATTGACATGCGAATATCTCCCTTAATAAAGCGGCACAAACGATTAAATTTGGCGAATCACCAGCACATACGAGGCCAAAGTGATTAGCAAAGAGAAATTTTGAAAAAATTCAAAAAATAAATAGTTATATCAATTTTTCTCATATTAAGTTGACACGCGAATATCTCGCTTAATAATGCGGCACAAACGATGAAATTTGGTGAATCGACGGCACAAACGAAGACCAAACGGAAAGTAAAAAGAAATTTTTGAAAAACTCAAAAATAAAAAGTGGCCGTACCAAATTGACGTGCGAATATCTCGCGTAATAACGCGGCACAAACGATGAAACTCGGCGAATCTGCGGCATAAACGAGGCCAAAGAGATTGGCATAAAGAAATTTGAAAAAAATTAAAAATAAATAGTTCAAACAATTTTTCGCATATTAAGTTGACACGCGAATATCTCGCGTAATAATGCGGCACAAACGATGAAACTCTGCGACACACCAGCAGATACGAGACCAAAGAGATTGGCAAAAAGAAATTTTGAATAAATTCATAAAATGAAAGGTTATACCAATTTTTCGCATATTAAGTTGACACGCGAATATCTCGCTTAATAATGCGAAACAAACGATGAAATTTGGTGAATCACCGGCACTCATCAGGATACCCATCAGAAGCTGGTGTATGCTGGCAGTTAGTTACTTTAGTTGACGTACAGATGAGCTGCTGGCGTCAGTATGTCAGTAACGAAGCCCAAACGAATTATAAAAAGAATTTTTGAAAAAACTCAAAAATAAAAAGTGGCCATACCAACTTGACATGCAAATATCTCGCGTAATAATGCGGCACAAATGAAAAAAGCTTTTGATATTACTAAAATAGTTATTTGTAAAGTTGTAGGTAAATGAAAAATACAATTATTTGCTATAATTGATATGTGTTTATGGCTGAAAGGAAAGCCATCAGCAGCTGGTGTATGCTGGCAGTTAGTTACTTTAGTTGACCTAGAGATGGGCTGCTGGCGTCAGTATGTCAGCAACAGTTTTTCCTTAATAACTTTTTTAATATTGGGGCACAAATGATAAAATTTGGTGAATCGCCGGCACTAACGATGCAAAAGAGATTGGCAAAAAGAAATTTTGAAAAATTTAATGACAAGCGAAATCGCATGTGCAACTTCCGTCAAGTTGGTATGGCCACTTTAAATCCTTAAAAACTATTTCAATTTTTGAGCTAAATGACTGAATTTTAGGGAATGGCCGGCACAAACTAATGGTAAAGAAAAATTTTGAAAAAACTCTAAAAATAAAAAGTGGCCAGACCAACTTGACATGCGAATATCTCGCCTAATAATGCGGCACAAACAAAGAAATTTGGCAAATCAGTAGCAAAAACGAGGCAAAAAGATTGGCAACATGAAATTTTAAAAAATTTAAAAAATTAATAGTTATATCAATTTTTCTCATATTAAGTTAACGCACTAATATCTCGTTTACAATTGCGACACAAACGATGAAATTTGGTGAATCGCCGGCACAAACGAAGCCTAAACGAATGGTAAAAAGAAATTTTGAACAAACTCAAGAAATAAAAAGTGGCCAGACCAACTTGACATGCGAATATCTCGCTTAATAATGCGGCACAAACGATGAAATTTGGCGAATCACTAGCAGAAATGAGGCCAAAGAGATTGGCAAAAAGAAATTTTGAAAAATTTAAAAAATAAATAGTTATATCAATTTTTCTTATATTAAGTTGACACGTGAATGTCTCGCTTAATAATGCGGCACAAACGATGAAATTTGGTGAATCGACGGCACAAACGAAGACCAAACGGAAAGTAAAAAGAAATTTTGAAAAAACTCAAAAATAAAAAGTGGCCGTACCAAATTGACATGCGAATAACTCGCGTAATAACGCGGCACAAACGATGAAACTCGGCGAATCTGCGGCATAAACGAAACCAAAGAGATTGGAATAAAGAAATTTGAAAAAAATTAAAAATAAATAGTTAAAACAATTTTTCGCATATTAAGTTGACACGCGAATATCTCGCTTCTTATGGCGGCACAAATGAAAAAAGCTTTTGATATTACTAAAATAGTTATTTGTAAAGTTGTAGGTAAAAGAAAAATACAATTATTTGCTATAATTGATATGTATTTATGGCTGAAAGGAAACCCATCAGCAGCTGGTGTATGCCGGCAGTTAGTTACTTTAGTTGACGTAGAGATGCGCTGCTGGCGTCAGTATGTCAGCAACAGTTTTCCTTAATAACTTTTTTAATATTGCGTAACAAATGATAAAATTTGGTGAATCGCCGGCACAAACGTTGCAAAAGAGATTGGAAAAAGAAATTTTGAAAAATGCTAATGACAAGCAAAATCGCATGACCACATTCCGTCAAGTTGGTATGACCACTTTAAACCCTTAATAACTATTTCAATTTTTGAGCTAAATGACTGAAATTTAGGGAATGGCCGGCACAAACGAATGGTAAAAGGAAATTTTGAAAATACTCAAAAATAGAAAGTGGCCATACCAAATTGACATGCGAATATCTCCCTTAATAAAGCGGCACAAACGATTAAATTTGGCAAATCACCAGCACATACGAGGCCAAAGTGATTAGCAAAGAGAAATTTTGAAAAAATTCAAAAAATAAATAGTTATATCAATTTTTCTCATATTAAGTTGACACGCGAATATCTCGCTTAAAAATGCGGCCCAAACGATGAAATTTGGTGAATCGCCGGCACAAACGAAGCCTAAACGAATGGTAAAAAGTAATTTAGAAACAACGCAAAAATAAAAAGTGGCCATACCAACATGACATGCTAATATCTCGCTTAATGAAGCGGCACAAACGATGAAATTTGAAGAATCACCAGCAGAAACGAGGCCAAAGAGATTAGTAAAATGAAATTTAAAAAAAATTAAAAATAAATAGTTATATCAATTTTTCTCATATTAAGTTGACACGCGAATATCTCGCTTAATAATGCGGCACAAACGATGAAATTTGGTGAATCGACGGCACAAACGAAGACCAAACGGAAAATAAAAAGAAATTTTTGAAAAACTCAAAAATAAAAAGTGGCCGTTCCAAATTGACGTGCGAATATCTCGCGTAATAACGCGGCACAAACGATGATACTCGGCGAATCTGCGGCATAAACGAGGCCAAAGAGATTGGCATAAAGAAATTTGAAAAAAATTAAAAATAAATAGTTAAAACAATTTTTCGCATATTAAGTTGACACGCGAATATCTCGCGTAATAATGCGGCACAAACGATGAAACTCGGCGACACACCAGCAGATACGAGTCCAAAGAGATTGGCAAAAAGAAATTTTAAAAAAATTCATAAAATGAAAGGTTATACCAATTTTTCGCATATTAAGTTGACCCGCGAATATCTCGCTTAATAATGCGAAACAAACTATGAAATTTGGTGAATCACCGGCACTTATCAGGAAACCCATCAGAAGCTGGTGTATGCTGGCAGTTAGTTACTTTAGTTGACGTACAGATGAGCTGCTGGCGTCAGTATGTCAGTAACGAAGCCCAAACGAATTATAAAAAGAATTTTTGAAAAAACTCAAAAATAAAAAGTGGCCATACCAACTTGACATGCAAATATCTCGCGTAATAATGCGGCACAAATGAAAAAAGCTTTTGATATTACTAAAATAGTTATTTGTAAAGTTGTAGGTAAATGTAAAATACAATTATTTCCTATTATTGATATGTGTTTATGGCTGAAAGGAAAGCCATCAGCAGCTGGTGTATGCTGGCAGTTAGTTACTTTAGTTGACCTAGAGATGGGCTGCTGGCGTCAGTATGTCAGCAACAGTTTTTCCTTAATAACTTTTTTAATATTGCGGCACAAATGATAAAATTTGGTGAATCGCCGGCACAAACGTTGCAAAAGAGATTGGAAAAAGAAATTTTGAAAAATGCTAATGACAAGCAAAATCGCATGACCACATTCCGTCAAGTTGGTATGAACACTTTAAACCCTTAATAAATATTTCAATTTTTGAGCTAAATGACTGAAATTTAGGGAATGGCCGGCACAAACGAATGGTAAAAGGAAATTTTGAAAAAACTCAAAAATAGAAAGTGGCCATACCAAATTGACATGCGAATATCTCCCTTAATAAAGCGGCACAAACGATTAAATTTGGCGAATCACCAGCACATACGAGGCCAAAGTGATTAGCAAAGAGAAATTTTGAAAAAATTCAAAAAATAAATAGTTATATCAATTTTTCTCATATTAAGTTGACACGCGAATATCTCGCTTAATAATGCGGCACAAACGATGAAATTTGGTGAATCGACGGCACAAACGAAGACCAAACGGAAAGTAAAAAGAAATTTTTGAAAAACTCAAAAATAAAAAGTGGCCGTACCAAATTGACGTGCGAATATCTCGCGTAATAACGCGGCACAAACGATGAAACTCGGCGAATCTGCGGCATAAACGAGGCCAAAGAGATTGGCATAAAGAAATTTGAAAAAAATTAAAAATAAATAGTTCAAACAATTTTTCGCATATTAAGTTGACACGCGAATATCTCGCGTAATAATGCGGCACAAACGATGAAACTCTGCGACACACCAGCAGATACGAGACCAAAGAGATTGGCAAAAAGAAATTTTGAATAAATTCATAAAATGAAAGGTTATACCAATTTTTCGCATATTAAGTTGGCACGCGAATATCTCGCTTAATAATGCGAAACAAACGATGAAATTTGGTGAATCACCGGCACTCATCAGGATACCCATCAGAAGCTGGTGTATGCTGGCAGTTAGTTACTTTAGTTGACGTACAGATGAGCTGCTGGCGTCAGTATGTCAGTAACGAAGCCCAAACGAATTATAAAAAGAATTTTTGAAAAAACTCAAAAATAAAAAGTGGCCATACCAACTTGACATGCAAATATCTCGCGTAATAATGCGGCACAAATGAAAAAAGCTTTTGATATTACTAAAATAGTTATTTGTAAAGTTGTAGGTAAATGAAAAATACAATTATTTGCTATAATTGATATGTGTTTATGGCTGAAAGGAAAGCCATCAGCAGCTGGTGTATGCTGGCAGTTAGTTACTTTAGTTGACCTAGAGATGGGCTGCTGGCGTCAGTATGTCAGCAACAGTTTTTCCTTAATAACTTTTTTAATATTGGGGCACAAATGATAAAATTTGGTGAATCGCCGGCACTAACGATGCAAAAGAGATTGGCAAAAAGAAAGTTTGAAAAATCTTAATGACAAGCGAAATCGCATGTCCAACTTCCGTCAAGTTGGTATGGCCACTTTAAATCCTTAAAAACTATTTCAATTTTTGAGCTAAATGACTGAATTTTAGGGAATGGCCGGCACAAACTAATGGTAAAGAAAAATTTTGAAAAAACTCAAAAAATAAAAAGTGGCCAGACCAACTTGACATGCGAATATCTCGCCTAATAATGCGGCACAAACAAAGAAATTTGGCAAATCAGTAGCAAAAACGAGGCAAAAAGATTGGCAACATGAAATTTTAAAAAATTTAAAAAATAAATAGTTATATTAATTTTTCTCATATTAAGTTAACACACTAATATCTCGCTTACAATAGCGACACAAACGATGAAATTTGGTGAATCGCCGGCACAAACGAAGCCTAAACGAATGGTAAAAAGAAATTTAGAAAAAACGCAAAAATAAAAAGTGGCCATACCAACATGACATGCTAATATCTCGCTTAATGAAGTGGCACAAACGATGAAATTTGAAGAATCACCAGCAGAAACGAGGCCAAAGAGATTAGCAATGAGAAATTTTGAAAAAATCTAAAAAATAAATAGTTATATCAATTTTTCTCATATTAAGTTGACACGCGAATATCTCGCTTAATAATGCGGCACAAACGATGAAATTTGGTGAATCGACGGCACAAACGAAGACCAAACGGAAAGTAAAAAGAAATTTTTGAAAAACTCAAAAATAAAAAGTGGCCGTACCAAATTGACGTGCGAATATCTCGCGTAATAACGCGGCACAAACGATGAAACTCGGCGAATCTGCGGCATAAACGAGGCCAAAGAGATTGGCATAAAGAAATTTGAAAAAAATTAAAAATAAATAGTTAAAACAATTTTTCGCATATTAAGTTGACACGCGAATATCTCGCGTAATCATGCGGCACAAACGATGAAACTCGGCGACACACCAGCAGATACGAGTCCAAAGAGATTGGCAAAAAGAAATTTTGAAAAAATTCATAAAATGAAAGGTTATACCAATTTTTCGCATATTAAGTTGACACGCGAATATCTCGCTTAATAATGCGAAACAAACGATGAAATTTGGTGAATCACCGGCACTCATCAGGAAACCCATCAGAAGCTGGTGTATGCTGGCAGTTAGTTACTTTAGTTGACGTACAGATGAGCTGCTGGCGTCAGTATGTCAGTAACGAAGCCCAAACGAATTATAAAAAGAATTTTTGAAAAAACTCAAAAATAAAAAGTGGCCATACCAACTTGACATGCAAATATCTCGCGTAATAATGCGGCACAAATGAAAAAAGCTTTTGATATTACTAAAATAGTTATTTGTAAAGTTGTAGGTAAAAGAAAATTACAATTATTTCCTATAATTGATATGTGTTTATGGCTGAAAGGAAACCCATCAGCAGCTGGTGTATGCTGGCAGTTAGTTACTTTAGTTGACCTAGAGATGGGCTGCTGGCGTCAGTATGTCAGCAACAGTTTTTCCTTAATAACTTTTTTAATATTGGGGCACAAATGATAAAATTTAGTGAATCGCCTCACTAACGATGCAAAAGAGATTGGCAAAAAGAAATTTTGAAAAATCTTAATGACAAGCGAAATCGCATGTCCAACTTCCGTCAAGTTGGTATGGCCACTTTAAATCCTTAAAAACTATTTCAATTTTTGAGCTAAATGACTGAAATTTAGGGAATTGCCGGCACAAACGAATGGTAAAAGGAAATTTTGAAAAAACTCAAAAATAGAAAGTGGCCATACCAAATTGACATGCGAATATCTCGCTTAATAAAGCGGCACAAACGATTAAATTTGGCGAATCCCCAGCACATACGAGGCCAATGTGATTAGCAAAGAGAAATTTTGAAAAAATTCAAAAAATAAGTAGTTATATCAATTTTTCTCATATTAAGTTGACACGCGAATATCTCGCTTAAAAATGCGGCACAAACGATGAAATTTGGTGAATCGCCGGCACAAACGAAGCCTAAACGAATGGTAAAAAGTAATTTAGAAAAAACGCAAAAATAAAAAGTGGCCATACCAACATGACATGCTAATATCTCGCTTAATGAAGCGGCACAAACGATGAAATTTGAAGAATCACCAGCAGAAACGAGGCCAAAGAGATTGGTAAAATGAAATTTAAAAAAAATTAAAAATAAATAGTTATATCAATTTTTCTCATATTAAGTTGACACGCGAATATCTCGCTTAATAATGCGGCACAAACGATGAAATTTGGTGAATCGACGGCACAAACGAAGACCAAACGGAAAGTAAAAAGAAATTTTTGAAAAACTCAAAAATAAAAAGTGGCCGTACCAAATTGACGTGCGAATATCTCGCGTAATAACGCGGCACAAACGATGAAACTCGGCGAATCTGCGGCATAAACGAGGCCAAAGAGATTGGCATAAAGAAATTGAAAAAAATTAAAAATAAATAGTTAAAACAATTTTTCGCATATTAAGTTGACACGCGAATATCTCGCGTAATAATGCGGCACAAACGATGAAACTCGGCGACACACCAGCAGATACGAGTCCAAAGAGATTGGCAAAAAGAAATTTTGAAAAAATTCATAAAATGAAAGGTTATACCAATTTTTCGCATATTAAGTTGACACGCGAATATCTCGCTTAATAATGCGAAACAAACGATGAAATTTGGTGAATCACCGGCACTCATCAGGAAACCCATCAGAAGCTGGTGTATGCTGGCAGTTAGTTACTTTAGTTGACGTACAGATGAGCTGCTGGCGTCAGTATGTCAGTAACGAAGCCCAAACGAATTATAAAAAGAATTTTTGAAAAAACTCAAAAATAAAAATTGGCCATACCAACTTGACGTGCAAATATCTCGCGTAATAATGCAGCACAAATGAAAAAAGCTTTTGATATTACTAAAATAGTTATTTGTAAAGTTGTAGGTAAAAGAAAATTACAATTATTTCCTATAATTGATATGTGTTTATGGCTGAAAGGAAACCCATCAGCAGCTGGTGTATGCCGGCAGTTAGTTACTTTAGTTGACGTAGAGATGCGCTGCTGGCGTCAGTATGTCAGCAACAGTTTTCCTTAATAACTTTTTTAATATTGCGGCACAAATGATAAAATTTGGTGAATCGCCGGCACTAACGATGCAAAAGAGATTGGCAAAAAGAAATTTTGAAAAATTTAATGACAAGCGAAATCGCATGTGCAACTTCCGTCAAGTTGGTATGGCCACTTTAAATCCTTAAAAACTATTTCAATTTTTGAGCTAAATGACTGAATTTTAGGGAATGGCCGGCACAAACTAATGGTAAAGAAAAATTTTGAAAAAACTCTAAAAATAAAAAGTGGCCAGACCAACTTGACATGCGAATATCTCGCCTAATAATGCGGCACAAACAAAGAAATTTGGCAAATCAGTAGCAAAAACGAGGCAAAAAGATTGGCAACATGAAATTTTAAAAAATTTAAAAAATTAATAGTTATATCAATTTTTCTCATATTAAGTTAACGCACTAATATCTCGTTTACAATAGCGACACAAACGATGAAATTTGGTGAATCGCCGGCACAAACGAAGCCTAAACGAATGGTAAAAAGAAATTTTGAACAAACTCAAGAAATAAAAAATGGCCAGACCAACTTGACATGCGAATATCTCGCTTAATAATGCGGCACAAACGATGAAATTTGGCGAATCACTAGCAGAAATGAGGCCAAAGAGATTGGCAAAAAGAAATTTTGAAAAATTTAAAAAATAAATAGTTATATCAATTTTTCTTATATTAAGTTGACACGTGAATGTCTCGCTTAATAATGCGGCACAAACGATGAAATTTGGTGAATCGACGGCACAAACGAAGACCAAACGGAAAGTAAAAAGAAATTTTGAAAAAACTCAAAAATAAAAAGTGGCCGTACCAAATTGACATGCGAATAACTCGCGTAATAACGCGGCACAAACGATGAAACTCGGCGAATCTGCGGCATAAACGAAACCAAAGAGATTGGAATAAAGAAATTTGAAAAAAATTAAAAATAAATAGTTAAAACAATTTTTCGCATATTAAGTTGACACGCGAATATCTCGCTTCTTATGGCGGCACAAATGAAAAAAGCTTTTGATATTACTAAAATAGTTATTTGTAAAGTTGTAGGTAAATGAAAAATACAATTATTTGCTATAATTGATATGTGTTTATGGCTGAAAGGAAAGCCATCAGCAGCTGGTGTATGCTGGCAGTTAGTTACTTTAGTTGACCTAGAGATGGGCTGCTGGCGTCAGTATGTCAGCAACAGTTTTTCCTTAATAACTTTTTTAATATTGGGGCACAAATGATAAAATTTGGTGAATCGCCGGCACTAACGATGCAAAAGAGATTGGCAAAAAGAAAGTTTGAAAAATCTTAATGACAAGCGAAATCGCATGTCCAACTTCCGTCAAGTTGGTATGGCCACTTTAAATCCTTAAAAACTATTTCAATTTTTGAGCTAAATGACTGAATTTTAGGGAATGGCCGGCACAAACTAATGGTAAAGAAAAATTTTGAAAAAACTCAAAAAATAAAAAGTGGCCAGACCAACTTGACATGCGAATATCTCGCCTAATAATGCGGCACAAACAAAGAAATTTGGCAAATCAGTAGCAAAAACGAGGCAAAAAGATTGGCAACATGAAATTTTAAAAAATTTAAAAAATAAATAGTTATATCAATTTTTCTCATATTAAGTTAACACACTAATATCTCGCTTACAATAGCGACACAAACGATGAAATTTGGTGAATCGCCGGCACAAACGAAGCCTAAACGAATGGTAAAAAGAAATTTAGAAAAAACGCAAAAATAAAAAGTGGCCATACCAACATGACATGCTAATATCTCGCTTAATGAAGTGGCACAAACGATGAAATTTGAAGAATCACCAGCAGAAACGAGGCCAAAGAGATTAGCAATGAGAAATTTTGAAAAAATCCAAAAAATAAATAGTTATATCAATTTTTCTCATATTAAGTTGACACGCGAATATCTCGCTTAATAATGCGGCACAAACGATGAAATTTGGTGAATCGACGGCACAAACGAAGACCAAACGGAAAGTAAAAAGAAATTTTTGAAAAACTCAAAAATAAAAAGTGGCCGTACCAAATTGACGTGCGAATATCTCGCGTAATAACGCGGCACAAACGATGAAACTCGGCGAATCTGCGGCATAAACGAGGCCAAAGAGATTGGCATAAAGAAATTTGAAAAAAATTAAAAATAAATAGTTAAAACAATTTTTCGCATATTAAGTTGACACGCGAATATCTCGCGTAATAATGCGGCACAAACGATGAAACTCGGCGACACACCAGCAGATACGAGTCCAAAGAGATTGGCAAAAAGAAATTTTGAAAAAATTCATAAAATGAAAGGTTATACCAATTTTTCGCATATTAAGTTGACACGCGAATATCTCGCTTAATAATGCGAAACAAACGATGAAATTTGGTGAATCACCGGCACTCATCAGGAAACCCATCAGAAGCTGGTGTATGCTGGCAGTTAGTTACTTTAGTTGACGTACAGATGAGCTGCTGGCGTCAGTATGTCAGTAACGAAGCCCAAACGAATTATAAAAAGAATTTTTGAAAAAACTCAAAAATAAAAAGTGGCCATACCAACTTGACATGCAAATATCTCGCGTAATAATGCGGCACAAATGAAAAAAGCTTTTGATATTACTAAAATAGTTATTTGTAAAGTTGTAGGTAAAAGAAAATTACAATTATTTCCTATAATTGATATGTGTTTATGGCTGAAAGGAAACCCATCAGCAGCTGGTGTATGCTGGCAGTTAGTTACTTTAGTTGACCTAGAGATGGGCTGCTGGCGTCAGTATGTCAGCAACAGTTTTTCCTTAATAACTTTTTTAATATTGGGGCACAAATGATAAAATTTGGTGAATCGCCGGCACTAACGATGCAAAAGAGATTGGCAAAAAGAAATTTTGAAAAATCTTGATGACAAGCGAAATCGCATGTCCAACTTCCGTCAAGTTGGTATGGCCACTTTAAATCCTTAAAAACTATTTCAATTTTTGAGCTAAATGACTGAATTTTAGGGAATGGCCGGCACAAACTAATTGTAAAGAAAAATTTTGAAAAAACCCAAAAAATAAAAAGTGGCCAGACCAACTTGACATGCGAATATCTCGTTTAATGAAGTGGCACAAACGATGAAATTTGAAGAATCACCAGCAGAAACGAGGCCAAAGAGATTAGCAATGAGAAATTTTGAAAAAATCCAAAAAATAAATAGTTATATCAATTTTTCTCATATTAAGTTGACACGCGAATATCTCGCCTAATAATGCGGCACAAACAAAGAAATTTGGCAAATCAGTAGCAAAAACGAGGCAAAAAGATTGGCAACATGAAATTTTAAAAAATTTAAAAAATTAATAGTTATATCAATTTTTCTCATATTAAGTTAACGCACTAATATCTCGTTTACAATAGCGACACAAACGATGAAATTTGGTGAATCGCCGGCACAAACGAAGCCTAAACGAATGGTAAAAAGAAATTTTGAACAAACTCAAGAAATAAAAAATGGCCAGACCAACTTGACATGCGAATATCTCGCTTAATAATGCGGCACAAACGATGAAATTTGGCGAATCACTAGCAGAAATGAGGCCAAAGAGATTGGCAAAAAGAAATTTTGAAAAATTTAAAAAATAAATAGTTATATCAATTTTTCTTATATTAAGTTGACACGTGAATGTCTCGCTTAATAATGCGGCACAAACGATGAAATTTGGTGAATCGACGGCACAAACGAAGACCAAACGGAAAGTAAAAAGAAATTTTGAAAAAACTCAAAAATAAAAAGTGGCCGTACCAAATTGACATGCGAATAACTCGCGTAATAACGCGGCACAAACGATGAAACTCGGCGAATCTGCGGCATAAACGAAACCAAAGAGATTGGAATAAAGAAATTTGAAAAAAATTAAAAATAAATAGTTAAAACAATTTTTCGCATATTAAGTTGACACGCGAATATCTCGCTTCTTATGGCGGCACAAATGAAAAAAGCTTTTGATATTACTAAAATAGTTATTTGTAAAGTTGTAGGTAAATGAAAAATACAATTATTTGCTATAATTGATATGTGTTTATGGCTGAAAGGAAAGCCATCAGCAGCTGGTGTATGCTGGCAGTTAGTTACTTTAGTTGACCTAGAGATGGGCTGCTGGCGTCAGTATGTCAGCAACAGTTTTTCCTTAATAACTTTTTTAATATTGGGGCACAAATGATAAAATTTGGTGAATCGCCGGCACTAACGATGCAAAAGAGATTGGCAAAAAGAAAGTTTGAAAAATCTTAATGACAAGCGAAATCGCATGTCCAACTTCCGTCAAGTTGGTATGGCCACTTTAAATCCTTAAAAACTATTTCAATTTTTGAGCTAAATGACTGAATTTTAGGGAATGGCCGGCACAAACTAATGGTAAAGAAAAATTTTGAAAAAACTCAAAAAATAAAAAGTGGCCAGACCAACTTGACATGCGAATATCTCGCCTAATAATGCGGCACAAACAAAGAAATTTGGCAAATCAGTAGCAAAAACGAGGCAAAAAGATTGGCAACATGAAATTTTAAAAAATTTAAAAAATAAATAGTTATATCAATTTTTCTCATATTAAGTTAACACACTAATATCTCGCTTACAATAGCGACACAAACGATGAAATTTGGTGAATCGCCGGCACAAACGAAGCCTAAACGAATGGTAAAAAGAAATTTAGAAAAAACGCAAAAATAAAAAGTGGCCATACCAACATGACATGCTAATATCTCGCTTAATGAAGTGGCACAAACGATGAAATTTGAAGAATCACCAGCAGAAACGAGGCCAAAGAGATTAGCAATGAGAAATTTTGAAAAAATCCAAAAAATAAATAGTTATATCAATTTTTCTCATATTAAGTTGACACGCGAATATCTCGCTTAATAATGCGGCACAAACGATGAAATTTGGTGAATCGACGGCACAAACGAAGACCAAACGGAAAGTAAAAAGAAATTTTTGAAAAACTCAAAAATAAAAAGTGGCCGTACCAAATTGACGTGCGAATATCTCGCGTAATAACGCGGCACAAACGATGAAACTCGGCGAATCTGCGGCATAAACGAGGCCAAAGAGATTGGCATAAAGAAATTTGAAAAAAATTAAAAATAAATAGTTAAAACAATTTTTCGCATATTAAGTTGACACGCGAATATCTCGCGTAATAATGCGGCACAAACGATGAAACTCGGCGACACACCAGCAGATACGAGTCCAAAGAGATTGGCAAAAAGAAATTTTGAAAAAATTCATAAAATGAAAGGTTATACCAATTTTTCGCATATTAAGTTGACACGCGAATATCTCGCTTAATAATGCGAAACAAACGATGAAATTTGGTGAATCACCGGCACTCATCAGGAAACCCATCAGAAGCTGGTGTATGCTGGCAGTTAGTTACTTTAGTTGACGTACAGATGAGCTGCTGGCGTCAGTATGTCAGTAACGAAGCCCAAACGAATTATAAAAAGAATTTTTGAAAAAACTCAAAAATAAAAAGTGGCCATACCAACTTGACATGCAAATATCTCGCGTAATAATGCGGCACAAATGAAAAAAGCTTTTGATATTACTAAAATAGTTATTTGTAAAGTTGTAGGTAAAAGAAAATTACAATTATTTCCTATAATTGATATGTGTTTATGGCTGAAAGGAAACCCATCAGCAGCTGGTGTATGCTGGCAGTTAGTTACTTTAGTTGACCTAGAGATGGGCTGCTGGCGTCAGTATGTCAGCAACAGTTTTTCCTTAATAACTTTTTTAATATTGGGGCACAAATGATAAAATTTGGTGAATCGCCGGCACTAACGATGCAAAAGAGATTGGCAAAAAGAAATTTTGAAAAATCTTGATGACAAGCGAAATCGCATGTCCAACTTCCGTCAAGTTGGTATGGCCACTTTAAATCCTTAAAAACTATTTCAATTTTTGAGCTAAATGACTGAATTTTAGGGAATGGCCGGCACAAACTAATTGTAAAGAAAAATTTTGAAAAAACCCAAAAAATAAAAAGTGGCCAGACCAACTTGACATGCGAATATCTCGTTTAATGAAGTGGCACAAACGATGAAATTTGAAGAATCACCAGCAGAAACGAGGCCAAAGAGATTAGCAATGAGAAATTTTGAAAAAATCCAAAAAATAAATAGTTATATCAATTTTTCTCATATTAAGTTGACACGCGAATATCTCGCCTAATAATGCGGCACAAACAAAGAAATTTGGCAAATCAGTAGCAAAAACGAGGCAAAAAGATTGGCAACATGAAATTTTAAAAAATTTAAAAAATTAATAGTTATATCAATTTTTCTCATATTAAGTTAACGCACTAATATCTCGTTTACAATAGCGACACAAACGATGAAATTTGGTGAATCGCCGGCACAAACGAAGCCTAAACGAATGGTAAAAAGAAATTTTGAACAAACTCAAGAAATAAAAAATGGCCAGACCAACTTGACATGCGAATATCTCGCTTAATAATGCGGCACAAACGATGAAATTTGGCGAATCACTAGCAGAAATGAGGCCAAAGAGATTGGCAAAAAGAAATTTTGAAAAATTTAAAAAATAAATAGTTATATCAATTTTTCTTATATTAAGTTGACACGTGAATGTCTCGCTTAATAATGCGGCACAAACGATGAAATTTGGTGAATCGACGGCACAAACGAAGACCAAACGGAAAGTAAAAAGAAATTTTGAAAAAACTCAAAAATAAAAAGTGGCCGTACCAAATTGACATGCGAATAACTCGCGTAATAACGCGGCACAAACGATGAAACTCGGCGAATCTGCGGCATAAACGAAACCAAAGAGATTGGAATAAAGAAATTTGAAAAAAATTAAAAATAAATAGTTAAAACAATTTTTCGCATATTAAGTTGACACGCGAATATCTCGCTTCTTATGGCGGCACAAATGAAAAAAGCTTTTGATATTACTAAAATAGTTATTTGTAAAGTTGTAGGTAAATGAAAAATACAATTATTTGCTATAATTGATATGTGTTTATGGCTGAAAGGAAAGCCATCAGCAGCTGGTGTATGCTGGCAGTTAGTTACTTTAGTTGACCTAGAGATGGGCTGCTGGCGTCAGTATGTCAGCAACAGTTTTTCCTTAATAACTTTTTTAATATTGGGGCACAAATGATAAAATTTGGTGAATCGCCGGCACTAACGATGCAAAAGAGATTGGCAAAAAGAAAGTTTGAAAAATCTTAATGACAAGCGAAATCGCATGTCCAACTTCCGTCAAGTTGGTATGGCCACTTTAAATCCTTAAAAACTATTTCAATTTTTGAGCTAAATGACTGAATTTTAGGGAATGGCCGGCACAAACTAATGGTAAAGAAAAATTTTGAAAAAACTCAAAAAATAAAAAGTGGCCAGACCAACTTGACATGCGAATATCTCGCCTAATAATGCGGCACAAACAAAGAAATTTGGCAAATCAGTAGCAAAAACGAGGCAAAAAGATTGGCAACATGAAATTTTAAAAAATTTAAAAAATAAATAGTTATATCAATTTTTCTCATATTAAGTTAACACACTAATATCTCGCTTACAATAGCGACACAAACGATGAAATTTGGTGAATCGCCGGCACAAACGAAGCCTAAACGAATGGTAAAAAGAAATTTAGAAAAAACGCAAAAATAAAAAGTGGCCAAACCAACATGACATGCTAATATCTCGCTTAATGAAGTGGCACAAACGATGAAATTTGAAGAATCACCAGCAGAAACGAGGCCAAAGAGATTAGCAATGAGAAATTTTGAAAAAATCCAAAAAATAAATAGTTATATCAATTTTTCTCATATTAAGTTGACACGCGAATATCTCGCTTAATAATGCGGCACAAACGATGAAATTTGGTGAATCGACGGCACAAACGAAGACCAAACGGAAAGTAAAAAGAAATTTTTGAAAAACTCAAAAATAAAAAGTGGCCGTACCAAATTGACGTGCGAATATCTCGCGTAATAACGCGGCACAAACGATGAAACTCGGCGAATCTGCGGCATAAACGAGGCCAAAGAGATTGGCATAAAGAAATTTGAAAAAAATTAAAAATAAATAGTTAAAACAATTTTTCGCATATTAAGTTGACACGCGAATATCTCGCGTAATAATGCGGCACAAACGATGAAACTCGGCGACACACCAGCAGATACGAGTCCAAAGAGATTGGCAAAAAGAAATTTTGAAAAAATTCATAAAATGAAAGGTTATACCAATTTTTCGCATATTAAGTTGACACGCGAATATCTCGCTTAATAATGCGAAACAAACGATGAAATTTGGTGAATCACCGGCACTCATCAGGAAACCCATCAGAAGCTGGTGTATGCTGGCAGTTAGTTACTTTAGTTGACGTACAGATGAGCTGCTGGCGTCAGTATGTCAGTAACGAAGCCCAAACGAATTATAAAAAGAATTTTTGAAAAAACTCAAAAATAAAAAGTGGCCATACCAACTTGACATGCAAATATCTCGCGTAATAATGCGGCACAAATGAAAAAAGCTTTTGATATTACTAAAATAGTTATTTGTAAAGTTGTAGGTAAAAGAAAATTACAATTATTTCCTATAATTGATATGTGTTTATGGCTGAAAGGAAACCCATCAGCAGCTGGTGTATGCTGGCAGTTAGTTACTTTAGTTGACCTAGAGATGGGCTGCTGGCGTCAGTATGTCAGCAACAGTTTTTCCTTAATAACTTTTTTAATATTGGGGCACAAATGATAAAATTTGGTGAATCGCCGGCACTAACGATGCAAAAGAGATTGGCAAAAAGAAATTTTGAAAAATCTTGATGACAAGCGAAATCGCATGTCCAACTTCCGTCAAGTTGGTATGGCCACTTTAAATCCTTAAAAACTATTTCAATTTTTGAGCTAAATGACTGAATTTTAGGGAATGGCCGGCACAAACTAATTGTAAAGAAAAATTTTGAAAAAACTCAAAAAATAAAAAGTGGCCAGACCAACTTGACATGCGAATATCTCGTTTAATGAAGTGGCACAAACGATGAAATTTGAAGAATCACCAGCAGAAACGAGGCCAAAGAGATTAGCAATGAGAAATTTTGAAAAAATCCAAAAAATAAATAGTTATATCAATTTTTCTCATATTAAGTTGACACGCGAATATCTCGCTTAATAATGCGGCACAAACGATGAAATTTGGTGAATCGACGGCACAAACGAAGACCAAACGGAAAGTAAAAAGATATTATTGAAAAACTCAAAAATAAAAAGTGGCCGTACCAAATTGACGTGCGAATATCTCGCGTAATAACGCGGCACAAACGATGAAACTCGGCGAATCTGCGGCATAAACGAGGCCAAAGAGATTGGCATAAAGAAATTTGAAAAAAATTAAAAATAAATAGTTAAAACAATTTTTCGCATATTAAGTTGACACGCGAATATCTCGCGTAATAATGCGGCACAAACGATGAAACTCGGCGACACACCAGCAGATACGAGTCCAAAGAGATTGGCAAAAAGAAATTTTGAAAAAATTCATAAAATGAAAGGTTATACCAATTTTTCGCATATTAAGTTGACACGCGAATATCTCGCTTAATAATGCGAAACAAACGATGAAATTTGGTGAATCACCGGCACTCATCAGGAAACCCATCAGAAGCTGGTGTATGCTGGCAGTTAGTTACTTTAGTTGACGTACAGATGAGCTGCTGGCGTCAGTATGTCAGTAACGAAGCCCAAACGAATTATAAAAAGAAATTTAGAAAAAACGCAAAAATAAAAAGTGGCCATACCAACATGATATGCTAATATCTCGCTTAATGAAGCGGCACAAACGATGAAATTTGAAGAATCACCAGCAGAAACGAGGCCAAAGAGATTAGCAATGAGAAATTTTGAAAAAATCCAAAAAATAAATAGTTATATCAATTTTTCTCATATTAAGTTGACACGCGAATATCTCGCTTAATAATGCGGCACAAACGATGAAATTTGGTGAATCGACGGCAAAAACGAAGACCAAACGGAAAGTAAAAAGAAATTTTGAAAAAACTCAAAAATAAAAAGTGGCCGTACCAAATTGACATGCGAATATCTCACGTAATAACGCGGCACAAACGATGAAACTCGGCGAATCTGCGGCATAAACGAAGCCAAAGAGATTGGCATAAAGAAATTTGAAAAAAATTAAAAATAAATAGTTAAAACAATTTTTCGCATATTAAGTTGACACGCGAATATCTCGCGTAATAATGCGGCACAAACGATGAAACTCGGCGACACACCAGCAGATACGAGTCCAAAGAGATTGGCAAAAAGAAATTTTGAAAAAATTCATAAAATGAAAGGTTATACCAATTTTTCGCATATTAAGTTGACACGCGAATATCTCGCTTAATAATGCGAAACAAACGATGAAATTTGGTGAATCACCGGCACTCATCAGGAAACCCATCAGAAGCTGGTGTATGCTGGCAGTTAGTTACTTTAGTTGACGTACAGATGAGCTGCTGGCGTCAGTATGTCAGTAACGAAGCCCAAACGAATTATAAAAAGAATTTTTGAAAAAACTCAAAAATAAAAAGTGGCCATACCAACTTGACATGCAAATATCTCGCGTAATAATGCGGCACAAATGAAAAAAGCTTTTGATATTACTAAAATAGTTATTTGTAAAGTTGTAGGTAAAAGAAAATTACAATTATTTCCTATAATTGATATGTGTTTATGGCTGAAAGGAAACCCATCAGCAGCTGGTGTATGCTGGCAGTTAGTTACTTTAGTTGACCTAGAGATGGGCTGCTGGCGTCAGTATGTCAGCAACAGTTTTTCCTTAATAACTTTTTTAATATTGGGGCACAAATGATAAAATTTGGTGAATCGCCGGCACTAACGATGCAAAAGAGATTGGCAAAAAGAAATTTTGAAAAATCTTGATGACAAGCGAAATCGCATGTCCAACTTCCGTCAAGTTGGTATGGCCACTTTAAATCCTTAAAAACTATTTCAATTTTTGAGCTAAATGACTGAATTTTAGGGAATGGCCGGCACAAACTAATTGTAAAGAAAAATTTTGAAAAAACTCAAAAAATAAAAAGTGGCCAGACCAACTTGACATGCGAATATCTCGTTTAATGAAGTGGCACAAACGATGAAATTTGAAGAATCACCAGCAGAAACGAGGCCAAAGAGATTAGCAATGAGAAATTTTGAAAAAATCCAAAAAATAAATAGTTATATCAATTTGTAGGCCAGCCGCTGACTCTTCCTTATTCTCACTTACTTGAGCAATGATTCTATGCGCACACACACACACACACACACACACACATTCACACACACTTACGCACACACACTCACAGAGAGATATGACCAATAAACTATTTGACATAAGCTAAAGTAACGATAGCCAATCTTACCATTAAGCAGAATAGATTCACAGGATAAATTCTTTAATAAATTATTTAATAACATCAATTACGGCAGGGCCGTAGACGAGAAGACTCGCAGGTCAACAAGAGGTAACACAGGGTTTTCCAAACAGTTTTGTCCTTGTCTTACTTCCAGCAAGTCCCAACTCAGAATGAATCAAAAATAAATAAAATCCTTTTTTTTCCAAATAAAATACACAGCTGTAACCATAAGCATAGCAACTAGTTCCAGTGCCCCGTTACATTATCCCCCCCTTTGAAGAAAAGTGGACTCCACTTTTCAAGCCTCGGGGAGGTTGTCGACTCTGCCGCTCCTACCGCGTGCTGGTCCACTCCTGATTCCACTCCGCATGGGCAGCCGACCCTTGAATATTCCTGGCCCAAGTCTTCGCAGTGGATGACATGTAGGTGTGTCCCGTTGGTGAGCAAGTTTCCCCATCTTGGAACCTTTGGAGAAGCTATCGCTCCACGGCTACTCTTGTTCTACCATTTGAATGGTCCTGCGCGCTCTGTCGCTGCTCTCCCGATTCAATTCTTCACGCCACTCGCCCTTTCGGTTACGTTTTCGGAATTGAGCCTCTGCCTTCCTTTATGGCGCCTACGTCTGTCGACTCCGCGAGGCACTCTTCAGCTCAATAATCTCTTCTGCTCCGAGACACTCCTGTTTTAAATGGCTGGCAGATTAGGAACCTAGGCTGGATTCCTGAGTTGCCAAGACCTCTCTTTGCTGGTATTCCGCTCGAGAAACATTCCCTTTCATCTTGGTTTATGGGTCCTCTCATTTCCGCCACGGCCATTTCTCCGTCCACTCCCCTACCGGCCTCACATGCCTATCCATATCAATACTAATTCTTTGGCTTTTGCTCCATACGCTTATTCAAATAGTTTTGGGGCCAATCAGGGTGATTGATAAGAGAATGGAGTCTAGTAGTTATTCCTCATTCATCTACATTCATCTATGCGCTCTCGACGACGTCTCGGCCGTAGATTGACTCTAACCTCCCAAGGAATGTTGTGGTTAGATTCCTGTTCGCTCTCTTGACCACGTAACAAATAAGGAGACCTTGGGGGTTCTGTTGGACCCCACTGTCCGGATGTTGGGTGCCACGATGAATCTGCTTCTCCCACCGTGGACTCGGGACTCTCGGAAGCGTCCTCCCCTCCCTCTTCCACCGCCTCACTCTGTGTGGATGGTGCTAGGGAAACTCTGAGAGGGGTTTCACTCAAGTCTTCTCCCAGCCCTTGCCCATTATCCGCCTGAGGAGTACTGCCTGAGGTGGCCGTCTCCTCCGAAACTCCTGAGGGGTGAACCGCGTCATTTGCTTGCCCCCTACCATAGTCTCCTCTGGCTTCATAGGCAGGCTTGAGCCGGTTGGCATGCACCACATATCGACCCCCTGAACTCAAAACCAATTCATAGTCGCAGGGAGAGATTTTTGCACTTATCTCATGTGGTCCCGACCAAGGTTTATAAAATTTTTTCGCCTGACCTTGTGGTATGGCCGGCTCCAATAAATACACTTTGTCGCCTACGTGAAATACCCGGTCCTTTTTCCCCGAGTCATAAGAACGGGTCCACGACTCTCGGGCTTTAGTCTCGATTTCTTTGGCCTGGGCATACGCCGCGGAGAGCCTCTCCTTTAATTGCGTCACATACTCCTCCACAGATGCCGCCTGTTGCTGCCTCGTATATGGGAAATCAAACGGCATTTCAAAGTCTCGCCCATATAACAGATAATGAGGAGTAAACCCTGTTGATGAATGAACAGTGGAGCGGTACGCCATCACAACAAATGGCACCCATCGATCCCAATTCCGGCCATCTTTTCTAACAAAGTGGGAGAGAGATTCGATGAGTGTCCGATGCATACGCTCCACTATTCCATTGCTCTGGGGATGGTAGGCGGTGGTCTGTAGCTTCTTTATGTGCAGCACGTGGCAGACTGCTTTAAACAAATGGGATAGGAAATTTGTACCTCTATCGGTCAGAACCTGACGAGGAGCCCCATGTCTCAGAATAATATTATGGACAAATGCCCGGGCAGTCTCTTCAGCCGTTTGCGTTCTCATCGGGACCACCTCTGCGTACCGAGTGAAATGATCGACCATAGTAAGAAGGTAGCGGTTTCCCATGCTACTTAGAGGGCACTCCACTACGTCCAGGGAGACCAACTCGAAGGGATAAGTAGCTCCAGCTACTCGGCCCAGTGGTACTGCTAATCCACTTGGTGTCTTACGTTCATTACAAGAGTGGCAACTTTTGACGTATAGCTCAACATCTCTAGCCATCTCGGGCCAAAAAAAATTCTCCTTGATACGAGTTAAAGTCCTCTCTATACCGGGATGGCCGGACCAGGGCGCGTCATGATGGACTTTGATTATATGAATCCGCTGTTTGGCTGGTACCATTATACGCCACTGGGTTCTCTGAGCTTTACTATCTGTCCAGTATAACAACCCGGATTCGTGAACATATGTTTTCTCTGGCCAGGACTTCCTAGTTTGGCTACACCAGCGATCTTTGGATTGCTCTTTCACGAACCGGTCGCTTTCCCCCGTACCCCACCAGATTTCGTTTACCGACTCTGGCTCGAAAGCAGAAGCGACCCTTCGGCTCAATCCGTCAGCGTTAAGGTGTTTAATCCCGGGCCTATGTTCTACGTCATACACGAACTCGGATAATCTTAGAGACCACCGTGTCAATTTCGCGGAAGGGTCTTTCAGGCTCAGCATCCACTTTAAAGCAGCATGGTCTGTGACGAGTTTGAATTTTCGACCCAAAAGATAACAGCGGAATTGTGTTGTGGCCCAGACCACTGCTAGCAGTTCTCTTTCCGTGGTGGAATACCTTTGCTCAGCTGGAGTTAGTTGACGGCTAGCATACGCCACTGGTCTTTCTTGCCCTTCACATAGTTGGGAGAGAACTGCTCCTAACGCTATCCCCGAAGCGTCAGTCGCTAATATAAAGCTGTCTCTAAAATCTGGGTATACTAGTACTGACGAGGAGCACAGTGTTCTCTTCAAAACCTCAAACGCAGACTGCTCCTCCTTGCCCCAGGTGAACATCACATCCTTCTTAAGTAATGAGGTAAGTGGTTGAGCAAGGTCCGCAAACCCCTTTATAAAGCGGCGGTAATATCCCGCAAGACCCAAAAAACTCTTTACCTCTTTTGCCGAGGTAGGAGTAGGATAAGAGTTGATGGCCACCAATTTGCTAGGATCTGGTTTTACGCCTTCAGCAGATACAACATGTCCCAAGTACTGCACCTCCCGCTGTGCGAAAGCACACTTCCCTAGATTAGCTTTCAACCCCGCACGCTCTAAGAGATGCAATACATTACCCAATCGGCGACAGTGTTCTTCGAGGGTGGGACTGTAGATAATTATATCGTCCATGTAGACCAGACACTCCTCCCCTTTGATTTCCGCCAATAATTGGTCCATTAAACGTTGAAACGTCGCTGGCGCGTTAACCAGACCAAAAGCCATCCGTTTATACTCAAAATGGCCCCCTATAGTTGTAAAAGCTGTTTTTTCGCAGTCCTCTGGGTGGATAGGGATCTGGTGATAACCACTGGCCAAATCGATTGTTGAAAAGTACCTGCTTCTACCCAAGTTCTCCAACGTTTCCGTTATTAGTGGTAGTGGGTAGGAGTCTATTTTAGTGATTTTGTTAAGTCCCCTAAAATCAGTACAGAAACGGTATTTACAAGTGCCGTCCCCACTTTTCTTTGGTACCAACACAATCGGGGCAGACCATGGGCTTGTTGACGGTGCAATTACCCCCTTGTCTAGCATTTCACGGAGATGTTCTTCCACAATGGGCCTCTGATTATAGGGAACCCGGTAGGGACGCTTGATAACGGGACCTTCCTCTGTTGTTTTAATTCTGTGATACACAGGTAACTTGCACCCTTCTGGCCCAGGCTCCAGAAAGATTCGTATGTACGAGCGTAGCACTTGCATCAATTTATCGCGGTCTCCCTCGGCCAAATGGCTTAACTTCCCTTCCCACTCGGCTTCCACTTTTCCCTCCGGGACCACTTTCTGTTCCACGGCACCAACCATCTCCGCTTGAGATGATGCGCTATCTAAGTTTATCCTCTCCGCAGTGGCTACCCACTGTCCTTTCCCCACATTCACATCTGACCCAGTCAGGTTTATTACTCTTACCCAAACCCGGCGGCCTTCAGCCCGGTTTAGACTTCTCGCTATCCTCAAGCCCCCCTCGATTGACCCCAAGGGCTCTAAAAGAATGTCCCCTTCCAGGTCGTGGGCTATTTTACCCTCTACTAAGCATTCGCTGTGACCCGGTATCTTCTGACATCGTGCTACCTTCACTCCGAGCTCACTTAACCTGCCCTCTCGAGGCCAGTTAGGGTCCCTCCCCTTACTCCCCTGCTTATCCCTACCGTAGGACGATGCTTCCTCCTTGCAGCCATTCTCCACCATAGCTACGGAAGGGTTCCTTGGTTTAATTGTGATCTGACCTCGGCCAGCGTCTACAACCAACCCTAGTTTCTTCATTAAGTCCCAACCCATTAGACCGTCCCCGCGAGTGGCTACCTCGGCGATCACAAAGGTGTGGTTCACCCGGCTCCCCTCTACAAGGAACTCCAGCTCTTGTTCACCCATAATGGGTACCGAACTCCCCGTAACTCCTGTTGCTTTTATACGGGACTGCTTGACTACCAATTCCGGAATCGCTTGTTTTAAAATGGAAATTTCTGAACCGCTGTCAACAAGTAATTCCAACCGGCGCTTTCCTGTGAACACAGGTATTGTTACTCCCTTAGACTTCCCCGTTGCCACACTTGGCACCAGGACAGGGGCCCTTGTTTCTAACGGGCGTTCGACGTTGGGCCATCGGTCGAGCCCTCCGCTTTTGGGTGCCAGTTTTCCTCCGTAGAACAAGTTCTGCCTTTTGTTAAGGTAGCTCGTCGAGCACAATCCCGTGCGTAGTGTCCGAATTGGCCACAGACAAAACAGACGGTCTCCTTTTTTGAGGGCCCAGCCTCAATGCGTGGATTACTCCACCCAAAGCTTCTTCTTCCTCTCCGACCACATGACTTCGCAAAATGACCCGGTCTCCCACAAAGGAAGCATACGCCTCCAGATCGTTGAGGCTCAACTGCTGTCTTCCCTTCTAGACCCGAAGTTCCTCGCACTGCCCCTATTTCCCGTGGAGAAATTGACGGCACTTTCACTTGCTCAATACGCGAAGCCCGAGCCACCGCTTCCTGAAACGTTTTCGGGGGGTCGTATTGTAGCTGCCGACTTGGCTCCCCTTTTAGCCCTTTTATATAGGCAGCCATAAGGATTCTTTCGAGCTGAGCTCTAGCCCAACCCGCTTCCTCCACTGACGCCTTGACAGGCAATGTTTTTCCACCAACATGCCGACACCTATCTGCAAACTGACGCGCATCTTCCCCCGACAGCTGTTCAAGAGAGTTAAGTTCCAATAGCCTTTGCTCAGGCGTGGCCTCTCTCGCAAAGCGAGTTCTAATCACCTCAACCAGGTCAGTAAACGTCGCCGTGGGCAGCAATAACTCCGGTCGACAAGCCACACAATCCGCTGCAGCCCCTTTTAGTTTAAGGCGACATACCATAAGTTTATCCGCCTCTGACCACCCGCCTCTTTCGGCCACTAATGCAAAATTCTGCAAAAATTGATCAATAGGCCTATCTGATATGTCCCCACCCCAAGGCATGATTAGCGATTGTAGGGAAAGGTCTCGTTTAACCCCCCCTTCATCGGAGGAAAAGCTTGCTGCTTCCTTTTGGGAGCTCATCCTGCGAACTTCCTCTTTCAGCAGGTCTACCTCCTCCTTTAAAGCCTTTACGTCACCCATACTTCAGAGGTACTATTAATAAGAGTACGCGACGCTATTATTGCTACCGCAAACAGCTCGGTACGGGTTTCCAACGATACCCCACACCTGAAACCAATGTAGGCCAGCCGCTGACTCTTCCTTATTCTCACTTACTTGAGCAATGATTCTATGCGCACACACACACACACACACACACACACATTCACACACACTTACGCACACACACTCACAGAGAGATATGACCAATAAACTATTTGACATAAGCTAAAGTAACGATAGCCAATCTTACCATTAAGCAGAATAGATTCACAGGATAAATTCTTTAATAAATTATTTAATAACATCAATTACGGCAGGGCCGTAGACGAGAAGACTCGCAGGTCAACAAGAGGTAACACAGGGTTTTCCAAACAGTTTTGTCCTTGTCTTACTTCCAGCAAGTCCCAACTCAGAATGAATCAAAAATAAATAAAATCCTTTTTTTTCCAAATAAAATACACAGCTGTAACCATAAGCATAGCAACTAGTTCCAGTGCCCCGTTACAAATTTTTCTCATATTAAGTTGACACGCGAATATCTCGCTTAATAATGCGGCACAAACGATGAAATTTGGTGAATCGACGGCACAAACGAAGACCAAACGGAAAGTAAAAAGATATTATTGAAAAACTCAAAAATAAAAAGTGGCCGTACCAAATTGACGTGCGAATATCTCGCGTAATAACGCGGCACAAACGATGAAACTCGGCGAATCTGCGGCATAAACGAGGCCAAAGAGATTGGCATAAAGAAATTTGAAAAAAATTAAAAATAAATAGTTAAAACAATTTTTCGCATATTAAGTTGACACGCGAATATCTCGCGTAATAATGCGGCACAAACGATGAAACTCGGCGACACACCAGCAGATACGAGTCCAAAGAGATTGGCAAAAAGAAATTTTGAAAAAATTCATAAAATGAAAGGTTATACCAATTTTTCGCATATTAAGTTGACACGCGAATATCTCGCTTAATAATGCGAAACAAACGATGAAATTTGGTGAATCACCGGCACTCATCAGGAAACCCATCAGAAGCTGGTGTATGCTGGCAGTTAGTTACTTTAGTTGACGTACAGATGAGCTGCTGGCGTCAGTATGTCAGTAACGAAGCCCAAACGAATTATAAAAAGAAATTTAGAAAAAACGCAAAAATAAAAAGTGGCCATACCAACATGATATGCTAATATCTCGCTTAATGAAGCGGCACAAACGATGAAATTTGAAGAATCACCAGCAGAAACGAGGCCAAAGAGATTAGCAATGAGAAATTTTGAAAAAATCCAAAAAATAAATAGTTATATCAATTTTTCTCATATTAAGTTGACACGCGAATATCTCGCTTAATAATGCGGCACAAACGATGAAATTTGGTGAATCGACGGCAAAAACGAAGACCAAACGGAAAGTAAAAAGAAATTTTGAAAAAACTCAAAAATAAAAAGTGGCCGTACCAAATTGACATGCGAATATCTCACGTAATAACGCGGCACAAACGATGAAACTCGGCGAATCTGCGGCATAAACGAAGCCAAAGAGATTGGCATAAAGAAATTTGAAAAAAATTAAAAATAAATAGTTAAAACAATTTTTCGCATATTAAGTTGACACGCGAATATCTCGCGTAATAATGCGGCACAAACGATGAAACTCGGCGACACACCAGCAGATACGAGTCCAAAGAGATTGGCAAAAAGAAATTTTGAAAAAATTCATAAAATGAAAGGTTATACCAATTTTTCGCATATTAAGTTGACACGCGAATATCTCGCTTAATAATGCGAAACAAACGATGAAATTTGGTGAATCACCGGCACTCATCAGGAAACCCATCAGAAGCTGGTGTATGCTGGCAGTTAGTTACTTTAGTTGACGTACAGATGAGCTGCTGGCGTCAGTATGTCAGTAACGAAGCCCAAACGAATTATAAAAAGAATTTTTGAAAAAACTCAAAAATAAAAAGTGGCCATACCAACTTGACATGCAAATATCTCGCGTAATAATGCGGCACAAATGAAAAAAGCTTTTGATATTACTAAAATAGTTATTTGTAAAGTTGTAGGTAAAAGAAAATTACAATTATTTCCTATAATTGATATGTGTTTATGGCTGAAAGGAAACCCATCAGCAGCTGGTGTATGCTGGCAGTTAGTTACTTTAGTTGACCTAGAGATGGGCTGCTGGCGTCAGTATGTCAGCAACAGTTTTTCCTTAATAACTTTTTTAATATTGGGGCACAAATGATAAAATTTGGTGAATCGCCGGCACTAACGATGCAAAAGAGATTGGCAAAAAGAAATTTTGAAAAATCTTGATGACAAGCGAAATCGCATGTCCAACTTCCGTCAAGTTGGTATGGCCACTTTAAATCCTTAAAAACTATTTCAATTTTTGAGCTAAATGACTGAATTTTAGGGAATGGCCGGCACAAACTAATTGTAAAGAAAAATTTTGAAAAAACTCAAAAAATAAAAAGTGGCCAGACCAACTTGACATGCGAATATCTCGTTTAATGAAGTGGCACAAACGATGAAATTTGAAGAATCACCAGCAGAAACGAGGCCAAAGAGATTAGCAATGAGAAATTTTGAAAAAATCCAAAAAATAAATAGTTATATCAATTTGTAGGCCAGCCGCTGACTCTTCCTTATTCTCACTTACTTGAGCAATGATTCTATGCGCACACACACACACACACACACACACACATTCACACACACTTACGCACACACACTCACAGAGAGATATGACCAATAAACTATTTGACATAAGCTAAAGTAACGATAGCCAATCTTACCATTAAGCAGAATAGATTCACAGGATAAATTCTTTAATAAATTATTTAATAACATCAATTACGGCAGGGCCGTAGACGAGAAGACTCGCAGGTCAACAAGAGGTAACACAGGGTTTTCCAAACAGTTTTGTCCTTGTCTTACTTCCAGCAAGTCCCAACTCAGAATGAATCAAAAATAAATAAAATCCTTTTTTTTCCAAATAAAATACACAGCTGTAACCATAAGCATAGCAACTAGTTCCAGTGCCCCGTTACATTATCCCCCCCTTTGAAGAAAAGTGGACTCCACTTTTCAAGCCTCGGGGAGGTTGTCGACTCTGCCGCTCCTACCGCGTGCTGGTCCACTCCTGATTCCACTCCGCATGGGCAGCCGACCCTTGAATATTCCTGGCCCAAGTCTTCGCAGTGGATGACATGTAGGTGTGTCCCGTTGGTGAGCAAGTTTCCCCATCTTGGAACCTTTGGAGAAGCTATCGCTCCACGGCTACTCTTGTTCTACCATTTGAATGGTCCTGCGCGCTCTGTCGCTGCTCTCCCGATTCAATTCTTCACGCCACTCGCCCTTTCGGTTACGTTTTCGGAATTGAGCCTCTGCCTTCCTTTATGGCGCCTACGTCTGTCGACTCCGCGAGGCACTCTTCAGCTCAATAATCTCTTCTGCTCCGAGACACTCCTGTTTTAAATGGCTGGCAGATTAGGAACCTAGGCTGGATTCCTGAGTTGCCAAGACCTCTCTTTGCTGGTATTCCGCTCGAGAAACATTCCCTTTCATCTTGGTTTATGGGTCCTCTCATTTCCGCCACGGCCATTTCTCCGTCCACTCCCCTACCGGCCTCACATGCCTATCCATATCAATACTAATTCTTTGGCTTTTGCTCCATACGCTTATTCAAATAGTTTTGGGGCCAATCAGGGTGATTGATAAGAGAATGGAGTCTAGTAGTTATTCCTCATTCATCTACATTCATCTATGCGCTCTCGACGACGTCTCGGCCGTAGATTGACTCTAACCTCCCAAGGAATGTTGTGGTTAGATTCCTGTTCGCTCTCTTGACCACGTAACAAATAAGGAGACCTTGGGGGTTCTGTTGGACCCCACTGTCCGGATGTTGGGTGCCACGATGAATCTGCTTCTCCCACCGTGGACTCGGGACTCTCGGAAGCGTCCTCCCCTCCCTCTTCCACCGCCTCACTCTGTGTGGATGGTGCTAGGGAAACTCTGAGAGGGGTTTCACTCAAGTCTTCTCCCAGCCCTTGCCCATTATCCGCCTGAGGAGTACTGCCTGAGGTGGCCGTCTCCTCCGAAACTCCTGAGGGGTGAACCGCGTCATTTGCTTGCCCCCTACCATAGTCTCCTCTGGCTTCATAGGCAGGCTTGAGCCGGTTGGCATGCACCACATATCGACCCCCTGAACTCAAAACCAATTCATAGTCGCAGGGAGAGATTTTTGCACTTATCTCATGTGGTCCCGACCAAGGTTTATAAAATTTTTTCGCCTGACCTTGTGGTATGGCCGGCTCCAATAAATACACTTTGTCGCCTACGTGAAATACCCGGTCCTTTTTCCCCGAGTCATAAGAACGGGTCCACGACTCTCGGGCTTTAGTCTCGATTTCTTTGGCCTGGGCATACGCCGCGGAGAGCCTCTCCTTTAATTGCGTCACATACTCCTCCACAGATGCCGCCTGTTGCTGCCTCGTATATGGGAAATCAAACGGCATTTCAAAGTCTCGCCCATATAACAGATAATGAGGAGTAAACCCTGTTGATGAATGAACAGTGGAGCGGTACGCCATCACAACAAATGGCACCCATCGATCCCAATTCCGGCCATCTTTTCTAACAAAGTGGGAGAGAGATTCGATGAGTGTCCGATGCATACGCTCCACTATTCCATTGCTCTGGGGATGGTAGGCGGTGGTCTGTAGCTTCTTTATGTGCAGCACGTGGCAGACTGCTTTAAACAAATGGGATAGGAAATTTGTACCTCTATCGGTCAGAACCTGACGAGGAGCCCCATGTCTCAGAATAATATTATGGACAAATGCCCGGGCAGTCTCTTCAGCCGTTTGCGTTCTCATCGGGACCACCTCTGCGTACCGAGTGAAATGATCGACCATAGTAAGAAGGTAGCGGTTTCCCATGCTACTTAGAGGGCACTCCACTACGTCCAGGGAGACCAACTCGAAGGGATAAGTAGCTCCAGCTACTCGGCCCAGTGGTACTGCTAATCCACTTGGTGTCTTACGTTCATTACAAGAGTGGCAACTTTTGACGTATAGCTCAACATCTCTAGCCATCTCGGGCCAAAAAAAATTCTCCTTGATACGAGTTAAAGTCCTCTCTATACCGGGATGGCCGGACCAGGGCGCGTCATGATGGACTTTGATTATATGAATCCGCTGTTTGGCTGGTACCATTATACGCCACTGGGTTCTCTGAGCTTTACTATCTGTCCAGTATAACAACCCGGATTCGTGAACATATGTTTTCTCTGGCCAGGACTTCCTAGTTTGGCTACACCAGCGATCTTTGGATTGCTCTTTCACGAACCGGTCGCTTTCCCCCGTACCCCACCAGATTTCGTTTACCGACTCTGGCTCGAAAGCAGAAGCGACCCTTCGGCTCAATCCGTCAGCGTTAAGGTGTTTAATCCCGGGCCTATGTTCTACGTCATACACGAACTCGGATAATCTTAGAGACCACCGTGTCAATTTCGCGGAAGGGTCTTTCAGGCTCAGCATCCACTTTAAAGCAGCATGGTCTGTGACGAGTTTGAATTTTCGACCCAAAAGATAACAGCGGAATTGTGTTGTGGCCCAGACCACTGCTAGCAGTTCTCTTTCCGTGGTGGAATACCTTTGCTCAGCTGGAGTTAGTTGACGGCTAGCATACGCCACTGGTCTTTCTTGCCCTTCACATAGTTGGGAGAGAACTGCTCCTAACGCTATCCCCGAAGCGTCAGTCGCTAATATAAAGCTGTCTCTAAAATCTGGGTATACTAGTACTGACGAGGAGCACAGTGTTCTCTTCAAAACCTCAAACGCAGACTGCTCCTCCTTGCCCCAGGTGAACATCACATCCTTCTTAAGTAATGAGGTAAGTGGTTGAGCAAGGTCCGCAAACCCCTTTATAAAGCGGCGGTAATATCCCGCAAGACCCAAAAAACTCTTTACCTCTTTTGCCGAGGTAGGAGTAGGATAAGAGTTGATGGCCACCAATTTGCTAGGATCTGGTTTTACGCCTTCAGCAGATACAACATGTCCCAAGTACTGCACCTCCCGCTGTGCGAAAGCACACTTCCCTAGATTAGCTTTCAACCCCGCACGCTCTAAGAGATGCAATACATTACCCAATCGGCGACAGTGTTCTTCGAGGGTGGGACTGTAGATAATTATATCGTCCATGTAGACCAGACACTCCTCCCCTTTGATTTCCGCCAATAATTGGTCCATTAAACGTTGAAACGTCGCTGGCGCGTTAACCAGACCAAAAGCCATCCGTTTATACTCAAAATGGCCCCCTATAGTTGTAAAAGCTGTTTTTTCGCAGTCCTCTGGGTGGATAGGGATCTGGTGATAACCACTGGCCAAATCGATTGTTGAAAAGTACCTGCTTCTACCCAAGTTCTCCAACGTTTCCGTTATTAGTGGTAGTGGGTAGGAGTCTATTTTAGTGATTTTGTTAAGTCCCCTAAAATCAGTACAGAAACGGTATTTACAAGTGCCGTCCCCACTTTTCTTTGGTACCAACACAATCGGGGCAGACCATGGGCTTGTTGACGGTGCAATTACCCCCTTGTCTAGCATTTCACGGAGATGTTCTTCCACAATGGGCCTCTGATTATAGGGAACCCGGTAGGGACGCTTGATAACGGGACCTTCCTCTGTTGTTTTAATTCTGTGATACACAGGTAACTTGCACCCTTCTGGCCCAGGCTCCAGAAAGATTCGTATGTACGAGCGTAGCACTTGCATCAATTTATCGCGGTCTCCCTCGGCCAAATGGCTTAACTTCCCTTCCCACTCGGCTTCCACTTTTCCCTCCGGGACCACTTTCTGTTCCACGGCACCAACCATCTCCGCTTGAGATGATGCGCTATCTAAGTTTATCCTCTCCGCAGTGGCTACCCACTGTCCTTTCCCCACATTCACATCTGACCCAGTCAGGTTTATTACTCTTACCCAAACCCGGCGGCCTTCAGCCCGGTTTAGACTTCTCGCTATCCTCAAGCCCCCCTCGATTGACCCCAAGGGCTCTAAAAGAATGTCCCCTTCCAGGTCGTGGGCTATTTTACCCTCTACTAAGCATTCGCTGTGACCCGGTATCTTCTGACATCGTGCTACCTTCACTCCGAGCTCACTTAACCTGCCCTCTCGAGGCCAGTTAGGGTCCCTCCCCTTACTCCCCTGCTTATCCCTACCGTAGGACGATGCTTCCTCCTTGCAGCCATTCTCCACCATAGCTACGGAAGGGTTCCTTGGTTTAATTGTGATCTGACCTCGGCCAGCGTCTACAACCAACCCTAGTTTCTTCATTAAGTCCCAACCCATTAGACCGTCCCCGCGAGTGGCTACCTCGGCGATCACAAAGGTGTGGTTCACCCGGCTCCCCTCTACAAGGAACTCCAGCTCTTGTTCACCCATAATGGGTACCGAACTCCCCGTAACTCCTGTTGCTTTTATACGGGACTGCTTGACTACCAATTCCGGAATCGCTTGTTTTAAAATGGAAATTTCTGAACCGCTGTCAACAAGTAATTCCAACCGGCGCTTTCCTGTGAACACAGGTATTGTTACTCCCTTAGACTTCCCCGTTGCCACACTTGGCACCAGGACAGGGGCCCTTGTTTCTAACGGGCGTTCGACGTTGGGCCATCGGTCGAGCCCTCCGCTTTTGGGTGCCAGTTTTCCTCCGTAGAACAAGTTCTGCCTTTTGTTAAGGTAGCTCGTCGAGCACAATCCCGTGCGTAGTGTCCGAATTGGCCACAGACAAAACAGACGGTCTCCTTTTTTGAGGGCCCAGCCTCAATGCGTGGATTACTCCACCCAAAGCTTCTTCTTCCTCTCCGACCACATGACTTCGCAAAATGACCCGGTCTCCCACAAAGGAAGCATACGCCTCCAGATCGTTGAGGCTCAACTGCTGTCTTCCCTTCTAGACCCGAAGTTCCTCGCACTGCCCCTATTTCCCGTGGAGAAATTGACGGCACTTTCACTTGCTCAATACGCGAAGCCCGAGCCACCGCTTCCTGAAACGTTTTCGGGGGGTCGTATTGTAGCTGCCGACTTGGCTCCCCTTTTAGCCCTTTTATATAGGCAGCCATAAGGATTCTTTCGAGCTGAGCTCTAGCCCAACCCGCTTCCTCCACTGACGCCTTGACAGGCAATGTTTTTCCACCAACATGCCGACACCTATCTGCAAACTGACGCGCATCTTCCCCCGACAGCTGTTCAAGAGAGTTAAGTTCCAATAGCCTTTGCTCAGGCGTGGCCTCTCTCGCAAAGCGAGTTCTAATCACCTCAACCAGGTCAGTAAACGTCGCCGTGGGCAGCAATAACTCCGGTCGACAAGCCACACAATCCGCTGCAGCCCCTTTTAGTTTAAGGCGACATACCATAAGTTTATCCGCCTCTGACCACCCGCCTCTTTCGGCCACTAATGCAAAATTCTGCAAAAATTGATCAATAGGCCTATCTGATATGTCCCCACCCCAAGGCATGATTAGCGATTGTAGGGAAAGGTCTCGTTTAACCCCCCCTTCATCGGAGGAAAAGCTTGCTGCTTCCTTTTGGGAGCTCATCCTGCGAACTTCCTCTTTCAGCAGGTCTACCTCCTCCTTTAAAGCCTTTACGTCACCCATACTTCAGAGGTACTATTAATAAGAGTACGCGACGCTATTATTGCTACCGCAAACAGCTCGGTACGGGTTTCCAACGATACCCCACACCTGAAACCAATGTAGGCCAGCCGCTGACTCTTCCTTATTCTCACTTACTTGAGCAATGATTCTATGCGCACACACACACACACACACACACACACATTCACACACACTTACGCACACACACTCACAGAGAGATATGACCAATAAACTATTTGACATAAGCTAAAGTAACGATAGCCAATCTTACCATTAAGCAGAATAGATTCACAGGATAAATTCTTTAATAAATTATTTAATAACATCAATTACGGCAGGGCCGTAGACGAGAAGACTCGCAGGTCAACAAGAGGTAACACAGGGTTTTCCAAACAGTTTTGTCCTTGTCTTACTTCCAGCAAGTCCCAACTCAGAATGAATCAAAAATAAATAAAATCCTTTTTTTTCCAAATAAAATACACAGCTGTAACCATAAGCATAGCAACTAGTTCCAGTGCCCCGTTACAAATTTTTCTCATATTAAGTTGACACGCGAATATCTCGCTTAATAATGCGGCACAAACGATGAAATTTGGTGAATCGACGGCACAAACGAAGACCAAACGGAAAGTAAAAAGATATTATTGAAAAACTCAAAAATAAAAAGTGGCCGTACCAAATTGACGTGCGAATATCTCGCGTAATAACGCGGCACAAACGATGAAACTCGGCGAATCTGCGGCATAAACGAGGCCAAAGAGATTGGCATAAAGAAATTTGAAAAAAATTAAAAATAAATAGTTAAAACAATTTTTCGCATATTAAGTTGACACGCGAATATCTCGCGTAATAATGCGGCACAAACGATGAAACTCGGCGACACACCAGCAGATACGAGTCCAAAGAGATTGGCAAAAAGAAATTTTGAAAAAATTCATAAAATGAAAGGTTATACCAATTTTTCGCATATTAAGTTGACACGCGAATATCTCGCTTAATAATGCGAAACAAACGATGAAATTTGGTGAATCACCGGCACTCATCAGGAAACCCATCAGAAGCTGGTGTATGCTGGCAGTTAGTTACTTTAGTTGACGTACAGATGAGCTGCTGGCGTCAGTATGTCAGTAACGAAGCCCAAACGAATTATAAAAAGAAATTTAGAAAAAACGCAAAAATAAAAAGTGGCCATACCAACATGATATGCTAATATCTCGCTTAATGAAGCGGCACAAACGATGAAATTTGAAGAATCACCAGCAGAAACGAGGCCAAAGAGATTAGCAATGAGAAATTTTGAAAAAATCCAAAAAATAAATAGTTATATCAATTTTTCTCATATTAAGTTGACACGCGAATATCTCGCTTAATAATGCGGCACAAACGATGAAATTTGGTGAATCGACGGCAAAAACGAAGACCAAACGGAAAGTAAAAAGAAATTTTGAAAAAACTCAAAAATAAAAAGTGGCCGTACCAAATTGACATGCGAATATCTCACGTAATAACGCGGCACAAACGATGAAACTCGGCGAATCTGCGGCATAAACGAAGCCAAAGAGATTGGCATAAAGAAATTTGAAAAAAATTAAAAATAAATAGTTAAAACAATTTTTCGCATATTAAGTTGACACGCGAATATCTCGCGTAATAATGCGGCACAAACGATGAAACTCGGCGACACACCAGCAGATACGAGTCCAAAGAGATTGGCAAAAAGAAATTTTGAAAAAATTCATAAAATGAAAGGTTATACCAATTTTTCGCATATTAAGTTGACACGCGAATATCTCGCTTAATAATGCGAAACAAACGATGAAATTTGGTGAATCACCGGCACTCATCAGGAAACCCATCAGAAGCTGGTGTATGCTGGCAGTTAGTTACTTTAGTTGACGTACAGATGAGCTGCTGGCGTCAGTATGTCAGTAACGAAGCCCAAACGAATTATAAAAAGAATTTTTGAAAAAACTCAAAAATAAAAAGTGGCCATACCAACTTGACATGCAAATATCTCGCGTAATAATGCGGCACAAATGAAAAAAGCTTTTGATATTACTAAAATAGTTATTTGTAAAGTTGTAGGTAAAAGAAAATTACAATTATTTCCTATAATTGATATGTGTTTATGGCTGAAAGGAAACCCATCAGCAGCTGGTGTATGCTGGCAGTTAGTTACTTTAGTTGACCTAGAGATGGGCTGCTGGCGTCAGTATGTCAGCAACAGTTTTTCCTTAATAACTTTTTTAATATTGGGGCACAAATGATAAAATTTGGTGAATCGCCGGCACTAACGATGCAAAAGAGATTGGCAAAAAGAAATTTTGAAAAATCTTGATGACAAGCGAAATCGCATGTCCAACTTCCGTCAAGTTGGTATGGCCACTTTAAATCCTTAAAAACTATTTCAATTTTTGAGCTAAATGACTGAATTTTAGGGAATGGCCGGCACAAACTAATTGTAAAGAAAAATTTTGAAAAAACTCAAAAAATAAAAAGTGGCCAGACCAACTTGACATGCGAATATCTCGTTTAATGAAGTGGCACAAACGATGAAATTTGAAGAATCACCAGCAGAAACGAGGCCAAAGAGATTAGCAATGAGAAATTTTGAAAAAATCCAAAAAATAAATAGTTATATCAATTTGTAGGCCAGCCGCTGACTCTTCCTTATTCTCACTTACTTGAGCAATGATTCTATGCGCACACACACACACACACACACACACACATTCACACACACTTACGCACACACACTCACAGAGAGATATGACCAATAAACTATTTGACATAAGCTAAAGTAACGATAGCCAATCTTACCATTAAGCAGAATAGATTCACAGGATAAATTCTTTAATAAATTATTTAATAACATCAATTACGGCAGGGCCGTAGACGAGAAGACTCGCAGGTCAACAAGAGGTAACACAGGGTTTTCCAAACAGTTTTGTCCTTGTCTTACTTCCAGCAAGTCCCAACTCAGAATGAATCAAAAATAAATAAAATCCTTTTTTTTCCAAATAAAATACACAGCTGTAACCATAAGCATAGCAACTAGTTCCAGTGCCCCGTTACATTATCCCCCCCTTTGAAGAAAAGTGGACTCCACTTTTCAAGCCTCGGGGAGGTTGTCGACTCTGCCGCTCCTACCGCGTGCTGGTCCACTCCTGATTCCACTCCGCATGGGCAGCCGACCCTTGAATATTCCTGGCCCAAGTCTTCGCAGTGGATGACATGTAGGTGTGTCCCGTTGGTGAGCAAGTTTCCCCATCTTGGAACCTTTGGAGAAGCTATCGCTCCACGGCTACTCTTGTTCTACCATTTGAATGGTCCTGCGCGCTCTGTCGCTGCTCTCCCGATTCAATTCTTCACGCCACTCGCCCTTTCGGTTACGTTTTCGGAATTGAGCCTCTGCCTTCCTTTATGGCGCCTACGTCTGTCGACTCCGCGAGGCACTCTTCAGCTCAATAATCTCTTCTGCTCCGAGACACTCCTGTTTTAAATGGCTGGCAGATTAGGAACCTAGGCTGGATTCCTGAGTTGCCAAGACCTCTCTTTGCTGGTATTCCGCTCGAGAAACATTCCCTTTCATCTTGGTTTATGGGTCCTCTCATTTCCGCCACGGCCATTTCTCCGTCCACTCCCCTACCGGCCTCACATGCCTATCCATATCAATACTAATTCTTTGGCTTTTGCTCCATACGCTTATTCAAATAGTTTTGGGGCCAATCAGGGTGATTGATAAGAGAATGGAGTCTAGTAGTTATTCCTCATTCATCTACATTCATCTATGCGCTCTCGACGACGTCTCGGCCGTAGATTGACTCTAACCTCCCAAGGAATGTTGTGGTTAGATTCCTGTTCGCTCTCTTGACCACGTAACAAATAAGGAGACCTTGGGGGTTCTGTTGGACCCCACTGTCCGGATGTTGGGTGCCACGATGAATCTGCTTCTCCCACCGTGGACTCGGGACTCTCGGAAGCGTCCTCCCCTCCCTCTTCCACCGCCTCACTCTGTGTGGATGGTGCTAGGGAAACTCTGAGAGGGGTTTCACTCAAGTCTTCTCCCAGCCCTTGCCCATTATCCGCCTGAGGAGTACTGCCTGAGGTGGCCGTCTCCTCCGAAACTCCTGAGGGGTGAACCGCGTCATTTGCTTGCCCCCTACCATAGTCTCCTCTGGCTTCATAGGCAGGCTTGAGCCGGTTGGCATGCACCACATATCGACCCCCTGAACTCAAAACCAATTCATAGTCGCAGGGAGAGATTTTTGCACTTATCTCATGTGGTCCCGACCAAGGTTTATAAAATTTTTTCGCCTGACCTTGTGGTATGGCCGGCTCCAATAAATACACTTTGTCGCCTACGTGAAATACCCGGTCCTTTTTCCCCGAGTCATAAGAACGGGTCCACGACTCTCGGGCTTTAGTCTCGATTTCTTTGGCCTGGGCATACGCCGCGGAGAGCCTCTCCTTTAATTGCGTCACATACTCCTCCACAGATGCCGCCTGTTGCTGCCTCGTATATGGGAAATCAAACGGCATTTCAAAGTCTCGCCCATATAACAGATAATGAGGAGTAAACCCTGTTGATGAATGAACAGTGGAGCGGTACGCCATCACAACAAATGGCACCCATCGATCCCAATTCCGGCCATCTTTTCTAACAAAGTGGGAGAGAGATTCGATGAGTGTCCGATGCATACGCTCCACTATTCCATTGCTCTGGGGATGGTAGGCGGTGGTCTGTAGCTTCTTTATGTGCAGCACGTGGCAGACTGCTTTAAACAAATGGGATAGGAAATTTGTACCTCTATCGGTCAGAACCTGACGAGGAGCCCCATGTCTCAGAATAATATTATGGACAAATGCCCGGGCAGTCTCTTCAGCCGTTTGCGTTCTCATCGGGACCACCTCTGCGTACCGAGTGAAATGATCGACCATAGTAAGAAGGTAGCGGTTTCCCATGCTACTTAGAGGGCACTCCACTACGTCCAGGGAGACCAACTCGAAGGGATAAGTAGCTCCAGCTACTCGGCCCAGTGGTACTGCTAATCCACTTGGTGTCTTACGTTCATTACAAGAGTGGCAACTTTTGACGTATAGCTCAACATCTCTAGCCATCTCGGGCCAAAAAAAATTCTCCTTGATACGAGTTAAAGTCCTCTCTATACCGGGATGGCCGGACCAGGGCGCGTCATGATGGACTTTGATTATATGAATCCGCTGTTTGGCTGGTACCATTATACGCCACTGGGTTCTCTGAGCTTTACTATCTGTCCAGTATAACAACCCGGATTCGTGAACATATGTTTTCTCTGGCCAGGACTTCCTAGTTTGGCTACACCAGCGATCTTTGGATTGCTCTTTCACGAACCGGTCGCTTTCCCCCGTACCCCACCAGATTTCGTTTACCGACTCTGGCTCGAAAGCAGAAGCGACCCTTCGGCTCAATCCGTCAGCGTTAAGGTGTTTAATCCCGGGCCTATGTTCTACGTCATACACGAACTCGGATAATCTTAGAGACCACCGTGTCAATTTCGCGGAAGGGTCTTTCAGGCTCAGCATCCACTTTAAAGCAGCATGGTCTGTGACGAGTTTGAATTTTCGACCCAAAAGATAACAGCGGAATTGTGTTGTGGCCCAGACCACTGCTAGCAGTTCTCTTTCCGTGGTGGAATACCTTTGCTCAGCTGGAGTTAGTTGACGGCTAGCATACGCCACTGGTCTTTCTTGCCCTTCACATAGTTGGGAGAGAACTGCTCCTAACGCTATCCCCGAAGCGTCAGTCGCTAATATAAAGCTGTCTCTAAAATCTGGGTATACTAGTACTGACGAGGAGCACAGTGTTCTCTTCAAAACCTCAAACGCAGACTGCTCCTCCTTGCCCCAGGTGAACATCACATCCTTCTTAAGTAATGAGGTAAGTGGTTGAGCAAGGTCCGCAAACCCCTTTATAAAGCGGCGGTAATATCCCGCAAGACCCAAAAAACTCTTTACCTCTTTTGCCGAGGTAGGAGTAGGATAAGAGTTGATGGCCACCAATTTGCTAGGATCTGGTTTTACGCCTTCAGCAGATACAACATGTCCCAAGTACTGCACCTCCCGCTGTGCGAAAGCACACTTCCCTAGATTAGCTTTCAACCCCGCACGCTCTAAGAGATGCAATACATTACCCAATCGGCGACAGTGTTCTTCGAGGGTGGGACTGTAGATAATTATATCGTCCATGTAGACCAGACACTCCTCCCCTTTGATTTCCGCCAATAATTGGTCCATTAAACGTTGAAACGTCGCTGGCGCGTTAACCAGACCAAAAGCCATCCGTTTATACTCAAAATGGCCCCCTATAGTTGTAAAAGCTGTTTTTTCGCAGTCCTCTGGGTGGATAGGGATCTGGTGATAACCACTGGCCAAATCGATTGTTGAAAAGTACCTGCTTCTACCCAAGTTCTCCAACGTTTCCGTTATTAGTGGTAGTGGGTAGGAGTCTATTTTAGTGATTTTGTTAAGTCCCCTAAAATCAGTACAGAAACGGTATTTACAAGTGCCGTCCCCACTTTTCTTTGGTACCAACACAATCGGGGCAGACCATGGGCTTGTTGACGGTGCAATTACCCCCTTGTCTAGCATTTCACGGAGATGTTCTTCCACAATGGGCCTCTGATTATAGGGAACCCGGTAGGGACGCTTGATAACGGGACCTTCCTCTGTTGTTTTAATTCTGTGATACACAGGTAACTTGCACCCTTCTGGCCCAGGCTCCAGAAAGATTCGTATGTACGAGCGTAGCACTTGCATCAATTTATCGCGGTCTCCCTCGGCCAAATGGCTTAACTTCCCTTCCCACTCGGCTTCCACTTTTCCCTCCGGGACCACTTTCTGTTCCACGGCACCAACCATCTCCGCTTGAGATGATGCGCTATCTAAGTTTATCCTCTCCGCAGTGGCTACCCACTGTCCTTTCCCCACATTCACATCTGACCCAGTCAGGTTTATTACTCTTACCCAAACCCGGCGGCCTTCAGCCCGGTTTAGACTTCTCGCTATCCTCAAGCCCCCCTCGATTGACCCCAAGGGCTCTAAAAGAATGTCCCCTTCCAGGTCGTGGGCTATTTTACCCTCTACTAAGCATTCGCTGTGACCCGGTATCTTCTGACATCGTGCTACCTTCACTCCGAGCTCACTTAACCTGCCCTCTCGAGGCCAGTTAGGGTCCCTCCCCTTACTCCCCTGCTTATCCCTACCGTAGGACGATGCTTCCTCCTTGCAGCCATTCTCCACCATAGCTACGGAAGGGTTCCTTGGTTTAATTGTGATCTGACCTCGGCCAGCGTCTACAACCAACCCTAGTTTCTTCATTAAGTCCCAACCCATTAGACCGTCCCCGCGAGTGGCTACCTCGGCGATCACAAAGGTGTGGTTCACCCGGCTCCCCTCTACAAGGAACTCCAGCTCTTGTTCACCCATAATGGGTACCGAACTCCCCGTAACTCCTGTTGCTTTTATACGGGACTGCTTGACTACCAATTCCGGAATCGCTTGTTTTAAAATGGAAATTTCTGAACCGCTGTCAACAAGTAATTCCAACCGGCGCTTTCCTGTGAACACAGGTATTGTTACTCCCTTAGACTTCCCCGTTGCCACACTTGGCACCAGGACAGGGGCCCTTGTTTCTAACGGGCGTTCGACGTTGGGCCATCGGTCGAGCCCTCCGCTTTTGGGTGCCAGTTTTCCTCCGTAGAACAAGTTCTGCCTTTTGTTAAGGTAGCTCGTCGAGCACAATCCCGTGCGTAGTGTCCGAATTGGCCACAGACAAAACAGACGGTCTCCTTTTTTGAGGGCCCAGCCTCAATGCGTGGATTACTCCACCCAAAGCTTCTTCTTCCTCTCCGACCACATGACTTCGCAAAATGACCCGGTCTCCCACAAAGGAAGCATACGCCTCCAGATCGTTGAGGCTCAACTGCTGTCTTCCCTTCTAGACCCGAAGTTCCTCGCACTGCCCCTATTTCCCGTGGAGAAATTGACGGCACTTTCACTTGCTCAATACGCGAAGCCCGAGCCACCGCTTCCTGAAACGTTTTCGGGGGGTCGTATTGTAGCTGCCGACTTGGCTCCCCTTTTAGCCCTTTTATATAGGCAGCCATAAGGATTCTTTCGAGCTGAGCTCTAGCCCAACCCGCTTCCTCCACTGACGCCTTGACAGGCAATGTTTTTCCACCAACATGCCGACACCTATCTGCAAACTGACGCGCATCTTCCCCCGACAGCTGTTCAAGAGAGTTAAGTTCCAATAGCCTTTGCTCAGGCGTGGCCTCTCTCGCAAAGCGAGTTCTAATCACCTCAACCAGGTCAGTAAACGTCGCCGTGGGCAGCAATAACTCCGGTCGACAAGCCACACAATCCGCTGCAGCCCCTTTTAGTTTAAGGCGACATACCATAAGTTTATCCGCCTCTGACCACCCGCCTCTTTCGGCCACTAATGCAAAATTCTGCAAAAATTGATCAATAGGCCTATCTGATATGTCCCCACCCCAAGGCATGATTAGCGATTGTAGGGAAAGGTCTCGTTTAACCCCCCCTTCATCGGAGGAAAAGCTTGCTGCTTCCTTTTGGGAGCTCATCCTGCGAACTTCCTCTTTCAGCAGGTCTACCTCCTCCTTTAAAGCCTTTACGTCACCCATACTTCAGAGGTACTATTAATAAGAGTACGCGACGCTATTATTGCTACCGCAAACAGCTCGGTACGGGTTTCCAACGATACCCCACACCTGAAACCAATGTAGGCCAGCCGCTGACTCTTCCTTATTCTCACTTACTTGAGCAATGATTCTATGCGCACACACACACACACACACACACACACATTCACACACACTTACGCACACACACTCACAGAGAGATATGACCAATAAACTATTTGACATAAGCTAAAGTAACGATAGCCAATCTTACCATTAAGCAGAATAGATTCACAGGATAAATTCTTTAATAAATTATTTAATAACATCAATTACGGCAGGGCCGTAGACGAGAAGACTCGCAGGTCAACAAGAGGTAACACAGGGTTTTCCAAACAGTTTTGTCCTTGTCTTACTTCCAGCAAGTCCCAACTCAGAATGAATCAAAAATAAATAAAATCCTTTTTTTTCCAAATAAAATACACAGCTGTAACCATAAGCATAGCAACTAGTTCCAGTGCCCCGTTACAAATTTTTCTCATATTAAGTTGACACGCGAATATCTCGCTTAATAATGCGGCACAAACGATGAAATTTGGTGAATCGACGGCACAAACGAAGACCAAACGGAAAGTAAAAAGATATTATTGAAAAACTCAAAAATAAAAAGTGGCCGTACCAAATTGACGTGCGAATATCTCGCGTAATAACGCGGCACAAACGATGAAACTCGGCGAATCTGCGGCATAAACGAGGCCAAAGAGATTGGCATAAAGAAATTTGAAAAAAATTAAAAATAAATAGTTAAAACAATTTTTCGCATATTAAGTTGACACGCGAATATCTCGCGTAATAATGCGGCACAAACGATGAAACTCGGCGACACACCAGCAGATACGAGTCCAAAGAGATTGGCAAAAAGAAATTTTGAAAAAATTCATAAAATGAAAGGTTATACCAATTTTTCGCATATTAAGTTGACACGCGAATATCTCGCTTAATAATGCGAAACAAACGATGAAATTTGGTGAATCACCGGCACTCATCAGGAAACCCATCAGAAGCTGGTGTATGCTGGCAGTTAGTTACTTTAGTTGACGTACAGATGAGCTGCTGGCGTCAGTATGTCAGTAACGAAGCCCAAACGAATTATAAAAAGAAATTTAGAAAAAACGCAAAAATAAAAAGTGGCCATACCAACATGATATGCTAATATCTCGCTTAATGAAGCGGCACAAACGATGAAATTTGAAGAATCACCAGCAGAAACGAGGCCAAAGAGATTAGCAATGAGAAATTTTGAAAAAATCCAAAAAATAAATAGTTATATCAATTTTTCTCATATTAAGTTGACACGCGAATATCTCGCTTAATAATGCGGCACAAACGATGAAATTTGGTGAATCGACGGCAAAAACGAAGACCAAACGGAAAGTAAAAAGAAATTTTGAAAAAACTCAAAAAAAAAAAGTGGCCGTACCAAATTGACATGCGAATATCTCACGTAATAACGCGGCACAAACGATGAAACTCGGCGAATCTGCGGCATAAACGAAGCCAAAGAGATTGGAATAAAGAAATTTGAAAAAAATTAAAAATAAATAGTTAAAACAATTTTTCGCATATTAAGTTGACACGCGAATATCTCGCTTCTTATGGCGGCACAAATGAAAAAACCTTTTGATATTACTAAAATAGTTATTTGTAAAGTTGTAGGTAAAAGAAAAATAAAATTATTTGCTATAATTGATATGTATTTATGGCTGAAAGGAAACCCATCAGCAGCTGGTGTATGCCGGCAGTTAGTTACTTTAGTTGACGTAGAGATGCGCTGCTGGCGTCAGTATGTCAGCAACAGTTTTCCTTAATAACTTTTTTAATATTGCGTCACAAATGATAAAATTTGGTGAATCGCCGGCACAAACGTTGCAAAAGAGATTGGAAAAAGAAATTTTGAAAAATGCTAATGACAAGCCAAATCGCATGACCACATTCCGTCAAGTTGGTATGACCACTTTAAACCCTTAATAACTATTTCAATTTTTGAGCTAAATGACTGAAATTTAGGGAATGGCGGGAAGAAACGAATGGTAAAAGGAAATTTTGAAAAAACTCAAAAATAGAAAGTGGCCATACCAAATTGACATGCGAATATCACCCTTAATAAAGCGGCACAAACGATTAAATTTGGCGAATCACCAGCACATACGAGGCCAAAGTGATTAGCAAAGAGAAATTTTGAAAAAATTCAAAAAATAAATAGTTATATCAATTTTTCTCATATTAAGTTGACACGCGAATATCTCGCTTAAAAATGCGGCACAAACGATGAAATTTGGTGAATCGCCGGCACAAACGAAGCCTAAACGAATGGTAAAAAGAAATTTAGAAAAAACGCAGAAATAAAAAGTGGCCATACCAACATGACATGCTAATATCTCGCTTAATGAAGCGGCACAAACGATGAAATTTGAAGAATCAGCAGCAGAAACGAGGCCAAAGAGATTGGTAAAATGAAATTTAAAAAAAATTAAAAATAAATAGTTATATCAATTTTTCTCATATTAAGTTGACACGCGAATATCTCGCTTAATAATGCGGCACAAACGATGAAATTTGGTGAATCGACGGCACAAACGAAGACCAAACGGAAAGTAAAAAGAAATTTTTGAAAAACTCAAAAATAAAAAGTGGCCGTACCAAATTGGCGTGCGAATATCTCGCGTAATAACGCGGCACAAACGATGAAACTCGGCGAATCTGCGGCATAAACGAGGCCAAAGAGATTGGCATAAAGAAATTTGAAAAAAATTAAAAATAAATAGTTAAAACAATTTTTCGCATATTAAGTTGACACGCGAATATCTCGCGTAATAATGCGGCACAAACGATGAAACTCGGCGACACACCAGCAGATACGAGTCCAAAGAGATTGGCAAAAAGAAATTTTAAAAAAATTCATAAAATGAAAGGTTATACCAATTTTTCGCATATTAAGTTGACCCGCGAATATCTCGCTTAATAATGCGAAACAAACGATGAAATTTGGTGAATCACCGGCACTTATCAGGAAACCCATCAGAAGCTGGTGTATGCTGGCAGTTAGTTACTTTAGTTGACGTACAGATGAGCTGCTGGCGTCAGTATGTCAGTAACGAAGCCCAAACGAATTATAAAAAGAATTTTTGAAAAAACTCAAAAATAAAAAGTGGCCATACCAACTTGACATGCAAATATCTCGCGTAATAATGCGGCACAAATGAAAAAAGCTTTTGATATTACTAAAATAGTTATTTGTAAAGTTGTAGGTAAATGAAAAATACAATTATTTGCTATAATTGATATGTGTTTATGGCTGAAAGGAAAGCCATCAGCAGCTGGTGTATGCTGGCAGTTAGTTACTTTAGTTGACCTAGAGATGGGCTGCTGGCGTCAGTATGTCAGCAACAGTTTTTCCTTAATAACGTTTTTAATATTGGGGCACAAATGATAAAATTTGGTGAATCGCCGGCACTAACGATGCAAAAGAGATTGGCAAAAAGAAAGTTTGAAAAATCTTAATGACAAGCGAAATCGCATGTCCAACTTCCGTCAAGTTGGTATGGCCACTTTAAATCCTTAAAAACTATTTCAATTTTTGAGCTAAATGACTGAATTTTAGGGAATGGCCGGCACAAACTAATGGTAAAGAAAAATTTTGAAAAAACTCAAAAAATAAAAAGTGGCCAGACCAACTTGACATGCGAATATCTCGCCTAATAATGCGGCACAAACAAAGAAATTTGGCAAATCAGTAGCAAAAACGATGCAAAAAGATTGGCAACATGAAATTTTAAAAAATTTAAAAAATAAATAGTTATATCAATTTTTCTCATATTAAGTTAACACACTAATATCTCGCTTACAATAGCGACACAAACGATGAAATTTGGTGAATCGCCGGCACAAACGAAGCCTAAACGAATGGTAAAAAGAAATTTAGAAAAAACGCAAAAATAAAAAGTGGCCATACCAACATGACATGCTAATATCTCGCTTAATGAAGTGGCACAAACGATGAAATTTGAAGAATCACCAGCAGAAACGAGGCCAAAGAGATTAGCAATGAGAAATTTTGAAAAAATCCAAAAAATAAATAGTTATATCAATTTTTCTCATATTAAGTTGACACGCGAATATCTCGCTTAATAATGCGGCACAAACGATGAAATTTGGTGAATCGACGGCACAAACGAAGACCAAACGGAAAGTAAAAAGAAATTTTTGAAAAACTCAAAAATAAAAAGTTGCCGTACCAAATTGACGTGCGAATATCTCGCGTAATAACGCGGCACAAACGATGAAACTCGGCGAATCTGCGGCATAAACGAGGCCAAAGAGATTGGCATAAAGAAATTTGAAAAAAATTAAAAATAAATAGTTAAAACAATTTTTCGCATATTAAGTTGACACGCGAATATCTCGCGTAATAATGCGGCACAAACGATGAAACTCGGCGACACACCAGCAGATACGAGTCCAAAGAGATTGGCAAAAAGAAATTTTGAAAAAATTCATAAAATGAAAGGTTATACCAATTTTTCGCATATTAAGTTGACACGCGAATATCTCGCTTAATAATGCGAAACAAACGATGAAATTTGGTGAATCACCGGCACTCATCAGGAAACCCATCAGAAGCTGGTGTATGCTGGCAGTTAGTTACTTTAGTTGACGTACAGATGAGCTGCTGGCGTCAGTATGTCAGTAACGAAGCCCAAACGAATTATAAAAAGAATTTTTGAAAAAAACTCAAAAATAAAAAGTGGCCATACCAACTTGACATGCAAATATCTCGCGTAATAATGCGGCACAAATTAAAAAAAGCTTTTGATATTACTAAAATAGTTATTTGTAAAGTTGTAGGTAAAAGAAAATTACAATTATTTCCTATAATTGATATGTGTTTATGGCTGAAAGGAAACCCATCAGCAGCTGGTGTATGCTGGCAGTTAGTTACTTTAGTTGACCTAGAGATGGGCTGCTGGCGTCAGTATGTCAGCAACAGTTTTTCCTTAATAACTTTTTTAATATTGGGGCACAAATGATAAAATTTGGTGAATCGCCGGCACTAACGATGCAAAAGAGATTGGCAAAAAGAAATTTTGAAAAATCTTAATGACAAGCGAAATCGCATGTCCAACTTCCGTCAAGTTGGTATGGCCACTTTAAATCCTTAAAAACTATTTCAATTTTTGAGCTAAATGACTGAAATTTAGGGAATGGCCGGCACAAACGAATGGTAAAAGGAAATTTTGAAAAAACTCAAAAATAGAAAGTGGCTATACCAAATTGACATGCGAATATCTCGCTTAATAAAGCGGCACAAACGATTAAATTTGGCGAATCCCCAGCACATACGAGGCCAAAGTGATTAGCAAAGAGAAATTTTGAAAAAATTCAAAAAATAAATAGTTATATCAATTTTTCTCATATTAAGTTGACACGCGAATATCTCGCTTAAAAATGCGGCACAAACGATGAAATTTGGTGAATCGCCGGCACAAACGAAGCCTAAACGAATGGTAAAAAGTAATTTAGAAAAAACGCAAAAATAAAAAGTGGCCATACCAACATGACATGCTAATATCTCGCTTAATGAAGCGGCACAAACGATGAAATTTGAAGAATCACCAGCAGAAACGAGGCCAAAGAGATTGGTAAAATGAAATTTAAAAAAAATTAAAAATAAATAGTTATATCAATTTTTCTCATATTAAGTTGACACGCGAATATCTCGCTTAATAATGCGGCACAAACGATGAAATTTGGTGAATCGACGGCACAAACGAAGACCAAACGGAAAGTAAAAAGAAATTTTTGAAAAACTCAAAAATAAAAAGTGGCCGTACCAAATTGACGTGCGAATATCTCGCGTAATAACGCGGCACAAACGATGAAACTCGGCGAATCTGCGGCATAAACGAGGCCAAAGAGATTGGCATAAAGAAATTTGAAAAAAATTAAAAATAAATAGTTAAAACAATTTTTCGCATATTAAGTTGACACGCGAATATCTCGCGTAATAATGCGGCACAAACGATGAAACTCGGCGACACACCAGCAGATACGAGTCCAAAGAGATTGGCAAAAAGAAATTTTGAAAAAATTCATAAAATGAAAGGTTATACCAATTTTTCGCATATTAAGTTGACACGCGAATATCTCGCTTAATAATGCGAAACAAACGATGAAATTTGGTGAATCACCGGCACTCATCAGGAAACCCATCAGAAGCTGGTGTATGCTGGCAGTTAGTTACTTTAGTTGACGTACAGATGAGCTGCTGGCGTCAGTATGTCAGTAACGAAGCCCAAACGAATTATAAAAAGAATTTTTGAAAAAACTCAAAAATAAAAAGTGGCCATACCAACTTGACATGCAAATATCTCGCGTAATAATGCGGCACAAATGAAAAAAGCTTTTGATATTACTAAAATAGTTATTTGTAAAGTTGTAGGTAAAAGAAAATTACAATTATTTCCTATAATTGATATGTGTTTATGGCTGAAAGGAAACCCATCAGCAGCTGGTGTATGCTGGCAGTTAGTTACTTTAGTTGACCTAGAGATGGGCTGCTGGCGTCAGTATGTCAGCAACAGTTTTTCCTTAATAACTTTTTTAATATTGCGGCACAAATGATAAAATTTGGTGAATCGCCGGCACTAACGATGCAAAAGAGATTGGCAAAAAGAAATTTTGAAAAATCTTAATGACAAGCGAAATCGCATGTCCAACTTCCGTCAAGTTGGTATGGCCACTTTAAATCCTTAAAAACTATTTCAATTTTTGAGCTAAATGACTGAATTTTAGGGAATGGCCGGCACAAACTAATGGTAAAGAAAAATTTTGAAAAAACTCAAAAAATAAAAAGTGGCCAGACCAACTTGACATGCGAATATCTCGCCTAATAATGCGGCACAAAAAAAGAAATTTGGCAAATCAGTAGCAAAAACGAGGCAAAAAGATTGGCAACATGAAATTTTAAAAAATTTAAAAAATTAATAGTTATATCAATTTTTCTCATATTAAGTTAACGCACTAATATCTCGTTTACAATTGCGACACAAACGATGAAATTTGGTGAATCGCCGGCACAAACGAAGCCTAAACGAATGGTAAAAAGAAATTTAGAAAAAACGCAAAAATAAAAAGTGGCCATACCAACATGATATGCTAATATCTCGCTTAATGAAGCGGCACAAACGATGAAATTTGAAGAATCACCAGCAGAAACGAGGCCAAAGAGATTAGCAATGAGAAATTTTGAAAAAATCCAAAAAATAAATAGTTATATCAATTTTTCTCATATTAAGTTGACACGCGAATATCTCGCTTAATAATGCGGCACAAACGATGAAATTTGGTGAATCGACGGCAAAAACGAAGACCAAACGGAAAGTAAAAAGAAATTTTGAAAAAACTCAAAAATAAAAAGTGGCCGTACCAAATTGACATGCGAATATCTCACGTAATAACGCGGCACAAACGATGAAACTCGGCGAATCTGCGGCATAAACGAAGCCAAAGAGATTGGAATAAAGAAATTTGAAAAAAATTAAAAATAAATAGTTAAAACAATTTTTCGCATATTAAGTTGACACGCGAATATCTCGCTTCTTATGGCGGCACAAATGAAAAAACCTTTTGATATTACTAAAATAGTTATTTGTAAAGTTGTAGGTAAAAGAAAAATAAAATTATTAGCTATAATTGATATGTATTTATGGCTGAAAGGAAACCCATCAGCAGCTGGTGTATGCCGGCAGTTAGTTACTTTAGTTGACGTAGAGATGCGCTGCTGGCGTCAGTATGTCAGCAACAGTTTTCCTTAATAACTTTTTTAATATTGCGTCACAAATGATAAAATTTGGTGAATCGCCGGCACAAACGTTGCAAAAGAGATTGGAAAAAGAAATTTTGAAAAATGCTAATGACAAGCCAAATCGCATGACCACATTCCGTCAAGTTGGTATGACCACTTTAAACGCTTAATAACTATTTCAATTTTTGAGCTAAATGACTGAAATTTAGGGAATGGCCGGCACAAACGAATGGTAAAAGGAAATTTTGAAAAAACTCAAAAATAGAAAGTGGCCATACCAAATTGACATGCGAATATCTCCCTTAATAAAGCGGCACAAACGATTAAATTTGGCGAATCACCAGCACATACGAGGCCAAAGTGATTAGCAAAGAGAAATTTTGAAAAAATTCAAAAAATAAATAGTTATATCAATTTTTCTCATATTAAGTTGACACGCGAATATCTCGCTTAAAAATGCGGCACAAACGATGAAATTTGGTGAATCGCCGGCACAAACGAAGCCTAAACGAATGGTAAAAAGAAATTTAGAAAAAACGCAGAAATAAAAAGTGGCCATACCAACATGACATGCTAATATCTCGCTTAATGAAGCGGCACAAACGATGAAATTTGAAGAATCAGCAGCAGAAACGAGGCCAAAGAGATTGGTAAAATGAAATTTAAAAAAAATTAAAAATAAATAGTTATATCAATTTTTCTCATATTAAGTTGACACGCGAATATCTCGCTTAATAATGCGGCACAAACGATGAAATTTGGTGAATCGACGGCACAAACGAAGACCAAACGGAAAGTAAAAAGAAATTTTTGAAAAACTCAAAAATAAAAAGTGGCCGTACCAAATTGGCGTGCGAATATCTCGCGTAATAACGCGGCACAAACGATGAAACTCGGCGAATCTGCGGCATAAACGAGGCCAAAGAGATTGGCATAAAGAAATTTGAAAAAAATTAAAAATAAATAGTTAAAACAATTTTTCGCATATTAAGTTGACACGCGAATATCTCGCGTAATAATGCGGCACAAACGATGAAACTCGGCGACACACCAGCAGATACGAGTCCAAAGAGATTGGCAAAAAGAAATTTTAAAAAAATTCATAAAATGAAAGGTTATACCAATTTTTCGCATATAAAGTTGACACGCGAATATCTCGCTTAATAATACGAAACAAACGATGAAATTTGGTGAATCACCGGCACTCATCAGGAAACCCATCAGAAGCTGGTGTATGCTGGCAGTTAGTTACTTTAGTTGACGTACAAATGAGCTGCTGGCCTCAGTATGTCAGTAACGAAGCCCAAACGGATTATAAAAAGAATTTTTGAAAAAACTCAAAAATAAAAAGTGGCCATACCAACTTGACATGCAAATATCTCGCGTAATAATGCGGCACAAATGAAAAAAGCTTTTGATATTACTAAAATAGTTATTTGTAAAGTCGTAGGTAAATGAAAAATACAATTATTTGCTATAATTGATATGTGTTTATGGCTGAAAGGAAAGCCATCAGCAGCTGGTGTATGCTGGCAGTTAGTTACTTTAGTTGACCTAGAGATGGGCTGCTGGCGTCAGTATGTCGGCAACAGTTTTTCCTTAATAACTTTTTTAATATTGGGGCACAAATGATAAAATTTGGTGAATCGCTGGCACTAACGATGCAAAAGAGATTGGAAAAAGAAATTTTGAAAAATCTTAATGACAAGCGAAATCGCATGTCCAACTTCCGTCAAGTTGGTATGGCCACTTTAAATCTTTAAAAACTATTTCAATTTTTGAGCTAAATGACTGAATTTTAGGGAATGGCCGGCACAAACTAATGGTAAAAAGAAATTTAGAAAAAACGCAAAAATAAAAAGTGGCCATACCAACATGATATGCTAATTTCTCCGTTAATGAAGCGGCACAAACGATGAAATTTGAAGAATCACCAGCAGAAACGAGGCCAAAGAGATTAGCAATGAGAAATTTTGAAAAAATCCAAAAAATAAATAGTTATATCAATTTTTCTCATATTAAGTTGACACGCGAATATCTCGCTTAATAATGCGGCACAAACGATGAAATTTGGTGAATCGCCGGCACAAACGAAGCCTAAACGAATGGTAATAAGAAATTTAGAAAAAACGCAAAAATAAAAAGTGGCCATACCAACATGACATGCTAATATCTCGCTTAATGAAGTGGCACAAACGATGAAATTTGAAGAATCACCAGCAGAAACGAGGCCAAAGAGATTAGCAATGAGAAATTTTGAAAAAATCCAAAAAATAAATAGTTATATCAATTTTTCTCATATTAAGTTGACACGCGAATATCTCGCTTAATAATGCGGCACAAACGATGAAATTTGGTGAATCGACGGCACAAACGAAGAACAAACGGAAAGTAAAAAGAAATTTTTGAAAAACTCAAAAATAAAAAGTGGCCGTACCAAATTGACGTGCGAATATCTCGCCTAATAATGCGGCACAAACAAAGAAATTTGGCAAATCAGTAGCAAAAACGAGGCAAAAAGATTGGCAACATGAAATTTTAAAAAATTTAAAAAATAAATAGTTATATCAATTTTTCTCATATTAAGTTAACACACTAATATCTCGCTTACAATAGCAACACAAACGATGAAATTTGGTGAATCGCCGGCACAAACGAAGCCTAAACGAATGGTAAAAAGAAATTTAGAAAAAACGCAAAAATAAAAAGTGGCCATACCAACATGACATGCTAATATCTCGCTTAATGAAGTGGCACAAACGATGAAATTTGAAGAATCACCAGCAGAAACGAGGCCAAAGAGATTAGCAATGAGAAATTTTGAAAAAATCCAAAAAATAAATAGTTATATCAATTTTTCTCATATTAAGTTGACACGCGAATATCTCGCTTAATAATGCGGCACAAACGATGAAATTTGGTGAATCGACGGCACAAACGAAGACCAAACGGAAAGTAAAAAGAAATTTTTGAAAAACTCAAAAATAAAAAGTGGCCGTACCAAATTGACGTGCGAATATCTCGCGTAATAACGCGGCACAAACGATGAAACTCGGCGAATCTGCGGCATAAACGAGGCCAAAGAGATTGGCATAAAGAAATTTGAAAAAAATTAAAAATAAATAGTTAAAACAATTTTTCGCATATTAAGTTGACACGCGAATATCTCGCGTAATAATGCGGCACAAACGATGAAACTCGGCGACACACCAGCAGATACGAGTCCAAAGAGATTGGCAAAAAGAAATTTTAAAAAAATTCATAAAATGAAAGGTTATACCAATTTTTCGCATATTAAGTTGACACGCGAATATCTCGCTTAATAATACGAAACAAACGATGAAATTTGGTGAATCACCGGCACTCATCAGGAAACCCATCAGAAGCTGGTGTATGCTGGCAGTTAGTTACTTTAGTTGACGTACAAATGAGCTGCTGGCCTCAGTATGTCAGTAACGAAGCCCAAACGAATTATAAAAAGAATTTTTGAAAAAACTCAAAAATAAAAAGTGGCCATACCAACTTGACATGCAAATATCTCGCGTAATAATGCGGCACAAATGAAAAAAGCTTTTGATATTACTAAAATAGTTATTTGTAAAGTTGTAGGTAAAAGAAAATTACAATTATTTCCTATAATTGATATGTGTTTATGGCTGAAAGGAAACCCATCAGCAGCTGGTGTATGCTGGCAGTTAGTTACTTTAGTTGACCTAGAGATGGGCTGCTGGCGTTAGTATGTCAGCAACAGTTTTTCCTTAATAACTTTTTTAATATTGCGGCACAAATGATAAAATTTGGTGAATCGCCGGCACTAACGATGCAAAAGAGATTGGCAAAAAGAAATTTTGAAAAATCTTAATGACAAGCGAAATCGCATGTCCAACTTCCGTCAAGTTGGTATGGCCACTTTAAATCCTTAAAAACTATTTCAATTTTTGAGCTAAATGACTGAATTTTAGGGAATGGCCGGCACAAACTAATGGTAAAGAAAAATTTTGAAAAAACTCAAAAAATAAAAAGTGGCCAGACCAACTTGACATGCGAATATCTCGCCTAATAATGCGGCACAAAAAAAGAAATTTGGCAAATCAGTAGCAAAAACGAGGCAAAAAGATTGGCAACATGAAATTTTAAAAAATTTAAAAAATTAATAGTTATATCAATTTTTCTCATATTAAGTTAACGCACTAATATCTCGTTTACAATCGCGACACAAACCATGAAATTTGGTGAATCGCCGGCACAAACGAAGCCTAAACGAATGGTAAAAAGAAATTTAGAAAAAACGCAAAAATAAAAAGTGGCCATACCAACATGATATGCTAATATCTCCCTTAATGAAGCGGCACAAACGATGAAATTTGAAGAATCACCAGCAGAAACGAGGCCCAAGAGATTAGCAATGAGAAATTTTGAAAAAATCCAAAAAATAAATAGTTATATCAATTTTTCTCATATTAAGTTGACACGCGAATATCTCGCTTAATAATGCGGCACAAACGATGAAATTTGGTGAATCGCCGGCACAAACGAAGCCTAAACGAATGGTAATAAGAAATTTAGAAAAAACGCAAAAATAAAAAGTGGCCATACCAACATGACATGCTAATATCTCGCTTAATGAAGTGGCACAAACGATGAAATTTGAAGAATCACCAGCAGAAACGAGGCCAAAGAGATTAGCAATGAGAAATTTTGAAAAAATCCAAAAAATAAATAGTTATATCAATTTTTCTCATATTAAGTTGACACGCGAATATCTCGCTTAATAATGCGGCACAAACGATGAAATTTGGTGAATCGACGGCACAAACGAAGAACAAACGGAAAGTAAAAAGAAATTTTTGAAAAACTCAAAAATAAAAAGTGGCCGTACCAAATTGACGTGCGAATATCTCGCCTAATAATGCGGCACAAACAAAGAAATTTGGCAAATCAGTAGCAAAAACGGGGCAAAAAGATTGGCAACATGAAATTTTAAAAAATTTAAAAAATAAATAGTTATATCAATTTTTCTCATATTAAGTTAACACACTAATATCTCGCTTACAATAGCGACACAAACGATGAAATTTGGTGAATCGCCGGCACAAACGAAGCCTAAACGAATGGTAATAAGAAATTTAGAAAAAACGCAAAAATAAAAAGTGGCCATACCAACATGACATGCTAATATCTCGCTTAATGAAGTGGCACAAACGATGAAATTTGAAGAATCACCAGCAGAAACGAGGCCAAAGAGATTAGCAATGAGAAATTTTGAAAAAATCCAAAAAATAAATAGTTATATCAATTTTTCTCATATTAAGTTGACACGCGAATATCTCGTTTAATAATGCGGCACAAACGATGAAATTTGGTGAATCGACGGCACAAACGAAGACCAAACGGAAAGTAAAAAGAAATTTTTGAAAAACTCAAAAATAAAAAGTGGCCGTCCCAAATTGACGTGCGAATATCTCGCGTAATAACGCGGCACAAACGATGAAACTCGGCGAATCTGCGGCATAAACGAGGCCAAAGAGATTGGCATAAAGAAATTTGAAAAAAATTAAAAATAAATAGTTAAAACAATTTTTCGCATATTAAGTTGACACGCGAATATCTCGCGTAATAATGCGGCACAAACGATGAAACTCGGCGACACACCAGCAGATACGAGTCCAAAGAGATTGGCAAAAAGAAATTTTGAAAAAATTCATAAAATGAAAGGTTACACCAATTTTTCGCATATTAAGTTGACACGCGAATATCTCGCTTAATAATGCGAAACAAACGATGAAATTTGGTGAATCACCGGCACTCATCAGGAAACCCATCAGAAGCTGGTGTATGCAGGCAGTTAGTTACTTTAGTTGACGTACAGATGAGCTGCTGGCGTCAGTATGTCAGTAACGAAGCCCAAACGAATTATAAAAAGAATTTTTGAAAAAACTCAAAAATAAAAAGTGGCCATACCAACTTGACATGCAAATATCTCGCGTAATAATGCGGCACAAATGAAAAAAGCTTTTGATATTACTAAAATAGTTATTTGTAAAGTTGTAGGTAAAAGAAAATTACAATTATTTCCTATAATTGATATGTGTTTATGGCTGAAAGGAAACCCATCAGCAGCTGGTGTATGCTGGCAGTTAGTTACTTTAGTTGACCTAGAGATGGGCTGCTGGCGTCAGTATGTCAGCAACAGTTTTTCCTTAATAACTTTTTTAATATTGCGGCACAAATGATAAAATTTGGTGAATCACCGGCACTAACGATGCAAAAGAGATTGGCAAAAAGAAATTTTGAAAAATCTTAATGACAAGCGAAATCGCATGTCCAACTTCCGTCAAGTTGGTATGGCCACTTTAAATCCTTAAAAACTATTTCAATTTTTGAGCTAAATGACTGAATTTTAGGGAATGGCCGGCACAAACTAATGGTAAAGAAAAATTTTGAAAAAACTCAAAAAATAAAAAGTGGCCAGACCAACTTGACATGCGAATATCTCGCCTAATAATGCGGCACAAACAAAGAAATTTGGCAAATCAGTAGCAAAAACGAGGCAAAAAGATTGGCAACATGAAATTTTAAAAAATTTAAAAAATTAATAGTTATATCAATTTTTCTCATATTAAGTTAACGCGCTAATATCTCGTTTACAATTGCGACACAAACGATGAAATTTGGTGAATCGCCGGCACATACGAGGCCAAAGTGATTAGCAAAGAGAAATTTTGAAAAAATTCAAAAAATAAATAGTTATATCAATTTTTCTCATATTAAGTTGACACGCGAATATCTCGCTTAAAAATGCGGCACAAACGATGAAATTTGGTGAATCGCCGGCACAACCGAAGCCTAAACGAATGGTAAAAAGTAATTTAGAAAAAACGCAAAAATAAAAAGTGGCTATACCACCATGACATGCTAATATCTCGCTTAATGAAGCGGCACAAACGATGAAATTTGAAGAATCACCAGCAGAAACGAGGCCAAAGAGATTGGTAAAATGAAATTTAAAAAAAATTAAAAATAAGTAGTTATATCAATTTTTCTCATATTAAGTTGACACGCGAATATCTCGCTTAATAATGCGGCACAAACGATGAAATTTGGTGAATCGACGGCACAAACGAAACCCAAACGGAAAGTAGAAGAAATTTTTGAAAAACTCAAAAATAAAAAGTGGCCGTATCAAATTGACGTGCGAATATCTCGCGTAATAACGCGGCACAAACGATGAAACTCGGAGAATCTGCGGCATAAACGAGGCCAAAGAGATTGGCATAAAGAAATTTGAAAAAAATTAAAAATAAATAGTTAAAACAATTTTTCGCATATTAAGTTGACACGCGAATATCTCGCTTCGTATGGCGGCACAAATGAAAAAAGCTTTTGATATTACTAAAATAGTTATTTGTAAAGTTGTAGGTAAAAGAAAAATACAATTATTTGCTATAATTGATATGTATTTATGGCTGAAAGGAAACCCATCAGCAGCTGGTGTATGCCGGCAGTTAGTTACTTTAGTTGACGTAGAGATGCGCTGCTGGCATCAGTATGTCAGCAACAGTTTTCCTTAATAACTTTTTTAATATTGCGTCACAAATGATAAAATTTGGTGAATCGCCGGCACAAACGTTGCAAAAGAGATTGGAAAAAGAAATTTTGAAAAATGCTAATGACAAGCGAAATCGCAGGACCACATTCCGTCAAGTTGGTATGACCACTTTAAATCCTTAATAACTATTTCAATTTTTGAGCTAAATGACTGAAATTTAAGGAATGGCCGGCACAAACGAATGGTAAAAGGAAATTTTGAAAAAACTCAAAAATAGAAAGTGGCCATACCAAATTGACATGCGAATATCTCGCTTAATAATGCGGCACAAACGATGAAATTTGGCGAATCACTAGCAGAAACGAGGCCAAAGAGATTGGCGAAAAGAAATTTTAAAAAAATTCAAAAAATAAATAGTAATATCATTTTTTCTAATATTAAGTTGACACGCGAATATCTCTCTTAATAATGCGGCACAAACGATGAAATTTGGTGAATCGCCGGCATAAACGAAGCTTAACGAATGGTAAAAAGAAATTTTGAAAAAACTCAAAAATAAAAATTGGCCATACCAAATTGACATACGAATATCTCGCTTAATAAAGCGGCACAAACGATGAAATTTGGCGAATCACCAGCAGAAACGGGGTCAAAGTGATTGCCAAAAAGAAATATCGTAAAAATTTAAAAAATAAATAGTTATATCAATTTTTCTCATATTAAGTTGACATGCGAATATCTCGCTTAATAATGCGGCACAAACGATGAAACTCGGTGAATCACCAGCAGAAACGAGGCCAAAAAGATTGGCAAAAAGAAATTTAGAAAAATTTCAAAAAATAGTTATATGAATTTTTCTTATATTTACTTGACACGCTAATATCTCGCTTTGTATGGCGGCACAAGTGAAAAAAGCTTTTGATATTACTAAAATAGTTATTTGTAATGTTGTAGTTAAAAGAAAAATACAATTATTTGCTATAATTGATATGTATTTATGGCTGAAAGGAAACCCATCAGCCGCTGGTGTATGCTAGCAGTTAGTTACTTTAGTTGACTTAGAGATGCGCTGCTGCGTCAGTATGTCAGTAACAGGTTTTCTTTAATTACTTTTTTAATATTGCGGCACAAACGATGAAATTTGGTGAATCGCCGGCACAAACGAGGCCAAAGAGAATGGCAAAAAGAAATTTTGAAAAATCATAAGCACAAGGGAAATCGCATGTCCGAATTTTGTCAAGTTGGTATGGCCACATTAAATCCTTAATAGCTATTTCAATTTTTGAGCTAAATGACTGAAACTTGGGGAATGGCCGGCACAAGCGCGGCACAAACGAATGGTAAAAAGAAATTTTGAAAAACTCAAAAAATAAAAAGTTGCCAGAACAACTTGAAATGCGAATATATCGCCTAATAATGCCGCGCAATCGAAGAAATTTGGTGAATCGCCGGCACAAACGAAGCCCAAACGAATGGTAAAAAGAAATTTCGAAAAAACTCAAAAATAAAAAGTGGCCATACCAAATTGACTTGCGAATGTCGCGATTAATAATGCGGCACAAACGATGAAATTTGGCGAATCAGCGGCACAAACAATGCCAAAGAAATTGGCAAAAAGAAATTTAGAAAAATTTCAAAAAATAAATAGTTATTTCAATTTTTCTCATATTTACTTGACACGCTAATATCTCGCTTGGTATGGCGGTACAAATGAAAAAAGCTTTTGATATTACTAAAATAGTTATTTGTAAAGTTGTAGGTAAAAGAAAAATACAATTATTTGCTATAATTGTTATGTATTTATGGCTGAAAGGAAACCCACCAGCCGCTGGTGTATGCTGGCAGTTAGTTACTTTAGTTGACGTAGAGATGCGCTGCTGTCTTCAGTATGTCAGTAACAGTTTTTCTTTAATAACTTCTTTAATATTGCGGCACAAACGGTGAAATTTGGTGAATCGCCGGCACAAACGAGGCCAAAGAGAATGGCAAAAAGAAATTTTGAAAAATCATAAGCACAAGGGAAATCGCATGTCCGACATCCGTCAAGTTGGTATGGCTACATTAAATCCTTAATAACTATTTCAATTTTTAAGCTATATGACTGAAACTTGGGGAATGGCCGGCACAAACGAATGGTAAAAAGAAATTTTGAACAAACTCAAGAAATAAAAAGTGGCCAGACCAACTTGACATGCGAATATCTCGCTTAATAATGCGGCACAAACGATGAAATTTGGCGAATCACTAGCAGAAATGAGGCCAAAGAGATTGGCAAAAAGAAATTTTGAAAAAATTTAAAAAATAAATAGTTATATCAATTTTTCTTATATTAAGTTGACACGTGAATGTCTCGCTTAATAATGCGGCACAAACGATGAAATTTGGTGAATCGCCGGCACAATCGAAGGCTAAACGAATGGTAAGAAATTTTTTTGAAAAAACTCAAAAATAAAAAGTGGCCATACCAACTTGACATGCGAATATCTCGCTTAATAATGCGGCACAAACGATGAAACTCGGCGAATCACCAGCAGAAACGAGGCCAAAGAGATTGGCAAAAAGAAATTAAGATAAAATTCAAAAAATGAAAAGTTATATAAATTTTTCTCATATTTACTTAACACGCTAATATCTCACTTGGTATGGCGCCACAAATGAAAAAAAGCTTTTGATGTTACTAAAATGGTTATTTGTAAAGTCGTAGGTAAAAGAAAAATGCAATTATTTGCTATAATTGATATGTATTTATGGCTGAAAGGAAACCCATCAGCCGCTGGTGTATGCTGGCAGTTAGTTACTTTAGTTGACGTAGAGATGCGCTGCTGGCGTCAGTATGTCAGTAAATGTTTTTCTTTAATAACTTCTTTAATATTGCGGCACAAACGATGAAATTTGGTGAATCGCCGGCACAAACGAGGCCAAAGAGATTGGCAAAAAGAAATTTCGAAAAATGTTAATGACAAGCGAAATCGCATGTCCACCTTCCGTCAAGTTGGTATGACCCGTTTAAATCCTTAATAACTATTTCAATTTTTGAGATAAATGACTGAAATTTGGGGAATAGCCGGCACAAACGAATGGTAAAAATAAATTTTGAAAAACTCAAAAAATAAAAAGTTGCCAGACTAACTTGGCATGCGAATATCTCGCCTAATAATGCGGCACAAACGATGAAATTTGGTGAATCGTTGGCACAAATGAAGCCCTAACGAATGGTAAAAAGAAATTTTGAAAAAACTCAAAAATAAAAAGTGGCCTTACCAACTTGAAATGCGAATATCTCGAATAGTAGGAGGTTGTACGTTCTAGGCCACTTTTCAAAAACTAAGTCCAAATCATTTAGTATGGTTGTACGTTCTAGGCCACTTTTCAATAACTAAGTCCAGCCATCTCTTCTGTTTAGCGTCGACTCTGACTGGACACATAACAATTCAAACTTCTACTTTTCCTTCTATTATTCCTTCTACTATTGCAGTCTTAATAAAAATATAAATGTTTAATTGAATTCAGATTCAATAAATGTTTTCTTTTTTTTCTATATATTATTTAGACACACGCTAGAAATTTATATTTGGATGCAATTAATTAAATGTCTCGTAACAATGTGAAACCTTTTCATCGAACAATATGTAAGAGAGGATTGAAACTGGTATTAGCGCTACATAAAATTGTACCACTTTTAAAGAAGCTCAGTTAGTAAAATGGCGTTAGAATGGAAAGACATTTCAGCGAGTGATAATTATATTAGGTTTGTTTCAACATACCCAACCATCACGCTGAACGATTTGGATTTAGTGCTAATTTATATCAATCTTTACAGTGACTTAAAATCTTTAGAACGGTATTCTAAAGAATATACTGCTATGTCAGCTAATAAACATTATAAAAATTGTGCTTGGTCAAATCCAAAACAAAAAGACGGCCCTGATACATGTGCTTGTTCAAAGATTGCTTCTTTAGCCCACCGCATTATTAAAGAATTAAATGAGCTGTTCCAAGAAAGAGTAGTGGGAGGTAAATGTAGTTGATGAGAAGTAGTGTGATTTCCCAGTTTGTGGTCATATCTCAAGATGGCAAGTGGTATAAGATTGCAGCTTACAACCGGCTTCTCGCTCAACCCCCGCAATTCAAAACAATTAGTGACAGGTCTTTCTGAAGAAGGTGAGCCACTTATAGCAATAAAAACAAAAAATCAGTCATCTATTTAAATGTTGAAGATTGGGCAATTTTCCAAAAGCTAGCAAGCAAATATGTGAAGATTTTTTTTGTAAAAAAAACGGATCCTCTATGCCCGATATCCAATTAAAGCATTCATCAGTTTTCTTTGAGAATTTCACCCATAAAACTTTGGTTATCCAGGGAAAACCATCATGGCTTGAAGATCTCCTCAAATATCAGCCTCCGAAGATCAATTTATTAAGAAATGAATATTTTAAACTAGTGAGTGTAATTGAAGATGTTAATAAACAAGTAAGTTATTTAAAAAAAGTATTGAACTGTTTTAACAAAAATGTAACAACTGCTGAATAAATTTTATATTAAACAGACAGTCTCCTTTACTTTCCTGAATTGGCATCAACGAAAGAGGTTAATAAAGAAATACTCAATTTTATAGGAACTTTATTAAGCTATTAAATCTTTTACATATATCCATGAAGGTTTCTGAAAACCTAACCACTTTACATATAGCTTATTACCTTTACGTTTCAATATTTTTTCTACAAGACATACATCTTTATTTTTAGTTTTCTGTAGCTCCTGAGCATAAAATGCACCCTGAATAGGTTGTCCAGACAAATCCTCCAGTAAGTAAGTATAATGTAGTGTTTTACGAACTAATTTCACTTTAAATAATTCAGCATTCCAATTCGGTGTGTAGCCTTTCGTAAAAATAGTTCTTCGTTTTGATATACGAACATAATCTCCTTCTTCAAAACGTTGTTTATCTTTTCGTTTTACATTAGAAGAGTAAACATTAGCTAGTATAGATGCTTCATTGGCAGAATTTACTTCTGATGGTGTCATACCAACCGTACGGTGTACTTTTCTATTGTAGGTATTTATGAGATCAAGTAAATGTCTTGTATAATTGTAGTTTCCTCTGAGACTAAACAACTGATACATCATAGATTTGAAGGTTCTATTAAATCTTTCAACAATTGAACTTTTAATTTGACTGTACGAGGGTCGTTTGAAAAGTCCGTGCAAAGTCAGAGAGATAGCACTACTGGCACGTATCGAGGTTATGTTTAGTTAGTAGCATCTCTTGGAAGAACACACACCAAGTTTCAGCCAGATCGGTCTATTTCTTTGTGTTTGGCATTCGTTTGAATCGAGGATGTCGAGTGATTTTCAAAAAATGGACGAAAAAGAATTTCGTGTGTTGATTAAACACTACTTTATGAAAGACAAAACGCCTGAGGAGACTAAAGAGAAGCTTGATAAACTCTGCACCTTCGATTAGAACAGTTTATAAGTGGTTTCAAAATTTTCGGAGTGGCCATATGGGCACAAGTGACGCTGAACGTTCTGGACGCCCTGTTGAGGTTACTACTCCAGAAATCATTGATAAAATCTATGATATGGTGATGGATGACAGAAGAGTGAAGGTGCGTGAGATTGCTAGTGCTGTGGGCATCTCGAATGAACGGGTACATAATATTTTGCATCAACATTTGGACATGACAAAGCTATCTGCAAGATGGGTGCCGCGATTGCTCACGCATGACCAAAAACGAAATCGTGTGAAGTGTTGCAAGGACGATTTGCAGCTGTTCCAGAAGAATCCGCAGGACTTTAAGCGTCGTTTCGTCACTGTGGATGAAACATGGATACATCACTACACTCCTGAGACCAAAGAAAAATCTAAACAATGGGTTACCAAGGGGGAATCTGCGCCAAAAAAGGCGAAGACCGTTCCTTCGGCCGGAAAGATTATGGCGACTGTCTTTTGGGATTCGCAAGGAATAATCCTCATTGACTATCTGGAAAAGGGTAAAACTATTACAGGTGCATATTATTCATCGTTATTGGACCGTTTGAAAACCGAGCTGCAAGAAAAACGCCCACGATTGGCCCTCAAAAAAGTCCTTTTACATCACGACAACGCACCAGCTCACACCTCAGCAGTTGTGGTCGCAAAATTAATGGAAATAGGGTTCCAAATCGTTTCACATCCCCCATATTCTCCAGGCTTGGCTCCCTCGGACTACTATTTGTTCCCCAATATGAAGAAATGGCTGGCGGGAAAAAGGTTTTACTCAAACGAGGAGGTGATTGCAGAAACGAATGGCTATTTTTCAGACTTGGACAAATCCTATTATTCGGAAGGGATCAACAAACTAGAGCAGCGTTGGACGAAGTGTATAAGCCTAAAAGGAGACTATGTTGAAAAATAAAAAAGGTTTACCCCAAAAAATTAAGTAGTTTTTATTTTTGCACGGACTTTTCAAACGACCCTCGTAAGTACTGTAGTGATTAATGTTGTACTTCTTCATGAGCTTCTTGAAGGAAGCATTGTAGAATTCCTGCCCATTATCTGTTTGAATATTTTTGGGTACTCTTCCACTCGAATTAAAAATATAATCCATTGCTTGAGTGATATCTTGAGCCCCATTGGATTTAACAGGTTCCACCCAAGCATACTTTGAAAAACAATCAATCACTGCTAATATGTATTTGTAACCACTATTTTGGCGAGCATATGGTATCATTTATATTAAATCAGCTTGCCATAAATCATCAATACCTTTCAGCAATGTACGTCTTCGAGGGTAACGTACACGTGCTGGCCTATGAAGTTCAACAACTATAGCCTTTTTGGAACACATTGATCCTCGTTATTGAACACTTTATCCTTTACAGAATCTTTCACATCTGATATTTATTTCTAAATTTAAGTATTATATTTATTCTTAACCCTTGAAAACTTAATCAAAAACTGTTCTAAGCTGATAGGCTGTTAAAGGAGTATTCGGATTGAATGTATCCAGTCTATTTTTTATTGTTTCAAACAAAAGTTCTACATAATTCTGAGTCACCAGTTTTCTGGCCTCATCATAAGTATCGAGAAGGCACTCTTTGGTTACAAAATGTTTGTTCAGATAGTTTTGAAGGTATAACTTGCTTAGTAAATCCAATTGATCTATATAATTTTCCAAGTATGTTTTAGTAATTAAGTCATTCTTACCAGAAGTATTTAAGTTCATTACATATTTTTCCAGATATCTTTTATTAACAGCATCAGAACCCCTTAAAGCGTCACTCACACCTATTAAGCGTTTATTTTCAAAGTCGATATAATCACCATCTTCATCATCACTTGCATGAAATACTTTCTTGATTTGGAGTAACGATCTACCAAATTTATCGACAGACATGTTATTTTGTGCTGTGTTAAGCTAGCACTGAAGAATTATTCAAACTTTACCAGTTTAATAAACAATATCAGCCTCTCTCAACTCTTCAATTATAGAGAGAATTTCATTTTCATGCCCTGTATGACCTGCACTAGTTGAGGCGAATAGCAGCCGAAGTCGATCAACCAGTTCGTTAGGATCATCCCAGTATTCATAAATACTTTGACCTTCCCTCATACCTTTACCAACAGTTTACCTCGGTCTTAGCTTTTGCCTACTAGCTCTCGTTGCAATCAGAGTCAGAGGTGTTCGACTATGTGACGCTGTACTTGGTGGAGTAAACCTAGTTTGCGGTAAAAGTTTTCCCGGCGATGTTGAGGGCGGATTAAAGAGAGGAGCGATTATATGTTTGTATTTCCATCCTTTACTAGAACTAATTCCTTTTTCATCACTAAACTGACGCTTATGTGCATTACTTCTAATTAGAATATCTTTATAACTATCTAGATCATTTTCTAATATTGCGTAGGTTTTTTTAGAATAATAACTGTAACAAACCTGCGGTACCTTCATACCACTTCACCCAAGTAACTTCATACTGTCCGGTAGGACAGTTGTATAAGGGTTGATCGTCAAAAACTGCACGAAAAAGCGTAACGCTGAAAAACACCCAACTTTGGCATTTTTTCTCTCTTTTTCTATAAAAGATAAAATTCCCAAATTTTCTTTAAAATATAGTGCAAATCCTCCTTTATAACTGTAATTTTTTCGTAATAACATAGATTTATTAGTTTTCGAGAAAAGCAATGTGAAAAATGCGCAAAAACAACATTTTCAAAAATTGTTGTTGTTGTTGTTGTTACCTTTTTTGTAAACTGCGTAGCGCCTAAACGCGCAAACCGATTTTCATGAATGAGGTGTCATTCAATTCGGAATTTTATGTAGATGTGCCTTTTGGGGGTCTCGACGACGCTGTACATCGAATTAGAGAGCAGTTAGCCCCCTTTTGTAAGGCCCCTTCCAAAATTATTATTACTAATTACTCTGTAAATCTTGGCTTGATTTTGATAAAATTTGGTAGTATGTTAGGGTTAAGGCTCCCCTTTGTAACAATAAAGCGACGGTCTGCTCTTACACTTGTTAAGGGGAAGTATAGCAATCGTTTCAAATTATCAACGCGTGAACCGATTTTCATGAATGAAGTGTCATATTATTCAAAATTTTATGTAGATTTGCATTTTAGAGGTCTCGACGCTGTGCATATTTGGGAGGGGAGTTCGCCCAATGTATGTAAGGCCCCCTCCAATATTATTATTACTGATAACTCTATAAATCGTAGCTCGAATTGATAAAATTTGGGAGGATGAAAGGGTTAGGGCTCCCCTGCATAACAGTAAAGCGATGGTCTGCTCTTACTTTATTATATTATATATGCGTTGTAGTTTTATTTTTTATATGTGACTAAACTAACTGACGGACTAAGTCCGCCAAGCCGGTCCCAAGCCCAGGTGAGAAAGGATGAGGGGTCCGTCGGAGTTACTTATGTTTCAGGATCTAAAGGCTAACTATACGCAGAGCCAGGAGAGGGAGGATATATTCATAAATGTTTATGCTGTGTAAATATGTTATTGTTTGCAACCCTCTATAAAACTATAAATAAATCTATCCAAAAGGTACAAAAATCTCCTTAACAAAAACTTATAGTTTAAAATGTTAAGTATAAGGGTTGATTAAACGCCAAAATGCACACAAATCAGCAAGTAGCCAACATTTCATTCATACTTCATTAATATTTAAGTAATTTTACTGCATTAACTTTTTATTAAATTTTTTAGAATTTATTAGATGTCGCAGACCCTTATGCTGGCCATTTTCGTCTACAAAATATATGTTCAAGTAGCACTGTAGATTGACTGTAATATCTAGTTATTTATAATAATCAAACTGTTAATTACAGGTAAGACGAATTCAAGACTGAAATATTGTTTTAAATCCTCCGTGATTGAAATTTAAAAAGTGGCCGACTCTAACTTCGTTTTTTTTCTACTTTAACACGCATGTATATGTGACTACTCAGAATAATTCATCACTCATTTTATCATAATTATAATAAAAAAATATTATGAATGAAGTGGCCAGCATAAGGGTCTGCGACATCTAATAAATTCTAAAAAATTTAATAAAAAGTTAATGCAGTAAAATTACTTAAATATTAATGAAGTATGAATGAAATGTTGGATACTTGCTGATTTGTGTGCATTTTGGCGTTTAATCAACCCTTATACTTAACATTTTAAACTGTAAGTTTTTGTTAAGGAGATTTACATTAATGTCATAACCATCTATGGTTACCTGAGCATTTCCAATGGTCATACCGCCGGTTGGTAGAATCCTGATTCCATATCTATCATCCAACTCCCCAGTGTCACCAGTCATTATTTTCAATATATATGGTTCTATTAAAGGTCCGAGATCTTCTTCATCTCTTAAACTTTTCTCTAATTACTTTTTTTCTATTTTTGTTATATACTCTAAAGGAGTGATCTCCTCAAATGTTTCTTCTTCTTGTTTTATTGGAATAGGATATCTTAGAGGGGTAGAACCTTTAATAGTTGATTGTGATGGTTCATTAATTAGTGTTTCTGTTTCTGTTGAAGCGTCTTTGGTAGAAGCTTTAATCGGTGATTCCATTGCAGTTGAAGCATCTTTGTTCATTTTCAAAGGCACATAATCTACCACTAATAGGTCATCTTGTTTGCCTCGTTTTTTCCGCTGAACCAGCTCTTGCAGCGGCTCCGTGATGGGTTTCAAACTCTTTTCTAGTTCTTCCTGAGATGTTTGAAGACCTCGCTTCATACTTTTGAATTTATTGCGTAGTGTTTTAGAAGTTTCAATAAGTTGTTTAGTAACCTTGGGATCCATAACGGAATGAGAAAACTATTCTACCACCAGTCTATATATAGATAAATGTATCCAAACCCTTCCGAAACCTACCATTGTTAAAATCTCTTGTTTTATCCAGAGTTATAAATCCATGCGGCTCCTCCCAGCAGATATTGCACATCTGTTTAAACTTATTAAAACTGTCCGGTAGGACAGTTGTATAAGGGTTGATCGTCAAAATCATATGATACACTGGGGGAATTTACATGATCACTGTAAACATGTTTTAAATTTAAGTCATCCTGTTTGAACAATATGATAAAGTTAGCGTTGTCACGAATAAGATGTTTAGGGATCCTTGCATAACTTTGGCAAAGATAAAAGCAATCAATGTCCTTCTGACGTCCCATACTGAAATATTTCCTGATATTTTCCTGCTCATCCATTGAAATATCATCAAAAACTATGACAGAGTTTGATTCTGCCATATCAGGAGTGATTATTTGTTGAGTAGTATTAATTGCAAGGAATCCTATTTCTGGAACTAGTTTAAAGATCTTTTCTTAATATAAATATTTCTCTTGTTGAAGCGACTGACTGCATAGGTACACATGTGCGAATTTCAGCCCATTTGGTTGTAAAAGTAAACAAGCCATAAGATTGGTTTTACCAGAACCTGAAGTTCCACAGATAAGTGCTCGGATATTATCTGGTAGTAGTACACCGTGTCGATTTATTTTCACATGTTCGCCTCTAGAATTATTCAATAGATTGCAGATTGGTAAACTTTCACTTTGCTTCTCTTACCTTATATCAAGGGATGCGACACTTTATATATATAGTTCCAGATCTCACTAATATCATCATAATGAGAAGGAAAACTGCCGGAAGAGGTCTTATAAATTCAGTGATTAACAAACTTCCTTTTGAAGTGCACATACCTGGTTACAGATTTTGCGGTCCCGGAACTAAACTACAAGAAAGATTAAAACGAGCAGATAGAGGAATTAATCCTTTGGACGAAGCCTGTCGGGAACACGACATTGCATACTCTCAACATAAGGATCTAGAATCAAGACGTAAAGCTGACAGTAGATAGGATTTGCCGATTCTGGCACACCTAAAATACAAAATGGCGGCCATCATCGAAATCGACGAAGGTTTAAGCCATGCCCCTACCCCCTATTGACCAATCATCGAACTCGACGACCACTTAGGTCACGCCCCTACCCCCACCCCTCCCCTTTTTGAGCAATCATCGAACTCGACGAGGGCTTTAGACCACGCCCCTACCCCCACTCCACCCTTTTAATCGACCAATCAGCGAATTCGACGACACCCCTCTTACCCCACCCTAGCCCTACTCCTATTACATGACACCTACCTTTACCCCCACCTCTAGGTCGTCGTATTCGTTGGCCTCTTAAGCTCCTCCTACAAGATGGCGGCTCTCCTAACAGCTGTAGTACACAAGATGGCCGACCTCGTACCAGCTGATGACCACAAGATGGCGGACCTCATACCTCCACCCCCCTCGCCAAATGATAGACAGGAGGGGATTTTTTTTTTAATTATTTTTACTTACCTGGGATTCGATCCTACAACCTTCGTACTGGTAGACACGTCATCTGCACCAGTCGGCCACAGTGGTAGTCTCGCCTACTCTAGTGTTGAATGTTCTCTTATGTTTTAACTTGGAATTATTTTTTTAAAAAAGTAATCTAACCCCCCTCACTAAGAATTTTTTTTTTTTAAATTACCCCCACTATCATAAAAATATTCAACTTAAATAAAAATGGATAACCTCACTTTAGGTAATAGAAAAATTATTTACTTACCCCCTCCACCCGGACTGCTTCCGTTGCTGATGACGCGACCTACACTCACTGAAAACTAAACCCGAACTGACACTTGGACTGCGATACTAGCTATTACTAGCATTAACCCCCCACCACAATTACGTCACACACTAACTAGCCAATAGAATTGCATCTTTTTTTCCAAATGATTACCTCTCTGGACAGGACTCCGTAGCAAGCCACGCCCTTTCCCTTCCACATCTTTTATCATACCTGTTAATTTATATATATGCCAACATAGCTGAACATGCTCCAACAAGTCTGGACATGTAGCCAGCTGCCTCTTTCGCTTTAACCGTTTTTTTTTTTGTTCTTATTATTTCCGTTTACCAATTATACAAACCTGTATGAACATATCGTTATAGTCTCAATAGGATGACACGTATGATTAGCTGAACATGCTCCAACAAGTCTGGACATGTAGCCAGCTGCCTCTTTCGCTTTAACCGTTTTTTTTTTTTTTTTTTTGTTATTATGAAGTTAAAAGTAAATTGAACTTTGAACTTATTAATAAAATATAAATAAGTTTTAATTTACTTTTCTTTATTTATAAGTGTATAAAGTAAAAATAAGAATGAACAAACATTAATTAAAACATTTTATTTTTTATTTAAAGGAAGTATACAAGTAAAATAATAACATTTATTTCACAGTATAAATTTTATTTAAATTCTATGTCATATCTTCCATTATTAAAGCCTTTTTACATTATTAACAGTTTTTTCTTTGATTGTTGGTAATCTTCCACCATTTCATCAGTTATCACTGCCGCAAATCTGCGTGGAAGGAAGATCCTCGTTGGGTAGTCCATTGTCGGGCCAATATAATGTAAATGGGCAACGATGGCATCTCCAAATTTAGTGTTGATTCTTTCGAATTGCTTCACTTCGTATGAGTATCCGGTTCTTAGATCTGATAATTTGCCAATGCCCACAAACCTTGTATTCACATCATTCAAAAAGCTTGCCAACTTAGACATCTAAAAGAAGAATATTATATGAAAGTATCACATTATTATCAATATATTGTTTCAATAAAAAAGTATTATTACGAGTACTTACCTTTGAAGTATGAAGTTAACCTCTCGAGCTGTGGGCAACGAATGACGAATTACCTTACAAGCTTCACTACTTTACCGTTACTGATGCCCCCCCCCACTCTATGACGTCACTTATAGTTAGCCAATAGAATTGCGTGCTTGTCTTCCCTCTCTCTCTTGCAAGTGTCTCTCTCTCTAAGGTGAATCATACCTCCCACCTTTGATGCAGGACTCAACCTGTCCGTTAACTTCATATATGTTTCTTAGAAAAAACAATATTTTTAAAACTGAACTTTGCCCTTATTAGCTTTTATTGCTTTATAAATAATAAAACTTTGAATGTTTTGGAGACTTAAAAACTTACATTTTAAAAAATGTTAACACGCTTACACAACATGTTTGAACAGGCAAGTAAAAATAATGATGACTCATACCATTGTCATATCCTCAACGAGCACAAGCTGCAGCTTAGTTTTTTCTTTTTTTGAACTAAATAAATTTTGTATATGCGCCCCTCTTAGTTCGGCTTCCGCCTTAAGCTTCCTCACCACGTCAAGGTGGAGGTCATCGAGGAAGATTTTTTTTTTATTTTGTTTTATTTTTTATTTATTTTTTTTAATTTTTTTAAATAATTTTATAATAATAAAAGGAATAATTGAAAAATAAAGCAATAATTTAACTTAATACATTTATTGAAATAAAACTTAAAAAGATACATATCTACAGAAAAATATAAAAACTTAAAAATCAACTTCAAATACAAATAAAATATTTAATTTCTAATTAGTACATTAAAGTGAAATAAATAAGAAATGTTTTGCTATCGAATCAATTTATTTTAATGGTTGTTGGAATTTTAGCTGCCTTGCATCAATCGCATTCATACATTGTACAGAATCTGCACAAATCCATTCATGGTTTACGGGGATTTTACACCCCGCCAGTGACCAACATTCAGGTTTGTGTGCAACTCAATGCATTCGCCAGTGACCACATTCGTTCTTCAAGGCAAAAATATTTCCGTCTCATTCCAACCAAACTTACCGTTGAGCCAGCAATTGATGGCTTTAATTCGATATTGCGTACATTTCTCTTTACAAGTATTGTGTATAATACACTGATTTCCTGCTGTTTCTAGTGAATCAAGTTTTGGACAGTCATAATCTTCTAAATTAATTACACAACAACTGTACAGATTTTGCAAAAGAAATCTTTTCTTTTCATAACCCTTAACAAACACAAATTTATAATTACAATCAATAAACTTGAAAATATCTCTAATCATTTCATATTCAATATCCCCGTCATTCCATTTAATTTTATGATAATAATTTTCTAACCAATAATTGGTTCTTCTACTTTTTTCACATTGTTTATGTTGGACAGGTGGCTTGAATATCCAGTGTCTGACTGATTGAAAATTATAGTCTAACAGAGAAAGCTCTTTAACAATATAACCTCCTACACTGTCTACAAAGCACTGGAAGTCAGCTATCAGCACGCCTGTTTGAGCCATACTGAACACTGAACTAGCTCTTCAAGCCTTCTTATACCATACGACGTACAATACCTGTCAAAGGATTATATTCTACCACCCTGTCGTGAATAATAAGACAATAGGCAGTGGTGTTGGGCGGGAACATTTCTTTTGATTCAAATTCCAATCTAACATCTACCGGGCGACATTTGATAGATTCACACTGTTTAGAACAATCTATTACAATTAAGGGTGTTTTCTCTTTAAAATTTTGTGAAGAACTTAGAGGATACATTTGTTTTCCATAATATGACATTTGAAAGGAAGCATACATATGATATAGAATGGCAAAACGGTTAGAGGAAAAATCTACATTCAAATCGCCGTATGGGAAAGCTTTACAATTAAGATAAAGTTTTACATTTGAAATTGAACAGTGGTCAAAGTGACTAGCGTTGCTTTCCACATTATTAGCACGTCCGGTCTGAAAAGCTAGAATGATATATCGGGGCTTTTCCATTTGACTAGAAGTCTTTACTGACCAGATTTGCCTCTGAGTGGCCGGCAACAAAGGGTAATCATAGAGTTCCCAACTTCTAAAACTTAGAGCAAATACCTTAGCAGATTTAAGATGACGCATAAGAGCCAATCTCTGATGTTCGTTGACTGTTACATAGGGCAGCATCCAGCAAAACTTCACCATTTCAATTTTACACCTCTCCACCGCTTGTTCTTCATTCAATCTGTTGAATTTATAGGCATTTCCATCTTGTCTGCTTCTAACAAGTATCAATTCTTGTTTAACATTAATCACAATTTTCTGGTAATCTTCACAAAATCCCAGCAGCGATGATAGCGGAATGCATAAATTAAAACATCCTTCTGCTGAAGTGATGTTGAGAGCATCGCTTTGGGGATAGCACCAGCCCCAGTTTGTAATATACTGGCAGCCTGCCTTAAGCGAAACCAGCCCTTTATGTGTACAAGCTATTCCTGGGTTTTTTACTCGATCTATTTCAACTCCACTTAGTTCGTATCTTATTTCGTCAAATAGAAATGCAAAAGCATTATTGGTCAATTTGGATGAAACAGGAACTGCAGAGCCGTCTTCCTTTAAAAACTTGCCTTCCAAGTAGAGCAAACTTTTTTGACTGGGTAGCGTATATAGATCTTTATGTTGTACACTAATGCGTATTTCATCGCCTGGCAGTAGTTTTGAAGAAGCATATGGGTGATGGGAATGCAATTCTATGCACTCGATTGAATTGTCAAACTGACATTTCTCTTCCAAATCTAACACTTCCATGATGATGATAGCACGTAGTAACCTGCAGCCTGAAGAAATCGAATACTGCTGTTGGTCAGCGATGTTCGCTCGGCAACTGTTCTCACTGGAATGATGCTCTTTTTCTCCGCAACTGTCCTTTTATCGCCTCTTCTAAAGTCTAAACCCATCTCCGTCTAGTGATCAAATGGCCAACTTCAGTTGTGAGCCTCTCTTTTATAAGACATCCAGCAGGAAGAGTAGACAAAGCTGACCGCAGTTGATAGTGCCAACTTTCTGATACTGCTTCCTGTTCCATGAAATTCGACTTCCCTTTACATATAGGACAAATTCAGCAGGGGGATTGGCACCACTGCTATCGAAGAATTGAACATATTCTCCTCTCTTCTTGTAACAAACCCAGTGAGTACCACTGCCAACACTGCTATCCAAATTAAAAATGGCTCGTTCATTTTTCCAAGGTTTCTTTGGAAATTCATCAATCATGAATACTCCTCTGAAATGAGGAATTTTATTTGATTTCGCCAACTTAATTAGATCAAAATTACTTAGCCGCAGGCGAGGTAGCGTATCCAGCATTCGTTTAGCTTTTCCACTCAATTTTGAAGATTTGCCACCCATTCGACTAGGAGTGGGGATGATTCTCTTCTTTTTCTTCTTATCTTTAGCACGTTTCATGATAAACTAAAACGTTGTTCTGGCTTTATATATGAACATTTTTAACATTCTCCCAACTGTTGTGTGAATTATCTAAGCCCAACCATTTCACCAAAATTCTATCACCTTTCCGTTTAATAACCTTCTCCACTAGGTAACTGTCGGGATGTTTGGCCAGCTGCAGTTCCTCTTGATAGAAACCTCCAGCAATCATTTGCCCCTTATAATCTTTCAGATGATAGGTGATCGGTATGGTATTTTTCACTTCAGCAACTTTAAATATTTCTGTAGACCATGAAGGGCAGTAGCCTTTAGCGAATTGAGCTTTATATTTGGATATGCGTACATGATCACCAGCTTTGAACTTGGGAATGTTGGCGTTTTTCAAAGTTTTCTTCGCATATACTTCACGTAATAGCTGTTCTTCTATTTCTTTTCCCCGTACTGAAGCCGGTGCCATTTTGATCGTTCTGTGTTTAGTGTTATTATATTTTCTCACTAGCGATTTAATGCCGGTTAGCCATTCGTACGATCCTTGGAGACTAAATTTTTTCCACATTGCCGCTTTCAGAGTACGATTGAATCTCTCCACTATTGAAGCTTTTAAGTTACTATAGGTAGAATAGTGATTTATACCGTTCACGTTCATCAGCTTGCCAAATATCTTGTTGTAAAACTCTTTTCCATTATCCGTTTGCAAATTGTTTGGCTTCCGTTCGGCTAATACTTTCTCGAATGCTTGATTAACTTCCTGGGCTGTCTTATTCTTCAGAGGGATCGCCCATGCATATTTGGAGAAACAATCAATCACGGTCAACAGATATTTGTGGCCTTTATTGAATCTAGCGTAGGGTATTAGTTCCACTAAGTCGGCTTGCCATAGGTCATCCAAGCCCTTTAGAAGGACTGCTCTTCTCTTGAACACTCTTCTTGCTGGTCTATGCAACTCGTTTACAATCTGTTCCTTAACAGAGGCCATGATGAAATGAAGCTTGTTCATGTCCACACTACGCTATTATACCTCCATCTCTCAGCTGGGCTTCAATACTTTTTATTTCCGCGCTGGCATTGTTGGTGTCAAGTAAGCTTCTTAATCGATCTACAAGCATGTTAGGATCTACATATCCGGCACCTCTTTTTGTTGAAAACAATTTTGAAATCACATTCTTGTATTTCATGTTTGTGTTCAGAACTTTAATTGGTCCTGCTGTGCCCTTCTCTATGAGCGTTCGTCTGTTGCAGTATGCTCTTATAATTGATATAATCCGTCTTTTTCACCATAGACAAGTTTGGATTTGTCAAGAATAATAACTCGAAAAGACCTGGCGTGCCGAAATAGGTATTATCACCAACGGATAGAATATCTTTGCTGATGGAGACCACTGAGTCACCAATACTAAATCTCCGGCCGTCATAAACTACACCATATATCATATCCAATGCCTTGGTCTCATTTTTAATAAATTTTTTGATATATTTTGAGGACATTTCTCCAACTTCCTTCAAATATTTTGTTGAAATTTCCTTCCCTTCGGGAGTTTGTGCTTGTTCTCGTACCTCTTGAAGCGGGCTGGTTGCTTCAGCAGAAGCAGAAGAAGATAACTTTAGAACTTCCGGTCGCTTTGGGGTTGAAAGTTCTTCATGCCATGTTTTTGTAAATCTTGACGGCGGTGTTGTAGCCGATTCCAGCCTCAAAAATTTTAGTCTCTTTGGAGGTGGAAGGGGTGTTTCACAAGTAGCTACTTCCGGTTTAGGAGATTCTTTTAATTCAAGTGGTGGCTTTTCCTGCTTTTCCACCAATGCTTTCAATGGACTCAATAAAGGTTGATATTTCATTTTCAAATATTCATCGGTCTCCTCTCTGTTTCTCTTCAATAAATTACACTTTTCAACTCCACTGTGGCGCCCCATACAAAAATAGGCTCTTACATTATCTTGCTTGTCACATGCTATATCATCGAAAATAATTATTGAATTTGGCAGGGCCTCTTTAGGTGGGGGAACTTGAGAATTGTCTTCAAATTCAAAGTACCCAATATCTTTTAAAGGTTCTAAAATTTGAGCTAGCTTCCGGTACTTGGGCTGTTGTAATGACTTTGCAAACAAATATATATTTTCACATCTCAACCCCTTTGGATCGTATATTAAGCTCAACATCAGGTTAGTTTTCCCACAAGTAGACGGTCCACATATTAAACATCTAATGGAATTTGGGAAAAGCGGACCGTGTTTGGAACATTTCTTGGAAGAGGCCCTGTCGTCAAGGTTTTGCACGGAGAGGGTGTGATGTTGCTTTATCAAGCGCATGATGGGAACTAATAAGGAACGCTCTCTCGCTTCTGTATATACTAAGCTATGTACATGGCACAGGAAATCTATCTACATTGCATTCACACACCCGCCACCTACATTCACACATCCTATTTACATAAAATAAAATAACTTAAAACTAATACCCACCACCTTTTTTTTTATTTATTAATTGTTTTTATTTTTTTTTTTAATAAACTATTAATTAGAAAAAATTTAATACTAAATACTAATAATATATGTAAAAAGATATTTACAAAAATACGTTTAAAAAAAATTAATAAATAAAGATTGACTAGAACAAAAAAAAAGACCTATTCCAAACAAGGTAACCATGTACATAGTATACGAAATATATATATATATTTACAAAAAAAATCCACAACTTTACACAGGCAAGTCCGCTATGGTAAAGTGGCCATGGGCGAGAGTATGTACACGATCGACTAGATGGCGTTTGTCGTCGTGGGGCGAAAGGGATACTTTTCTCTGTTCGACGGAAAAGAGTTTATGTTCTTTAGAAATTATTGTTCTAAACGTGGTTGTAAACTCTTTTCCCTCGAACAGGGCAGCCATATAATCATCAAAGGTGATTTTTTTATCTACGGCTGCCTTCTTTATCCCTTTCGCCCGCTTCTTCTCTAGGCCGCGGATGCGTACTGTGTACATCTTTGCGCGGAGGCCCACGAATTCAGAGACAGGCTCTCCACTGGCTTCATCCTTGAACTTCCCCAACACCTTCTTATTTCTATTGTTTTTACATGGATGTCCGTCTGGGTAGTCGCTGGTGTCAAATTCGTCCATCATTGTAGTTATGTCCTCGTAAAAGTCTTTCGTCTTTACTAAGTACACGAGGCTGTCAGTGTCTGTGTATAAAAGTTTTAGTTTGTCAGGTCCGTATTTTGTCAGCATTGTAGCGTAGTGAAAGTCATACATCCGGACTTTGGACAGATCAAGAATGGCCATCCCAACATAGATTGGTTTGTTCATCGTGATCTGTTCAAAGTCCAGATGTACAGCAGTCAGCGTCTCAGAGTAGATCGTCCTGTCTTTAAAAGTAGGTTTCGCTATTAGTTTCCGTATTCTACGTTCGTCGGTTACTAGTTCTATTTTTGTTCGTTTTCGTACGACCTCCATGAATTTGCCAAATACTGCGTTGTTCATTAGTTTGTAGAAGTCTTTGTCAAAGTCGTTGGTCGCCTGTTGTCTCATTTGGGTGTTGAGGTCGATGTAAGGGCGAAGCCAACGGGACTGCCTGAATCGCAGCGCTCTATGTACGCGTACCAACCGCAGACCTAAACCCATGGCCTGCCCCAAGTTGACGAAGTGAACAACGTATTTCTCCCTGTTGGTCAATGGAGCCAACAATTTCTTATTAACCTGTCCCGGAGGCACCCTATTCTCCGGGAGAAGGGGGAAATCGTTGTGCAGTTCGTGCAACTCGGCCGGATACTCAATATCGGCTTCGACAATATACCCGAAGGGACCATCTTCCTGCATATTACCCCAGTCTAGAGTATCCGGATCTGATACCCATTCGAAAGCCCCGTAAGGAAGTGGATTTGACATTGCCCACCCGTACAAATTATTTGCATCTAGGTAGGCAATGTAGCTAGATTCCTTATGAGGATCTCGATCTGGGTACAGATAAGCATTATCAGCTTTACCATAGCGAAGACTGCACTGGCAAATGCCACCCCTAATGCCCCGCTCAACCATCAGGAGCTGGTCATAATCAGTGAGTAGATCTAATTGTACCCCTGTACGCTTCAGCATGGCATCCCAAGCCAGTCCTGGGGCCGTGAATATGCTCAGGGTCCAGCGAATATGCTCTTATGCAAACATCTCTGAAATTTTCAAAGATGTCACATAAGAGCATTACGTCTACCTTAAGGTAGAGTTCGCTGTACCCCCCTAGGGTTCTAATTTCAAAGGCCTCCCAAACTGACTGGGCATGCTGATAGTCTTCGTCCGAGATGTGGCATTCATTAAGGGTGCTGTAGAATGCCTCCTTAGGGGGTAGAACCGTCTCCCTAAGTTTCTCGAACGAATCTGTGTAGTCATAGGGGTACACTCCTTTTCTTACGACCAGATCCATCTTGTCGGCGAGGAAGAATTTGACCGTGTCTATAAATTTATTGTTGGGCAAATTCTTGGCCAACCTATCTAAGCTAGAAGACATGAAACGGAAGGTGTCCACAAATCTGACGGTTTGAGCGCCCACTTGCTTGCTGAATGAGATGTATTTCTCTTCGCTGTTGGGGATGACGTCAATGCGACTTGAGTCATACCCCAACTGGCGAACAATAAAGTGGGCGTCATAGCCGCTCAGATTGAGGAGGAAGACGGGAAGAAAACGAGGAGTGCGGTAAAGGATATTGCAGGAATTGTGAGCAGGACCACGATACACACCAGTGATGTGATCGTGATCCGCCACTTTAGGATCGGATCTATTGAAGGGAAGATTACAGAGGTGACATTTTGGGGGCCGTTTAAAGTCTTCCAGCTGAGATGGTGTCAGGGGTAGCATTGGCCGCTTAATGGAGTATACCAGAGCCACCTTCTCGGCCACCGCCTTTATGTAAGCCATAAATTTCTCTGCGGAATCTTCACCCGTATAGATGTAAGGTTCCGCAGGAAAATCGGCAGGAAGGCAGTGGCGTATGTCTTCTGCCACTTTCACATAAGTGCAGAAACTCATAAGAAGATGGCTCTGGTAGGGAGTTGTGTATGACCGGCCCACATTGTTTCCGTTTGCATCCATTTTTTTTAAAATTGCCTCAAAATCAGCATAAACGACGAAGGGAACCCTCATTTGGTTTTGTATTTTTGTGAAAGATATTTTTGGAGGGGTCCTATCGTCGTTACAGGCTGGCAATACAATCCGGGTCGGTCTATTTACTCCACAATACTCCATATGTTCCCTCACCCGCTCGGCGATGCTTTCACCATCCATGTTGAAATGGGTAAAGCACCGCTTGCAAACGTGTACCCTTTTTCCATGCGCAGTAATTTGACTGACGACTAATCTATCAAAATCTTTAATATAAGTGTAATGACTTCGGCCATTCTCTAAAGTCAGAAGAAGGAGATCGCGATGGTCCTCCTTCTCCTGCTTTACCACTTTTAGAGGGTGCACGTTTCCTTTCTCTCCAAGGGTGAAAACATTTATCGTGATGTTGTTGTACTTTTCAAATTTTTTCACCTCATGGAGAGGAGTGGGGAAGAAATGCAGTCAAAATTGTACCTGTGCTCTATATTAGCATACTTACTAACGCGTTGTGGATTCTGTGTGATGAAGCAAGAGAGTATCGCGTACTGAAAACACCGGTCATCCGTATATTGAACATTAATAACAGCCTTCTTGTTGGCAATGTGAGGAGGAAGGGGAATGAAGCTGGAGCCGCCGAGAGGGGTAAATTTATTTACTTTTAAGAGGACTCCGTCGAACTCTTTTAGGCACCAGCCGCTCCCCTTTAGTGTTGACTCCTCCATCTCTACTACAATCTTCTTGAAGCTCTCATTAAGAGAGTCGTCGATGGAGGAGTCTTCATAAATTACTTTGTTCTTAGTCTTGAAGGCGCGATCACAAGTTTCACCTTTGATGTTTTCAAAGGTCGCCTCCAAGACCAAGTTATATTTGAGGGGAGAATCGCTGTCTGCCATTACTTCCTGAAGCAGACGACGCAATGTTTCTATCTGACCTGTTAGAAATTCCATTGCGTCGACTGCCCCGGAACTTGGAAGGAAAAAAGTTCGAAGAGTCCTCCCAAAGGCTGACTCCACTTCGTACAAATGGCCTTGAGCTGCCTCAATACGAGCTCGTTTTGCCATGACTGGTGTTTCAGTACCGCAGCGACGCAAATGAGCAAGCATCGTTTTTCTTGAGGAATAACTTTCTCTACAATTAGGACATCGACGAGATTGCTCATTTGCGGCGCAAGCGCGTTCATGACGTTCCTTATAATCCCCCCGTAAAAACATTTTTCCACAATATTGACACTCCATTATTATTCAAATAGTGAGTAACACAAAATAATAACTACAAATATATTATATATTTAAACCACGAATATTTCAAAATTACTAATAAAAATGAATAAAGAATATAAACTAGACTAAGATATTACTAAAGAAATATATACAAGAAACAGAATTAACTATATAAAATGAAATTAAAATTGAAAACTTATAAAAAAGAAATACAAAGAAGTGAAATAATAAAAAAAACAAACAAAAAAAAAACAAAAAAAACGAATATATATATATTTGTTGAAAATTAATAAAAAAAGTACTTACAGTTCAAAGAAGGCAAGACGCTGGAAAAGCTGTTGACACTAAGAACACTAAACACTGTATGACCGCAGCAGAATTCGGAGCGACTTTTATATTATCAGAAGAATCGATTATGATAATCGATTATTAGTAAAAACATGAAATGCTATTGGCTAACTATAAGTGACGTCATACCCAAGGGTGGGAGATATCAGTTAATTACTGACCAATTCAAACAGGGCAAGCTCAGACATGCAAGTTGAGCAATATTAAGCCATATACGAATTATGTGATAAATAAAGAAAAGTTAATTAAAACTTATTTATATTTTATTAATAAGTTCAAAGTTCAATTTACTTTTAACTTCATAATAACAAAAAAAAAAACGGTTAAAGCGAAAGAGGCAGCTGGCTACATGTCCAGACTTGTTGGAGCATGTTTGTGCTCGTTGAGGATATGACAATGGTATGAGTCGTCATTATTTTTCCTTGCCTGTTCAAACATGTTGTGCAAGCGTGTTAACATTTTTTAAAAAGTAAGTTTTTAAGTCTCCAAAACATTCAAAGTTTTATTATTTATAAAGCAGCAAAAGCTAATAAGGGCAAAGTTCAGTTTTAAAAATATTGTTTTTTCTAAGAAACATATATGAAGTTAACGGACAGGTTGAGTCCTGCATCAAAGGTGGGAGGTATGATTCACCTTATAGAGAGAGAGACACTTGCAAGAGAGAGAGAGAAAACAAGCACGCAATTCTATTGGCTAACTATAAGTGACGTCATAGAGTGGGGGGGCATCAGTAACGGTAAAGTAGTGAAGCTTGTAAGGTAATTCGTCATTCGTTGCCCACAGCTCGAGAGGTTAACTTCATACTTCAAAGGTAAGTACTCGTAATAATACTTTTTTATTGAAACAATATATTGATAATAATGTGATACTTTCATATAATATTCTTCTTTTAGATGTCTAAGTTGGCAAGCTTTTTGAATGATGTGAATACAAGGTCTGCGGGCATTAACAAATCATCAGATCTAAGAACCGGATACTCATACGAAGTGAAGCAATTCGAAAGAATCAACACTAAATTTGGAGATGCCATCGTTGCCCATTTACATTATATTGGCCCGACAATGGACTACCCAACGAGGATCTTCCTTCCACGCAGATTTGCGGCAGTGATAACTGATGAAATGGTGGAAGATTACCATCAATCAAAGAAAAAACTGTTAATAATGTACAAAGGCTTTAATAATGGAAGATATGACATAGAATTTAAATAAAATTTATACTGTGAAATAAATGTTATTATTTTACTTGTATACTTCCTTTAAATAAAAATAAAATGTTTTAATTAATGTTTGTTCATTCTTATTTTTACTTTATACACTTATAAAGAAAAGTAAATTAAAACTTATTTATATTTTATTAATAAGTTCAAAGTTCAATTTACTTTTAACTTCATAATAACAAAAAAAAAAAAAAAAAAAAAAACGGTTAAAGCAAAAGAGGCAGCTGGCTACATGTCCAGACTTGTTGGAGCATGTTCAGCTAATCATACGTGACATCCTATTGAGACTATAACGATATGTTCTTACAGGTTTGTATAGTTGGTAAACGGAAATAATAAGAACAAAAAAAAAACGGTTAAAGCGATAGAGGCAGCTGGCTACATGTCCAGACTTGTTGGAGCATGTTCAGCTATGTTGGCATATATATAAATTAACAGGTATGATAAAAGATGTGGAAGGGAAAGTGGGTGGCTTGCTACAGAGACCTGTCCAGAGAGGTAATCATTTGGAAAAAAAGATGCAATTCTATTGGCTAGTTAGAGTGTGACGTAATTGTGGTGGGGGGTTAATGCTAGTAATAGCTAGTATCGCAGTCCAAGTGTCAGTTCGGGTTTAGTTTTCAGTGAGTGTAGGTCGCGTCATCAGCAACGGAAGCAGTCCAGGTGGAGGGGTAAGTAAATAATTTTTTCTATTACCTAAAGTGAGGTTATCCATTTTTATTTAAGTTGAATATTTTTATGATAGTGGGGGTAATTTAAAAAAAAAATTCTTAGTGAGGGGGGTTAGATTACTTTTTTAAAAAAATAATTCCAAGTTAAAACATAAGAGAACATTCAACACTAGAGTAAGCGAGACTACCACTGTGGCCGACTGGTGCAGATGACGTGTCTACCAGTACGAAGGTTGTAGGATCGAATCCCAGGTAAGTAAAAATAATTAAAAAAAAAATCCCCTCCTGTCTATCAATGGGCGAGGGGGGTGGAGGTATGAGGTCCGCCATCTTGTGGTCATCAGCTGGTACGAGGTCGGCCATCTTGTGTACTACAGCTGTTAGGAGAGCCGCCATCTTGTAGGAGGAGCTTAAGAGGCCAACGAATACGACGACCTAGAGGTGGGGTAAAGGTAGGTGTCATGTAATAGAAGTAGGGCTAGGGTGGGGGAAATGAGGTGTCGTCGAATTCGCTGATTGGTCAATTATTAAGGGTGGTGGGTAAGAGTGGGGGTAAGAGGGGTGTCATCGAATTCGCTGATTCGTCGATTTAAAGGGTGGAGTGGGGGTAGGGGCGTGGTCGAAAACCCTCGTCGAGTTCGATGATTGGTCAAAAAGGGGTTGGGGTGGGGGTAGGGGGTGTGGCCTAAGTGGTCGTCGAGTTTGATGATTGGTCAAAAGGGGAGGGGTGGGGGTAGGGGCGTGGCCTAAGTGGTCGTCGAGTTCGATGATTGGTCAATAGGGGGTAGGGGCGTGGCTTAAACCTTCGTCGAGTTCGATGATGGCCGCCATTTTGTATTTTAGGTGTGCCAGAATCGGCAAATCCTATCTACTGCTGACCTTATACTCGCCGACAAAGCCTGGCGAAGAACCAAGGCAAGTGACGCCTCTTTTGGTGAGAAAGCGTCAGCCTGGGCAGTCACAAACGCAATGAAAGCTAAAGTAAAATTAGGTGCTGGGGTGAAAAAGGTGAAAACTATAAAAGATGTTATAAAAGCAGCGCGTGTAAATTCACCTTTGTCGATTAGTGATGCGTCAAAGAGAGCTCTAAAGAAGGCAAAGAGTTTTTTAAAAAAGACAAAACCATCAAAAATACCAAGAGTTTTACCAGTACCAAGAACTGGTGGAATTCTTCCGTTTCTAGTACCCTTATTTGCAGGGCTATCTGCACTAGGAAGTTTAGCTGGTGGGGCATCAGCGATAGCAAAGGCAGTAAAGGATACACAGATTGCCAGAGATCGTTTAGAAGAGGATAGAAGACATAATAGGAAATTAAAAGAACAACAGATTGGCAAAGGGTTTTTCCTTAAACCATATAAGGAAGGATATGGTCTTTACATAAGAAAAAATGACTGACTACTTCCTAACATAGCGCTCACAAGCATTGAATTAATGAAATATGCTAAAAATATTCCACATTTTAGAGGTGTATATATGCGTGATACATTGCCAAAATTTCCTAAAACTAATGAAAGTGCTATTGTAAATTTAGATTCAGCGAACAATCCCGGAACTCATTGGGTGGCATATATTAAGAAAGGTAACCAAGTTATATATTTTGATCCATTTGGGAATCTTAGACCACCGCTAGAAATGCTACATTATTTTAACAACAGTGAAGTCATATATAATCGTGAGAGGTATCAAGATTGGAACACTCCTTATTGTGGACATTTATGTTTAGAATTTCTCTATAATAATGCTTAACAAAGTTAACAGACATTAGTCATGTCTTACACTTTTACCTTAACAGGTACATCTAGCATCCTTAGCGCTGATATATTTCCACCAATTAGTTTTTTAGATGGAGGTGACTATAATATTGGCTGGCTTAGCTTCCAATCTTATAACTCTATTCCAAACATAATTGAAAATGTAAACAATAAATTTCATTATGGTGACAAAGTGATTAGTATCCCTACTGGGAACTACGAGGTTGAAGGTATAGCAGATTATCTAAAAAGACACATGCAGTCACCAAATTCAATTAAAATGAAAGGAAATGTTAACACTTTTAAAGTTGAATTCAAGTGTACTCAACCAGTTAATTTCAACAAAGAACATTCAATTGGTCCTTTGCTGGGATTTACTCGTCATAAAGTACTGGAGGCAAACGTTACACATAAATCAGATGAAATTGTAAAAATTCATGGTGTAAATACAATTGCTATAAACTGTAATGTAGCTGCTGGTTCATACAGAAATGGTAAACCTGGTCACACAATATATGAATTTTCCCCTACAGTTCCTCCAGGTTATAAATGAACCTACACCAGTCATTTATTTTCCAGTCATTGGCGAGAGAATTGACAATATTACACTAACTCTTACAGATCAAGACAATAATTTGGTGAACTTTCGTGAAGAAGTAATTACCATTCGACTACATTTGAAGAAAAATGGGTATTGATTTTCAAGGATATAAAAGTAGTAATGCTGGAGTTAAACCAACCAGTATTCATCGTTTACCCCGCAGAGTGTTAACACCTTTAAACGTTTACTTTCTACAGCAAATAGGACTTTTAGTTAAACCACAATGGAAGAAATACTAAATATAAGTGAAGGGGTGACTTTCGAAGAGAGAATTACTAACTATCAATTTCACACTCATCAACCATTTACTCAGTCGCTGAACAATTCTGACGAGATCGTTATTTCTGTACAACAACAGGACATTTTCACAGTTCCTTCAAAAAGTTTTCTCTACATTCAGGGACAAGTAGAGAAAGATGAAACTAAACCAAATGTAGGTGTGAGATTAGTGAGGAATGCTTTCATGTATCTCTTTGATGAAATCAAATATCAGTTAAATGGAGTTTTAGTTGATCATGTCCGTAATCCAGGAATTGTCAGCACTCTTAAAGGATACGTATCTTTTAACAGTGATAAAGTTAAAGCATTAGAAATAGCTAGGTGGATGCCTGCTAATACAGATATCAAGCTTATTGATGATGACGGTAATTTTGACTGCTGCATTCCATTGGACACAGTTAGGGGCTTCTTTGAAGATTACAACAGAATAATTCTACAAGGGAAACATGAACTAATATTGCACAGAAGTAGAAGTGATAATGATTCCATATTCGGCGCTGACGCAGCAGTTAAAGCTTCTATTAAACTTAAATCCGTACACTGGAGGATCCCATATGTAAAAGTATCTGATCAACAAAAGCTCGAGTTTTTGAATTCATCAACAAGGGGAAAACCATACACATGGCATTTAGATCATGGGATCTAATTGAATATCCAACACTGCCTGCTACCACTAAGCATACGTGGACATTGAAAACCACGACAAATCTGGAGAAACCTCATTATGTGATTATAGCATTTCAAACCAACAGAAAGGATAATATACTAGCAGATCCAACACATTTCGATCAAAATAACATTACTAATGTTAAACTGCATCTAAATTCAGAGATTTATCCCTATGACGACTTAAATGTACATTTTTCCAAGAATTATTTCAGTTTTCTGTATTACATGTACCAAAATTTTCAACATAGTTACTATGGAAAAGCAAACCAACCTCTCATGACTAAAAATCACTTCAGAGATTATGCACCTATTATTGTAATTGACTGTTCCCGTCAATCGGAAGCGATTAGATCATCTTCTGTCGATGTCAGGTTAGAGATGGAATGTACTGAAGCTTTCGAGGCCAATACAACTGCGTATGCTTTAATTTTACATGATAGCCTCGTTGAATATAATCCTCTATCTGGAATGGTTAGAAGATTGTAAATTGGGGGGGGGGATGAGTTGATATAAAGTGAAGCACTTCAAAGAGGAACTAGTAGTTAGTCAAATATGTGTGCTGCAGTAATAGATGTGCAAGGCTATCAAAGCTGCGATCATGGATTCATCGTCAAGGAGCTGGCTATTGTCGACTTGACTGGTCTGGAGAAGCATTGGTTATTCAAACCCCCATCTTATGGAAATCCATACTCACCTCCCAATAGATGGGTATACAGAAATCTTCATCGAATCGGATGGGAAATGGGCGATACTGACTATTCTGAATTTGATGATATCTTAAGAAATGAAACTAAAAAATATGCTTACCTTTTTGCAAAAGGAGATGAAAAATGTAAATTCCTAGGAGATATTATTGAAAAAACTGTATTGAACCTTCAGGATTTTGGCTGTCCTAGCCTAAAACAATTATATCCATATCAACACTTTCCCAAATGTGACTATCATGGTGAAACAAAGTATAACTGTGCTTTACAGTTTGGAAAAATGTTAGTTTCTTGGCTTTCGAGCAACTATTCAAAGGTAGATTTTACCAATTCTGGTGTCAGGGAGAATACTTTCAAAGGCTGGAAAACAACTCTAAGTCCAGAATTACTAGCATTTAATGGATTTATCAAGATCAGAAATAATTGTATACAGAGCGTGTATTGTGGGCTGCAGCTTTTAGAAAAGACAATTAAAGAATGCCCTTGTAAATTACATATTTTACATAATAAAAACTGTAATTGGTTTCAAAAACATGGAATTAAATAATTTTTTTGGAAATTAATTTTGTTTTTTTCTTTTACCTTTTTACTCTTCTTAAAGAACATAGGAAAGGATATAACATGATTATAACAAAAAAAATAAGAAAAATTTACTAAAAAGCAATTTTATTAATGCAATAGTCACACTGTTTTGAATGATTTCAATAAATTATATGCAGAGCCAAACTGGAACTGTCCGCAATATCGGTCAGCATGGCATGAAAATTAAAAACGTTTGTTATAATTAATGAAATTGCTTATATACTGCATTACATGAAGTATTGCAACTAAAGTATCTGGTTATTTATGATAATGCAATATTGCATTACAGATTTAATTCATTAAATAATGAATTGAAGGTGTCTTTGACATCATCAATGCCATTTATAAATAATTTATCTCCTTCTTCTGCAGTAAATATCAAGCTCCGCCACCACCGCTATTCCATTCAGGCTACAATCTTTGATGTTAAAGGATGTTGATCATCATAATCAATTCTCCTCTGAGTTTCGATCAATTTTTATAATATGCGGACAGCCAATTCATTTTGTTTAAGTCCAGCTTGGCAAAAAAAATTTCCTCTGTAGTGAACATTTTGCTGTAGTTCATCAACTGCCTCCAAGGAAAAAGGCTAAGTATTTTTGCAAAGGACTTAAGATTACTTTTAAACGTCCGTCAAGTTGGTATGGCCACCACCGAGTTTTTTAACCAAATATCGCACACCGTTTGTGCCGCGATTGTGCCGGCGATTCACCAAGTTTCATCGTTTGTGCCGCTAAATTACGGAAGTTATTAGCAAAACAAAGTGGCCATACCAACTTGATGTCAAGTTAGTATGGCCACCTCTTTATTTTCAACTTTTTAAAATTTTCTCTGCACCAATCGTTTGTGCCGCGTTTGTGCCGGCGATTCACCAAATTTTGTCGTTTGTGCCGCTAAATTACGGAAGTTATTAGCAAAACAAAGTGGCCGTACCAACTTGACGTCAAGTTGGTATGGCCACTTTTTATTTTTGAGTTTTTCGAAAATTTCTTCTTACCATTCGTTTGTGCCGGCGATTCACCAAATTTTGTCGTTTGTGCCGCAAAATTACGGAAGTTATTAGCAAAAAAAGTGGCCGTACCAACTTGACGTCAAGTCACTTTTTATTTTTTGAGTTTTTTAAAAATTTCTTTTTACCATTCGTTTGTGCCGCGTTTGTGCGGGCGATTTACCAAATTTCAGCATTATAGCTTAAAAATTAAAAAAGATATTAAAGAAAACTTTTCCTCGCACTGAGCGCACCACAGCGGCAACTTATTTTACTAACACTTATTTACGAATTTCATCAAAAAAACATATCAAACACAGCAAATATTAGTACTTTTCTTTTACCTACAACATTAGAAATAACTAATTTATTAAAATCAAAAGATTTTTTCGTTTGTACCGCATTATTAAGCGAGATATTCGCGTGTCAACTTAATATGAGAAAAATTGATATAACTATTTAATTTTTGAATTTTTTCAAAATTTCTTTTTCCCAATCTCTTTGGCCTCGTTTGTGCCGCTGATTCGCCAAATTTCATCGTTTGCGCCGCATTATTACGCGAGATATTCGCATGTCAAGTTGGTATGGCCACTTTTTATTTTTGAGTTTTTTCAAAATTTCTTTTTACCATTCTTTTAGGCTTCGTTTGTGCCGGCGATTCACCAAGTTTCATCGTTTGTGCCGCAATATTAAAGAAGTTATTAAAGAAAAACTGTTACTGACATACTGACGCAAGCAGCGCATCTCTACGTCAACTAAAGTAACTAACTGCCAGCATACACCAGCGGTTGGTGGGTTGATAATTTATCTATAAATACATATCTATTACAGCAAATAATAGTATTTTACTTTTACCTACAACTTTACAAATAACTATTTTAGTAACATAAAAAGTTTTTTTCGTTTTTACCGCCATACCAAGCGAGATATCAGCGTGTCAAGTAAATATGAGAAAAATTGATATAACTTTTCATATTTTGAATTTTTTCAAAATTTCTTTTTGCCAATTTCTTTGGCCTCGTTTCTGCTACCGATTCGCCAAATTTCATCGTTTGTGCCGCATTATTACGCGCGATATTCGCATGTCAAGTTAGTATGGCCACTTTTTATTTTTGAGTTTTTTCAAAATTTCTTTTTACCATTCTTTTAGGCTTCGCTTGTGCCGGCGATTCACCAAGTTTCATCGTTTGTGCCGCATTTTTAGGCGAGATATTCGCATGTCAATTAATTATGACAAAAATTGATATAACTTTTTATTTTTTGAACTTTTTCAAAATTTCTTTTTGCCAATCTCTTTGGCCTCGTTTGTGCCGCTGATTCGCCAAATTTCATCGTTTGTGCCGCATTATTACGCGAGATATTCGCATGTCAAGTTGGTATGGCCACTTTTTATTTTTGAGTTTTTTCAAAATTTCTTTTTACCATTCTTTTAGGCTTCGTTTGTGCCGGCGATTCACCAAGTTTCATCGTTTGTGCCGCAATATTAAAGAAGTTATTAAAGAAAAACTGTTACTGACATACTGACGCAGCAGCGCATCTCTAAGTCAACTAAAGTAACTAACTGCTAGCATACACCAGCGGCTGATGGGTTTCCTTTCAGCCATAAATACATATCAATTATAGCAAATAATTGTATTTTTCTTTTAACTACAACATTACAAATAACTATTTTAGTAATATCAAAAGCTTTTTTCACTTGTGCCGCCATACAAAGCGAGATATTAGCGTGTCAAGTAAATATAAGAAAAATTCATATAACTATTTTTTGAAATTTTTCTAAATTTCTTTTTGCCAATCTTTTTGGCCTCGTTTCTGCTGGTGATTCACCGAGTTTCATCGTTTGTGCCGCATTATTAAGCGAGATATTCGCATGTCAACTTAATATGAGAAAAATTGATATAACTATTTATTTTTTAAATTTTTACGATATTTCTTTTTGGCAATCACTTTGACCCCGTTTCTGCTGGTGATTCGCCAAATTTCATCGTTTGTGCCGCTTTATTAAGCGAGATATTCGTATGTCAATTTGGTATGGCCAATTTTTATTTTTGAGTTTTTTCAAAATTTCTTTTTACCATTCGTTAAGCTTCGTTTGTGCCGGCGATTCACCAAGTTTCATCGTTTGTGCCGCATTATTACGCGCGATATTCGCATGTCAAGTTGGTATGGCCACTTTTTATTTTTGTGTTTTTTAAAAATTTCTTTTTACCATTCATTTAGGCTTCGTTTATGCCGGCGATTCACCAAGTTTCATCGTTTGTGCCGCATTTTTAGGCGAGATATTCGCATGTCAATTTAATATGACAAAAATTGATATAACTTTTTATTTTTTGAACTTTTTCAAAATTTCTTTTTGCCAATCTCTTTGGCCTCGTTTGTGCCGCTGATTCGCCAAATTTCATCGTTTGTGCCGCATTATTACGCGAGATATTCGCATGTCAAGTTGGTATGGCCACTTTTTATTTTTGAGTTTTTTCAAAATTTCTTTTCACCATTCATTTAGGCTTCGTTTGTGCCGGCGATTCACCAAGTTTCATCGTTTGTGCCGCAATATTAAAGAAGTTATTAAAGAAAAACTGTTACTGACATACTGACGCCTGCAGCGCATCTCTACGTCAACTAAAGTAACTAACTCGCATACACCAGCGGTTGATGGGTTGATAATTTATCTATAAATACATATCTATTACAGCAAATAATAGTATTTTTCTTTTACCTACAACTTTACAAATAACTATTTTAGTAATATAAAAAGTTTTTTTCGTTTTTACCGCCATACCAAGCGAGATATCAGCGTGTCAAGTAAATATGAGAAAAATTGATATAACTTTTCATATTTTGATTTTTTTCAAAATTTCTTTTTGCCAATCTCTTTGGCCTCGTTTCTGCTAGCGATTCGCCAAATTTCATCGTTTGTGCCGCATTATTACGCGCGATATTCGCATGTCAAGTTGGTATGGCCACTTTTTATTTTTGAGTTTTTTCAAAATTTCTTTTTACCATTCTTTTAGGCTTCGTTTGTGCCGGCGATTCACCAAGTTTCATCGTTTGTGCCGCATTTTTAGGCGAGATATTCGCATGTCAATTAATTATGACAAAAATTGATATAACTTTTTATTTTTCGAACTTCTTCAAAATTTCTTTTTGCCAATCTCTTTGGCCTCGTTTGTGCCGCTGATTCGCCAAATTTCATCGTTTGTGCCGCATTATTACGCGAGATATTCGCATGTCAAGTAGGTATGGCCACTTTTTATTTTTGAGTTTTTTCAAAATTTCTTTTTACCATTCTTTTAGGCTTCGTTTGTGCCGGCGATTCACCAAGTTTCATCGTTTGTGCCGCATTTTTAGGCGAGATATTCTCATGTCAATTTAATATGACAAAAATTGATATAACTTTTGATTTTTTGAACTTTTTCAAAATTTCTTTTTGCCAATCTCTTTGGCCTCGTTTGTGCCGCTGATTCGCCAAATTTCATCGTTTGTGCCGCATTATTACGCGAGATATTCGCATGTCAAGTTGGTATGGCCACTTTTTATTTTTGAGTTTTTTCAAAATTTCTTTTTACCATTCTTTTAGGCTTTGTTTGTGCCGGCGATTCACCAAGTTTCATCGTTTGTGCCGCATTTTTAGGCGAGATATTCGCATGTCAATTTAATATGACAAAAATTGATATAACTTTTGATTTTTTGAACTTTTTCAAAATTTCTTTTTGCCAATCTCTTTGGCCTCGTTTGTGCCGCTGATTCGCCAAATTTCATCGTTTGTGCCGCTTTATTACGCGAGATATTCGCATGTCAAGTTGGTATGGCCACTTTTTATTTTTGAGTTTTTTCAAAATTTCTTTTTACCATTCTTTTAGGCTTCGTTTGTGCCGGCGATTCACCAAGTTTCATCGTTTGTGCCGCATTTTTAGGCGAGATATTCGCATGTCAATTTGGAATGGCCACTTTTTATTTTTTGAGTTTTTTCAAAATTTCTTTTTACCATTCGTTTGTGCCGCGTTTGTGCCGTCCTTTCCCAAAATTTCAGCCATTTAGCTCAAAAATTGAAAAAGTTATTAAGGATTTAAAGTGGCCATACCAACTTGACGGAAATTGGACATGCGATTTCGCTTGTCTTTGAGATTTTTCAAAAATTTTTTTTGCTATTCCTTTTGGCCTCGTTTGTGCCGGCGATTCACCAAGTTTCAACGTTTGTGCCGCAATATTAAAGAAGTTATTAAAGAAAAACTGTTACTGACATACTGACGCCAGCAGCGCATCTCTACGTCAACTAAAGTAACTAACTGCCAGCATACACCAGCGGTTGATGGGTTGATAATTTATCTATAAATACATATCTATTACAGCAAATAATAGTATTTTTCTTTTACCTACAACTTTACAAATAACTATTTTAGTAATATAAAAAGTTTTTTTCGTTTTTGCTGCCATACCAAGCGAGATATTAGCGTGTCAAGTAAATATGAGAAAAATTGATATAACTTTTCATATTTTGAATTTTTTCAAAATTTCTTTTTGCCAATCTCTTTGGCCTCGTTTCTGCTAGCGATTCGCTAAATTTCATCGTTTGTGCCGCATTATTATGCGAGATATTCGCATATCAAGTTGGTATGGCCACTTTTTATTTTTGAGTTTTTTCAAAATTTCTATTTACCATTCTTTTAGGCTTCGTTTGTGCCGGCGATTCACCAAGTTTCAGCGTTTGTGCCGCAATATTAAAGAAGCTATTAAATAAAAGTTTTGCCCATGTAAGAATTTGAAACCGTCGACTTGCGCGCACTTCTACGGCAAGTAAACTAAGTGCTATCGTATATGAGAAGACGATTGTTTTATATTTAGTCTCCAATACTGCAAATATTTTTATTTTTTCCTCCCTACAACTTTGGAAATAACTATTTTTTATTTTTCAAAAGTTTTTTCGTTTTGTGCCGCTATACTAAGCGAAATATTTGCGTGCCACGTTGGTCTTGCGACTTTTTATTTTTTGATTTTTTTTGCTTTTTATTATTTGTTTTTGTCGGCTATTTGCCAAATTTACGCTTTGCTGTTGAAAAGTTAATTTAAAATATGTACTTTAAAAAATAATTTCTTTTACCATCAATTTCTGTTTCCATTGCCAGATGAAAGTAACTGTTTTCCTAACATGATGTGGTCTTTATATTCATTCATTGTTACTTTTTTATCTTTAGAATGCATTCTTGGTTTCCGTAAGAGAAAGTTTTTCTTATGCTCTTTATTCTGAGTAATCACATACAGATGCAATGAAAATGGTGGAATACTTACTTAGTTACTGCAGGTTACAGTTGAATTTTGAATTAAGAAGTTAAAACCAAATTTGAATATTGTGTTGGTCTTACAGAAGTATTCGAGAGCACAAATTACAATAAATTATCAAATAAATTAGTAAGCAATTATTATTCATTCTTAAATTAAAATTGAATGCACTCCCTTTAATTACTTGTACTAATATAATTTACTAAAAATATGCGTATCTTTACCTATTTTATATTACGTGTATAAAACATTATTTCTGGGAAGAACACTTACATTAATATTGAAGAAAACTATCTTATTTAATATTAACCCAGATTAATTATTACATATTTTTAATGATGGTCTACTACCTAATAAAATAAAGTAAAAAAAAAATTTCGTCGGAGAATGAACTTCAACCGATAATTTTTATTTACAAAATAAATAATACAAAAACAAAGATTTTTTTCTTTCTCCCGAATGTTGACGAATGGAAGACAATTTTTATTAAGTAACATCATTTTATACATATTCTTCCTAATGTTTTACAAACATTTTTAAAACCAAAAACAATAACAATATCAACTTTTTTAAGAATCTGAGGAAAGAAATAATATTTGTGTGATAAGGTCTTTAAAATAGAAGTGCGACATGTTTTCACATAGGGATTACCAGTTTCTTTAATAATTATGACCTTTATTTAATAACAACATCTCACCAATGTTACCCATCTCCTCTGCATTCAACATAAAACGCTTTATACAACAACAGTTGATTAAACAAAAACGAACAGCTTATGTACAGTTTCATATCAACAAAAAACTGTCATGCTGTCTAAGAAATATTTATTAAAAGTACACCTATTTTCGCCACCTTGTTGTTATCACATACAAAATTATCAATAATTGACGGTTACACATTAGGGTGAAGGGACTAGTAATTGACTACTTAAGAAAAAATTCGAATTTAAGATAGAATATCTTCCGTTATTTTGGCTCCAAGTGTAGGTTGTAAAATTGTACCGCTCCAGTAGGATGTATTCTATTTTATTAATATTTTAAAAGCAGTAAATTCGATCTTTATGTCAACCAAAAATGACTTTATTTGTAAGTATGTCAATAACCTTGTAATTGACATACCGAATTTTCGGTGGTATCAGTGTTTGACATGGGGTGGGACCAGTAATTGACATAGAAGTAAATTCATGAAACGATATAAGGTATGTATTCAAAATCACATTTAGATCTAAATAAATCACCTAAATCACTTTTTCAATTGGATTTACAACAAAAATCGGTCTTCTTCATAATTAAGTACAATCAGTTTTGAATAGGCATATTATTTATTTATTTATTATTTATTTTTATCCATCTAAAGATACAAAATCTTGTTGGACAGAGCTCACAGTACATAATTAACAAACAAACTTACACAATTATGAACAAACTTAATAAGTTAATAACTAGTAAACAAAAGAGAAGAAAAAAATAAAATAAAATAATTTCCTTCAAGTGAAAACATAAATTTAGCCTTTGTACATTAACAGACAGAATACTATTTCTCATTTACACTTATGTATGACACAATTATAGATAAATTTGTGGAAGAATTAAATTTAATCAATGAATTAAAATACAATAACAATTACAACAGTAAAATGAAACTAATTTAATAATTAAATAAAAAATGTTATGAGTAAAAGAGAAATACTTAGAAGCAAGGACTAGTAAAGTAAGGTGCTAGATTAAATATAAAAGTGTATTACAGTTACTGGAACAGTGTGCGAAATAGAAATCAGAAACTTACAGAGAAACAGCACTAAATACTACACTTACAAATTTTATGGAAATAATAAAAAGTAATGTAACTTACTGCGTAAAAACGTATTGTAACTCACTTCTAGAGATGAGAATTTTACTAACAAATAAATATATAATATTTTAAACTTGTAATGAAAGAATTTTTAACTTGTTAGCAAGAAATTAAGCTATGCAAGACAGCAAAGTTCAGATAGAACTGACCCTTCTTTCCAATTTTTTCTTTTCTTTTGGGGAAGGATAGAGTGGGTGAGTGGTTAGTAACTATCATTTCCTTAAGAGATATGCGCACTGAAGAGCTTAACAAAATATGTAATAAATAGTTCAACTACTGAAAATTTTGCTAAATTTTTACTTTTAATTATTCATTAAAATGAAACAATAAATATAATATTCAAACTTATTAAAATCAATTCTTTTTTTTCCATATTTAAGTGGAAATCAATTTTGAGTTCCTCTCAGTCAAACTAATTGGTTTTATGAAAATGGCCTGTACATATGTATGTGACCCTTGTGTGTCAAGTGTCTAAACAAAATATCTCCAAAACTAATAAACTAATAACTGCATGCATGTAGTACTGCAGTTTAGCAATCAAAATTCCTCCATCGGAAAAACCCCTATAACGGAAGAATTCATTTCTCTCTTTTTTGAAATTTTATCTAACACCGCTCCAACGACTTTCTTTAAACTTCGCAATACATTAAACTCAAGTTGGTCTACTGCAATCGTTAATCAAATTTTTGTGTGTGTGTTTTTGAAGGTGCTGAAACAAATTTGAGATTCATTGCAAAAAATATGTTAATTGCATTTCTGTTAGAGACAATTTCCATCTATAATAAAATAACGTTCATTATACGGGACGATATTGACGAATTAACTAATTCTATAAGAACGGTTAAATGAGTTGTTAAATTTTCACGAGTGAGAACATTGCTATAAACAAAAGTACCATTTTACAACATGACTTTTTTTGTGTTCATGGGAATTCAGTAAATGCATTCTATGATTCTTTTTCTCATCAGTTAGTATTCCTTACCACTATCTCGTTAGACCTTCTCCTTTCCTTGTTACTGCTTTTGTAGAAAAATCTAGGTATAGGAGATAGTCGTGTGAGTTTCCACAACTGATATTTAGTTATTTAGTGCATACTCCCTCGTTGTGGAAACTCACACGACTATATCAAAAAACAGAGAACACAAAAAAAGTCATGCTGTAAAATGGTACTTTAGTTTATAGCAATGTTCTCACTCGTGAAAATTTAACAACTCATTTAACCGTTCTTATAGAATTAGTTAATTCGTCAATATCGTCCCGTATAATGAACGTTATTTTATTATAGATGGAAATTGTCTCTAACAGAAATGCAATTAATCTGGGTTAATATTAAATAAGATAGTTTTCTTCAATATTAATGTAAGTGTTCTTCCCAGAAATAATGTTTTATACACGTAATATAAAATAGGTAAAGATACGCATATTTTTAGTAAATTATATTAGTACAAGTAATTAAAGGGAGTGCATTCAATTTTAATTTAAGAATGAATAATAATTGCTTACTAATTTATTTGATAATTTATTGTAATTTGTGCTCTCGAATACTTCTGTAAGACCAACACAATATTCAAATTTGGTTTTAACTTCTTAATTCAAAATTCAACTGTAACCTGCAGTAACTAAGTAAGTATTCCACCATTTTCATTGCATCTGTATGTGATTACTCAGAATAAAGAGCATAAGAAAAACTTTCTCTTACGGAAACCAAGAATGCATTCTAAAGATAAAAAAGTAACAATGAATGAATATAAAGACCACATCATGTTAGGAAAACAGTTACTTTCATCTGGCAATGGAAACATAGAAATTGATGGTAAAAAAATTTTTTTTTTTAAAGTACATATTTTAAATTAACTTTTCAACAGCAAAGCGTAAATTTGGCAAATAGCCGACAAAAACAAATAATAAAAAGCAAAAAAAATCAAAAAATAAAAAGTCGCAAGACCAACGTGGCACGCAAATATTTCGCTTAGTATAGCGGCACAAAACGAAAAAACTTTTGAAAAATAAAAAATAGTTATTTCCAAAGTTGTAGGGAGGAAAAAATAAAAATATTTGCAGTATTGGAGACTAAATATAAAACAACCGTCTTCTCATATACGATAGCACTCAGTTTACTTGCCGTAGCAGTGCGCGCAAGTCGACGGTTTTAAATTCTTACATGGGCAAAACTTTTATTTAATAGCTTCTTTAATATTGCGGCACAAACGCTGAAACTTGGTGAATCGCCGGCACAAACGAAGCCTAAAAGAATGGTAAATAGAAATTTTGAAAAAACTCAAAAATAAAAAGTGGCCATACCAACTTGATATGCGAATATCTCGCGTAATAATGCGGCACAAACGATGAAATTTAGCGAATCGCTAGCAGAAACGAGGCCAAAGAGATTGGCAAAAAGAAATTTTGAAAAAATTCAAAATATGAAAAGTTATATCAATTTTTCTCATATTTACTTGACACGCTAATATCTCGCTTGGTATGGGGGCAAAAACGAAAAAAACTTTTTATATTACTAAAATAGTTATTTGTAAAGTTGTAGGTAAAAGAAAAATACTATTATTTGCTCTAATAGATATGTATTTATAGATAAATTATCAACCCATCAACCGCTGGTGAATGCTGGCAGTTAGTTACTTTAGCTGACGAAGAGATGCGCTGCTGGCGTCAGTATGTCAGTAACAGTTTTTCTTTAATAACTTCTTTAATATTGCGGCACAAACGATGAAACTTGGTGAATCGCCGGCACAAACGAGGCCAAAGGGAATGGCAAAAAAAAATTTTGAAAAATCTCAAAGACAAGCGAAATCGCATGTCCAACTTCCGTCAAGTTGGTATGGCCACTTTAAATCCTTAATAACTTTTTCAATTTTTGAGCTAACTGGCTGAAATTTTGGAAAAGGACGGCACAAACGAATGGTAAAAAGAAATTTTGAAAAAACTCAAAAAATAAAAAGTGGCCATACCAACTTGACATGCGAATATCGCGCGTAATAATGCGGCACAAACGATGAAATTTGGCGAATCGCTAGCAGAAACGAGGCCAAAGAGATTGGCAAAAAGAAATTTTGAAAAAATTCAAAATATAAAAAGTTATATCAATTTTTCTCATATTTACTTGACACGCTAATATCTCGCTTGGTATGGCGGTAAAAACGAAAAAATTTTTTATATTACTAAAATAGTTATTTGTAAAGTTGTAGGTAAAAGAAAAATACTATTATTTGCTGTAATAGATATGTATTTATAGATAAATTATCAACCCATCAACCGCTGGTGTATGCTGGCAGTTAGTTACTTTAGTTGACGTAGAGATGCGCTGCTGGCGTCAGTATGTCAGTAACAGTTTTTCTTTAATAACTTCTTTAATATTGCGGCACAAACGATGAAACTTGGTGAATCGCCGGCACAAACGAGGCCAAAAGGAATGGCAAAAAAAATCTCAAAGACAAGCGAAACCGCATGTCCAACTTCCGTCAAGTTGGTATGGCCACTTTAAATCCTTAATAACTTTTTCAATTTTTGAGCTAAATGGCTGAAATTTTGGGAAAGGACGGCACAAACGGAGCACAAACGAATGGTAGAAAGAAATTTTGAAAAAACTCAAAAAATAAAAAGTGGCCATTCCAACTTGACATGCGAATATCTCGCCTAAAAATGCGGCACAAACGATGAAACTTGGTGAATCGCCGGCACAAACGAAGCCTAAAAGAATGGTAAAAAGAAATTTTGAATAAACTCAAAAATAAAAAGTGGCCATACCAACTTGACATGCGAATATCTCGCGTAATAATGCGGCACAAACGATGAAATTTGGCGAATCAGCGGCACAAACGAGGCCAAAGAGATTGGCAAAAAGAAATTTTGAAAAAGTTCAAAAAATCAAAAATATATCAATTTTTGTCATATTAAATTGACATGCGAATATCTCGCCTAAAAATGCGGCACAAACGATGAAACTTGGTGAATCGCCGGCACAAACGAAGCCAAAAAGAATGGTAAAAAGAAATTTTGAAAAAACTCAAAAAATAAAAAGTGGCCATTCCAACTTGACATGCGAATATCTCGCGTAATAATGCGGCACAAACGATGAAATTTAGCGAATCGCTAGCAGAAACGAGGCCAAAGAGATTGGCAAAAAGAAATTTTGAAAAAATTCAAAATATGAAAAGTTATATCAATTTTTCTCATATTTACTTGACACGCTAATATCTCGCTTGGTATGGCGGCAAAAACGAAAAAAACTTTTTATATTACTAAAATAGTTATTTGTAAAGTTGTAGGTAAAAGAAAAATACTATTATTTGCTGTAATAGATATGTATTTATAGATAAATTATCAACCCATCAACCGCTGGTGTATGCTGGCAGTTAGTTACTTTAGTTGACGTAGAGATGCGCTGCTGGCGTCAGTATGTCAGTAACAGTTTTTCTTTAATAACTTCTTTAATATTGCGGCACAAACGATGAAACTTGGTGAATCGCCGGCACAAACGAGGCCAAAGGGAATGGCAAGAAAAAATTTTGAAAAATCTCAAAGACAAGCGAAATCGCATGTCCAACTTCCGTCAAGTTGGTATGGCCACTTTAAATCCTTAATAACTTTTTCAATTTTTGAGCTAAATGGCTGAAATTTTGGGAAAGGACGGCACAAACGCGGCACAAACGAATGGTAAAAAGAAATTTTGAAAAAACTCAAAAAATAAAAAGTGGCCATTCCAACTTGACATACGAATATCTCGCCTAAAAATGCGGCACAAACGATGAAACTTGGTGAATCGCCGGCACAAACGAAGCCTAAAAGAATGGTAAAAAAAATTTTGAAAAAACTCAAAAATAAAAAGTGGCCATACCAACTTGACATGCGAATATCGCGCGAAATAATGCGGCACAAACGATGAAATTTGGCGAATCGCTAGCAGAAACGAGGCCAAAGAGATTGGCAAAAAGAAATTTTGAAAAAATTCAAAATATGAAAAGTTATATCAATTTTTCTCATATTTACTTGACACGCTAATATCTCGCTTGGTATGGCGGTAAAAACGAAAAAAACTTTTTATATTACTAAAATAGTTATTTGTAAAGTTGTAGGTAAAAGAAAAATACTATTATTTGCTGTAATAGATATGTATTTATAGATAAATTATCAACCCATCAACCGCTGGTGTATACGGCAGTTAGTTACTTTAGTTGACGTAGAGATGCGCTGCTGGCGTCAGTATGTCAGTAACAGTTTTTCTTTAATAACTTCTTTAATATTGCGGCACAAACGATGAAACTTGGTGTATCGCCGGCACAAACGAGGCCAAAAGGAATGGCAAAAATAATTTTTGAAAAATCTCAAAGACAAGCGAAATCGCATGTCCAACTTCCGTCAAGTTCGTATGGCCACTTTAAATCCTTAATAACTTTTTCAATTTTTGAGCTAAATGGCTGAAATTTTGGGAAAGGACGGCACAAACGCGGCACAAACGAACGGTAAAAAGAAATTTTGAAAAAACTCAAAAAATAAAAAGTGGCCATTCCAACTGGACATGCGAATATCTCGCGTAATAATGCAGCACAAACGATGAAATTTGGCGAATCAGCGGCACAAACGAGGCCAAAGAGATTGGCAAAAAGAAATTTTGAAAAAGTTCAAAAAATCAAAAGTTATATCAATTTTTGTCATATTAAATTGACATGCGAATATCTCGCCTAAAAATGCGGCACAAACGATGAAACTTGGTGAATCGCCGGCACAAACGAAGCCTAAAAGAATGGTAAAAAGAAATTTTGAAAAAACTCAAAAATAAAAAGTGGCCATACCAACTTGACATGCGAATATCTCGCGTAATAATGCGGCACAAACGATGAAATTTGGCGAATCAGCGGCACAAACGAGGCCAAAGAGATTGGCAAAAAGAAATTTTGAAAAAGTTCAAAAAATCAAAAGTTATATCAATTTTTGTCATAATTAATTGACATGCGAATATCTCGCCTAAAAATGCGGCACAAACGAAGAAACTTGGTGAATCGCCGGCACAAACGATGCCTAAAAGAATGGTAAAAAGAAATTTTGAAAAAACTCAAAAATAAAAAGTGGCCATACCAACTTGACATGCAAATATCTCGCGTAATAATGCGGCACAAACGATGACATTTGGCGAATCAGCGGCACAAACGAGGCCAAAGAGATTGGCAAAAAGAAATTTTGAAAAAGTTCAAAAAATAAAAAGTTATATCAATTTTTGTCATAATTAATTGACATGCGAATATCTCGCCTAAAAATGCGGCACAAGCGATGAAACTTGGTGAATCGCCGGCACAAACGAAGCCTATAAGAATGGTAAAAAGAAATTTTGAAAAAACTCAAAAATAAAAAGTGGCCATACCAACTTGACATCCGAATATCTCGCATAATAATGCGGCACAAACGATGAAATTTGGCGAATCGCTAGCAGAAACGAGGCCAAAGAGATTCGCAAAAAGAAATTTTGAAAAAATTCAAAATATGAAAAGTTATATCAATTTTTCTCATATTTACTTGACACGCTGATATCTCGCTTGGTATGGCGGTAAAAACGAAAAAAACTTTTTATATTACTAAATTAGTTATTTGTAAAGTTGTAGGTAAAAGAAAAATACTATTATTTGCTGTAATAGATATGTATTTATAAATAAATTATCAACCCATCAACCGCTGGTGTATGCTGGCAGTTAGTTACTTTAGTTGAAGTAGAGATGCGCTGCTGGCGTCAGTATGTCAGTAACAGTTTTTCTTTAATAACTTCTTTAATATTGCGGCATAAACGATGAATCTTGGTGAATCGCCGGCACAAACGAAGCCTAAAAGAATGGTAAAAAGAAATTTTGAAAAAACTCAAAAATAAAAAGTGGCCATACCAACTTGACATGCGAATATCGCGCGTAATAATGCGGCACAAACGATGAAATTTGGCGAATCGCTAGCAGAAACGAGGCCAAAGAGATTGGCAAAAAGAAATTTTGAAAAAGTTGAAAAAATCAAAAGTTATATCAATTTTTGTCATATTAAATTGACATGCGAATATCTCGCCTAAAAATGCGGCACAAACGATGAAACTTGGTGAATCGCCGGCACAAACAAAGCCTAAAAGAATGGTAAAAAGAAATTTTGAAAAAACTCAAAAATAAAAAGTGGCCATACCAACTTGACATGCGAATATCTCGCGTAATAATGCGGCACAAACGATGAAATTTGGCGAATCAGCGGCACAAACGAGGCCAAAGAGATTGGCAAAAAGAAATTTTGAAAAAGTTCAAAAAATAAAAAGTTATATCAATTTTTGTCATAATTAATTGACATGCGAATATCTCGCCTAAAAATGCGGCACAAACGATGAAACTTGGTGAATCGCCTGCACAAACGAAGCCTAAAAGAATGGTAAAAAGAAATTTTGAAAAAACACAAAAATAAATAGTGGCCATACCAACTTGACATGCGAATATCGCGCGTAATAATGCGGCACAAACGATGAAATTTGGCGAATCGCTAGCAGAAACGAGGCCAAAGAGATTGGCAAAAAGAAATTTTGAAAAAATTCAAAATATGAAAAGTTATATCGATTTTTCTCATATTTACTTGACACGCTGATATCTCGCTTGGTATGGCGGTAAAAACGAAAAAAACTTTTTATATTACGAAACTAGTTATTTGTAAAGTTGTAGGTAAAAGAAAAATAATATTATTTGCTGTAATAGATATGTATTTATAGATAAATTATCAACCCATCAAACGCTGGTGTATGCTGGCAGTTAGTTACTTTAGTTGACGTAGAGATGCGCTGCTAGCGTCAGTATGTCCGTAACAATTTCTCTTTAATAACTTCTTTAATATTGCAGCACAAACGATGAAACTTGGTGAATCGCCGGCACAAACGAAGCCTAAAAGAATGGTAAAAAGAACTTTTGAAAAAACTCAAAAATAAAAAGTGGCCATACCAAATTGACATGCGAATATCTCGCGTAATAATGCGGCACAAACGATGAAATTTGGCGAATCAGTGGCACAAACGAGACCAAAGAGATTGGCAAAAAGAAATTTTGAAAAAGTTCAAAAAATCAAAAGTTATATCAATTTTTGTCATATTAAATTGACATGCGAATATCTCGCCTAAAAATGCGACACAAACGATGAAACTTAGTGAATCGCCGGCACAAACGAAGCCTAAAAGAATGGTAAAAAGAAATTTTGAAAAAACTCAAAAATAAAAAGTGGCCATACCAACTTGACATGCGAATATCTCGCGTAATAATGCGGCACAAACGATGAAATTTGGCGAATCAGCGGCACAAACGAGGCCAAAGAGATTGGCAAAAAGAAATTTTGATAAAGTTCAAAAAATAAAAAGTTATATCAATTTTTGTCATATTAAATTGACATGCGAATATCTCGCCTAAAAATGCGGTGAATCGCCAGCACAAACGAAGCCTAAAAGAATGGTAAAAAGAAATTTTGAAAAAACTCAAAAATAAAAAGTGGCCATACCAACTTGACATGCGAATATCTCGCGTAATAATGCGGCACAAACGATGACATTTGGCGAATCGCTAGCAGAAACGAGGCCAAAGAGATTGGCAAAAAGAAATTTTGAAAAAGTTCAAAAAATAAAAAGTTATATCAATTTTTGTCATAATTAATTGACATGCGAATATCTCGCCTAAAAATGCGGCACAAGAAAAATCTCAAAGACAAGCGAAATCGCATGTCCAACTTCCGTCAAGTTCGTATGGCCACATTAAATCCTTAATAACGTTTTCAATTTTTTAACTAAATGGCTGAAATTTTGGGAAAGGACGGCACAAACGCGGCACAAACGAATGGTAAAAAGAAATTTTGAAAAAACTCAAAAAATAAAAAGTGGCCATTCCAACTTGACATGCGAATATCTCGCGTAATAATGCAGCACAAACGATGAAATTTGGCGAATCAGCGGCACAAACGAGGCCAAAGAGATTGGCAAAAAGAAATTTTGAAAAAGTTCAAAAAATCAAAAGTTATATCAATTTTTGTCATATTAAATTGACATGCGAATATCTCGCCTAAAAATGCGGCACAAACGATGAAACTTGGTGAATCGCCGGCACAAACGAAGCCTAAAAGAATGGTAAAAAGAAATTTTGAAAAAACTCAAAAATAAAAAGTGGCCATACCAACTTGAAATGCGAATATCTCGCGTAATAATGCGGCACAAACGATGAAATTTGGCGAATCGCTAGCAGAAACGAGGCCAAAGAGATTCGCAAAAAGAAATTTTGAAAAAATTCAAAATATGAAAAGTTATATCAATTTTTCTCATATTTACTTGACACGCTGATATCTCGCTTGGTATGGCGGTAAAAACGAAAAAAACTTTTTATATTACTAAATTAGTTATTTGTAAAGTTGTAGGTAAAAGAAAAATACTATTATTTGCTGTAATAGATATGTATTTATAAATAAATTATCAACCCATCAACCGCTGGTGTATGCTGGCAGTTAGTTACTTTAGTTGAAGTAGAGATGCGCTGCTGGCGTCAGTATGTCAGTAACAGTTTTTCTTTAATAACTTCTTTAATATTGCGGCATAAACGATGAATCTTGGTGAATCGCCGGCACAAACGAAGCCTAAAAGAATGGTAAAAAGAAATTTTGAAAAAACTCAAAAATAAAAAGTGGCCATACCAACTTGACATGCGAATATCGCGCGTAATAATGCGGCACAAACGATGAAATTTGGCGAATCGCTAGCAGAAACGAGGCCAAAGAGATTGGCAAAAAGAAATTTTGAAAAAATTCAAAATATGAAAAGTTATATCAATTTTTCTCATATTTACTTGACACGCTAATATCTCGCTTGGTATGGCGGTAAAAACGAAAAAAACTTTTTATATTACTAAAATAGTTATTTGTAAAGTTGTAGGTAAAAGAAAAATACTATTATTTGCTGTAATAGATATGTATTTATAAATAAATTATCAACCCATCAACCGCTGGTGTATACGGCAGTTAGTTACTTTAGTTGACGTAGAGATGCGCTGCTGGCGTCAGTATGTCAGTAACAGTTTTTCTTTAATAACTTCTTTAATATTGCGGCACAAACGATGAAACTTGGTGAATCGCCGGCACAAACGAGGCCAAAAGGAATGGCAAAAATAATTTTTGAAAAATCTCAAAGACAAGCGAAATCGCATGTCCAACTTCCGTCAAGTTCGTATGGCCACTTTAAATCCTTAATAACTTTTTCAATTTTTGAGCTAAATGGCTGAAATTTTGGGAAAGGACGGCACAAACGCGGCACAAACGAATGGTAAAAAAAAATTTTGAAAAAACTCAGAAAATAAAAAGTGGCCATTCTAACTTGACATGCGAATATCTCGCGTAATAATGCAGCACAAACGATGAAATTTGGCGAATCAGCGGCACAAACGAGGCCAAAGAGATTGGCAAAAAGAAATTTTGAAAAAGTTCAAAAAATCAAAAGTTATATCAATTTTTGTCATATTAAATTGACATGCGAATATCTCGCCTAAAAATGCGGCACAAACGATGAAACTTGGTGAATCGCCGGCACAAACAAAGCCTAAAAGAATGGTAAAAAGAAATTTTGAAAAAACTCAAAAATAAAAAGTGGCCATACCAACTTGACATGCGAATATCTCGCGTAATAATGCGGCACAAACGATGAAATTTGGCGAATCAGCGGCACAAACGAGGCCAAAGAGATTGGCAAAAAGAAATTTTGAAAAAGTTCAAAAAATAAAAAGTTATATCAATTTTTGTCATAATTAATTGACATGCGAATATCTCGCCTAAAAATGCGGCACAAACGATGAAACTTGGTGAATCGCCGGCACAACCGAAGCCTAAAAGAATGGTAAAAAGAAATTTTGAAAAAACACAAAAATAAATAGTGGCCATACCAACTTGACATGCGAATATCGCGCGTAATAATGCGGCACAAACGATGAAATTTGGCGAATCGCTAGCAGAAACGAGGCCAAAGAGATTGGCAAAAAGAAATTTTGAAAAAATTCAAAATATGAAAAGTTATATCGATTTTTCTCATATTTACTTGACACGCTGATATCTCGCTTGGTATGGCGGTAAAAACGAAAAAAACTTTTTATATTACGAAACTAGTTATTTGTAAAGTTGTAGGTAAAAGAAAAATAATATTATTTGCTGTAATAGATATGTATTTATAGATAAATTATCAACCCATCAAACGCTGGTGTATGCTGGCAGTTAGTTACTTTAGTTGACGTAGAGATGCGCTGCTAGCGTCAGTATGTCCGTAACAATTTCTCTTTAATAACTTCTTTAATATTGCGGCACAAACGATGAAACTTGGTGAATCGCCGGCACAAACGAAGCCTAAAAGAATGGTAAAAAGAACTTTTGAAAAAACTCAAAAATAAAAAGTGGCCATACCAAATTGACATGCGAATATCTCGCGTAATAATGCGGCACAAACGATGAAATTTGGCGAATCAGTGGCACAAACGAGACCAAAGAGATTGGCAAAAAGAAATTTTGAAAAAGTTCAAAAAATCAAAAGTTATATCAATTTTTGTCATATTAAATTGACATGCGAATATCTCGCCTAAAAATGCGGCACAAACGATGAAACTTGGTGAATCGCCGGCACAAACGAAGCCTAAAAGAATGGTAAAAAGAAATTTTGAAAAAACTCAAAAATAAAAAGTGGCCATACCAACTTGACATGCGAATATCTCGCGTAATAATGCGGCACAAACGATGAAATTTGGCGAATCAGCGGCACAAACGAGGCCAAAGAGATTGGCAAAAAGAAATTTTGAAAAAGTTCAAAAAATAAAAAGTTATATCAATTTTTGTCATATTAAATTGACATGCGAATATCTCGCCTAAAAATGCGGTGAATCGCCAGCACAAACGAAGCCTAAAAGAATGGTAAAAAGAAATTTTGAAAAAACTCAAAAATAAAAAGTGGCCATACCAACTTGACATGCGAATATCTCGCGTAATAATGCGGCACAAACGATGACATTTGGCGAATCGCTAGCAGAAACGAGGCCAAAGAGATTGGCAAAAAGAAATTTTGAAAAAGTTCAAAAAATAAAAAGTTATATCAATTTTTGTCATAATTAATTGACATGCGAATATCTCGCCTAAAAATGCGGCACAAGAAAAATCTCAAAGACAAGCGAAATCGCATGTCCAACTTCCGTCAAGTTCGTATGGCCACTTTAAATCCTTAATAACGTTTTCAATTTTTTAACTAAATGGCTGAAATTTTGGGAAAGGACGGCACAAACGCGGCACAAACGAATGGTAAAAAGAAATTTTGAAAAAACTCAAAAAATAAAAAGTGGCCATTCCAACTTGACATGCGAATATCTCGCGTAATAATGCAGCACAAACGATGAAATTTGGCGAATCAGCGGCACAAACGAGGCCAAAGAGATTGGCAAAAAGAAATTTTGAAAAAGTTCAAAAAATCAAAAGTTATATCAATTTTTGTCATATTAAATTGACATGCGAATATCTCGCCTAAAAATGCGGCACAAACGATGAAACTTGGTGAATCGCCGGCACAAACGAAGCCTAAAAGAATGGTAAAAAGAAATTTTGAAAAAACTCAAAAATAAAAAGTGGCCATACCAACTTGAAATGCGAATATCTCGCGTAATAATGCGGCACAAACGATGAAATTTGGCGAATCAGCGGCACAAACGAGGCCAAAGAGATTGGCAAAAAGAAATTTTGAAAAAGTTCAAAAAATAAAAAGTTATATCAATTTTTGTCATAATTAATTGACATGCGAATATCTCGCCTAAAAATGCGGCACAAACGATGAAACTTGGTGAATCGCCGGCACAAACGAAGCCTAAAAGAATGGTAAAAAAAAATTTTTAAAAAACTCAAAAATAAAAAGTGGCCATACCAACTTGACATGCAAATATCTCGCGTTATAATGCGGCACAAACCATGAAATTTGGCGAATCAGCGGCACAAACGAGGCCAAAGAGATTGGCAAAAAGAAATTTTGAAAAAGTTCAAAAAATCAAAAGTTATATCAATTTTTGTCATAATTAATTGACATGCGAATATCTCGCCTAAAAATGCGGCACAAACGATGAAACTTGGTGAATCGCCGGCAAAAACGAAGCCTAAAAGAATGGTAAAAAGAAATTTTGAAAAAACTCAAAAATAAAAAGTGGCCATACCAAATTGACATGCGAATATCGCGCGTAATAATGCGGCACAAACGATGAAATTTGGCGAATCGCTAGCAGAAACGAGGCCAAAGAGATTGGCAAAAAGAAATTTTGAAAAAATTCATAATATGAAAAGTTATATCGATTTTTCTCATATTTACTTGACACGCTGATATCTCGCTTGGTATGGCGGTAAAAACGAAAAAAACTTTTTATATTACTAAACTAGTTATTTGTAAAGTTGTAGGTAAAAGAAAAATACTATTATTTGCTGTAATAGATATGTATTTATAGATAAATTATCAACCCATCAAACGCTGGTGTATGCTGGCAGTTAGTTACTTTAGTTGACGTAGAGATGCGCTGCTAGCGTCAGTATGTCCGTAACAATTTCTCTTTAATAACTTCTTTAATATTGCAGCACAAACGATGAAACTTGGTGAATCGCCGGCACAAACGAAGCCTAAAAGAATGGTAAAAAGAAATTTTGAAAAAACTCAAAAATAAAAAGTGGCCATACCAAATTGACATGCGAATATCTCGCGTAATAATGCGGCACAAACGATGAAATTTGGCGAATCAGTGGCACAAACGAGACCAAAGAGATTGGCAAAAAGAAATTTTGAAAAAGTTCAAAAAATCAAAAGTTATATCAATTTTTGTCATATTAAATTGACATGCGAATATCTCGCCTAAAAATGCGGCACAAACGATGAAACTTGGTGAATCGCCGGCAAAAACGAAGCCTAAAAGAATGGTAAAAAGAAATTTTGAAAAAACTCAAAAATAAAAAGTGGCCATACCAACTTGACATGCGAATATCTCGCGTAATAATGCAGCACAAACGATGAAATTTGGCGAATCAGCGGCACAAACGAGGCCAAAGAGATTGGCAAAAAGAAATTTTGAAAAAGTTCAAAAAATAAAAAGTTATATCAATTTTTGTCATATTAAATTGACATGCGAATATCTCGCCTAAAAATGCGGTGAATCGCCGGCACAAACGAAGCCTAAAAGAATGGTAAAAAGAAATTTTGAAAAAACTCAAAAATAAAAAGTGGCCATACCAACTTGACATGCGAATATCGCGCGTAATAATGCGGCACAAACGATGAAATTTGGCGAATCGCTAGCAGAAACGAGGCCAAAGAGATTGGCAAAAAGAAATTTTGAAAAAATTCAAAATATGAAAAGTTATATCAATTTTTCTCATATTTACTTGACACGCTGATATCTCGCTTGGTATGGCGGTAAAAACGAAAAAAACTTTTTATATTACTAAAATAGTTATTTGTAAAGTTTTAGGTAAAAGAAAAATACTATTATTTGCTGTAATAGATATGTATTTATAGATAAATTATCAACCCATCAACCGCTGGTGTATGCTGGCAGTTAGTTACTTTAGTTGACGTAGAGATGCGCTGCTGGCGTCAGTATGTCAGTAACAGTTTTTCTTTAATAACTTCTTTAATATTGCGGCATAAACGATGAATCTTCGTGAATCGCCGGCACAAACGAAGCCTAAAAAAATGGTAAAAAAAAATTTTGAAAAAACTCAAAAATAAAAAGTGGCCATACCAACTTGACATGCGAATATCGCGCGTAATAATGCGGCACAAACGATGAAATTTGGCGAATCGCTAGCAGAAACGAGGCCAAAGAGATTGGCAAAAAGAAATTTTGAAAAAATTCAAAATATGAAAAGTTATATCAATTTTTCTCATATTTACTTGACACGCTAATATCTCGCTTGGTATGGCGGTAAAAACGAAAAAAACTTTTTATATTACTAAAATATTTATTTGTAAAGTTGTAGGTAAAAGAAAAATACTATTATTTGCTGTAATAGATATGTATTTATAGATAAATTATCAACCCATCAACCGCTGGTGTATACGGCAGTTAGTTACTTTAGTTGACGTAGAGATGCGCTGCTGGCGTCAGTATGTCAGTAACAGTTTTTCTTTAATAACTTCTTTAATATTGCGGCACAAACAATGAAACTTGGTGAATCGCCGGCACAAACGAGGCCAAAAGGAATGGCAAAAAAAATTTTTGAAAAATCTCAAAGACAAGCGAAATCGCATGTCCAACTTCCGTCAAGTTGGTATGGCCACTTTAAATCCTAAATAGCTTTTTCAATTTTTGAGCTAAATGGCTGAAATTTTGGGAAAGAACGGCACAAACGCGGCACAAACGAATGGTAAAAAGAAATTTTGAAAAAACTCAAAAAATAAAAAGTGGCCATTCTAACTTGACATGCGAATATCTCGCGTAATAATGCAGCACAAACGATGAAATTTGGCGAATCAGCGGCACAAACGAGGCCAAAGAGATTGGCAAAAAGAAATTTTGAAAAAGTTCAAAAAATCAAAAGTTATATCAATTTTTGTCATATTAAATTGACATGCGAATATCTCGCCTAAAAATGCGGCACAAACGATGAAACTTGGTGAATCGCCGGCACAAACAAAGCCTAAAAGAATGGTAAAAAGAAATTTTGAAAAAACTCAAAAATAAAAAGTGGCCATACCAACTTGACATGCGAATATCTCGCGTAATAATGCGGCACAAACGATGAAATTTGGCGAATCAGCGGCACAAACGAGGCCAAAGAGATTGGCAAAAAGAAATTTTGAAAAAGTTCAAAAAATAAAAAGTTATATCAATTTTTGTCATAATTAATTGACATGCGAATATCTCGCCTAAAAATGCGGCACAAACGATGAAACTTGGTGAATCGCCGGCACAAACGAAGCCTAAAAAAATGGTAAAAAGAAATTTTGAAAAAACTCAAAAATAAAAAGTGGCCATACCAACTTGACATGCGAATATCTCGCGTAATAATGCGGCACAAACGATGAAATTTGGCGAATCAGCGGCACAAACGAGGCCAAAGAGATTGGCAAAAAGAAATTTTGAAAAAGTTCAAAAAATAAAAAGTTATATCAATTTTTGTCATATTAAATTGACATGCGAATATCTCGCCTAAAAATGCGGTGAATCGCCGGCACAAACGAAGCCTAAAAGAATGGTAAAAAGAAATTTTGAAAAAACTCAAAAATAAAAAGTGGCCATACCAACTTGACATGCGAATATCTCGCGTAATAATGCGGCACAAACGATGACATTTGGCGAATCGCTAGCAGAAACGAGGCCAAAGAGATTGGCAAAAAGAAATTTTGAAAAAGTTCAAAAAATAAAAAGTTATATCAATTTTTGTCATAATTAATTGACATGCGAATATCTCGCCTAAAAATGCGGCACAAGAAAAATCTCAAAGACAAGCGAAATCGCATGTCCAACTTCCGTCAAGTTCGTATGGCCACTTTAAATCCTTAATAACGTTTTCAATTTTTGAGCTAAATGGCTGAAATTTTGGGAAAGGACGGCACAAACGCGGCACAAACGAATGGTAAAAAGAAATTTTGAAAAAACTCAAAAAATAAAAAGTGGCCATTCCAACTTGACATGCGAATATCTCGCGTAATAATGCAGCACAAACGATGAAATTTGGCGAATCAGCGGCACAAACGAGGCCAAAGAGATTGGCAAAAAGAAATTTTGAAAAAGTTCAAAAAATCAAAAGTTATATCAATTTTTGTCATATTAAATTGACATGCGAATATCTCGCCTAAAAATGCGGCACAAACGATGAAACTTGGTGAATCGCCGGCACAAACGAAGCCTAAAAGAATGGTAAAAAGAAATTTTGAAAAAACTCAAAAATAAAAAGTGGCCATACCAACTTGACATGCGAATATCTCGCGTAATAATGCGGCACAAACGATGAAATTTGGCGAATCAGCGGCACAAACGAGGCCAAAGAGATTGGCAAAAAGAAATTTTGAAAAAGTTCAAAAAATAAAAAGTTATATCAATTTTTGTCATAATTAATTGACATGCGAATATCTCGTCTAAAAATGCGGCACAAACGATGAAACTTGGTGAATCGCCGGCACAAACGAAGCCTAAAAGATTGGTAAAAAGAAATTTTGAAAAAACTCAAAAATAAAAAGTGGCCATACCAACTTGACATGCAAATATCTCGCGTTATAATGCGGCACAAACCATGAAATTTGGCGAATCAGCGGCACAAACGAGGCCAAAGAGATTGGCAAAAAGAAATTTTGAAAAAGTTCAAAAAATCAAAAGTTATATCAATTTTTGTCATAATTAATTGACATGCGAATATCTCGCCTAAAAATGCGGCACAAACGATGAAACTTGGTGAATCGCCGGCAAAAACGAAGCCTAAAAGAATGGTAAAAAGAAATTTTGAAAAAACTCAAAAATAAAAAGTGGCCATACCAACTTGACATACGAATATCGCGCGTAATAATGCGGCACAAACGATGAAATTTGGCGAATCGCTAGCAGAAACGAGGCCAAAGAGATTGGCAAAAAGAAATTTTGAAAAAATTCAAAATATGAAAAGTTATATCGATTTTTCTCATATTTACTTGACACGCTGATATCTCGCTTGGTATGGCGGTAAAAACGAAAAAAACTTTTTATATTACTAAACTAGTTATTTGTAAAGTTGTAGGTAAAAGAAAAATACTATTATTTGCTGTAATAGATATGTATTTATAGATAAATTATCAACCCATCAAACGCTGGTGTATGCTGGCAGTTAGTTACTTTAGTTGACGTAGAGATGCGCTGCTAGCGTCAGTATGTCCGTAACAATTTCTCTTTAATAACTTCTTTAATATTGCAGCGCAAACGATGAAACTTGGTGAATCGCCGGCACAAACGAAGCCTAAAAGAATGGTAAAAAGAAATTTTGAAAAAACTCAAAAATAAAAAGTGGCCATACCAAATTGACATGCGAATATCTCGCGTAAAAATGCGGCACAAACGATGAAATTTGGCGAATCAGTGGCACAAACGAGACCAAAGAGATTGGCAAAAAGAAATTTTGAAAAAGTTCAAAAAATCAAAAGTTATATCAATTTTTGTCATATTAAATTGACATGCGAATATCTCGCCTAAAAATGCGGCACAAACGATGAAACTTGGTGAATCGCCGGCAAAAACGAAGCCTAAAAGAATGGTAAAAAGAAATTTTGAAAAAACTCAAAAATAAAAAGTGGCCATACCAACTTGACATGCGAATATCTCGCGTAATAATGCAGCACAAACGATGAAATTTGGCGAATCAGCGGCACAAACGAGGCCAAAGAGATTGGCAAAAAGAAATTTTGAAAAAGTTCAAAAAATAAAAAGTTATATCAATTTTTGTCATATTAAATTGACATGCGAATATCTCGCCTAAAAATGCGGTGAATCGCCGGCACAAACGAAGCCTAAAAGAATGGTAAAAAGAAATTTTGAAAAAACTCAAAAATAAAAAGTGGCCATACCAACTTGACATGCGAATATCGCGCGTAATAATGCGGCACAAACGATGAAATTTGGCGAATCGCTAGCAGAAACGAGGCCAAAGAGATTGGCAAAAAGAAATTTTGAAAAAATTCAAAATATGAAAAGTTATATCAATTTTTCTCATATTTACTTGACACGCTGATATCTCGCTTGGTATGGCGGTAAAAAGGAAAAAAACTTTTTATATTACTAAAATAGTTATTTGTAAAGTTTTAGGTAAAAGAAAAATACTATTATTTGCTGTAATAGATATGTATTTATAGATAAATTATCAACCCATCAACCGCTGGTGTATGCTGGCAGTTAGTTACTTTAGTTGACGTAGAGATGCGCTGCTGGCGTCAGTATGTCAGTAACAGTTTTTCTTTAATAACTTCTTTAATATTGCGGCATAAACGATGAATCTTCGTGAATCGCCGGCACAAACGAAGCCTAAAAAAATGGTAAAAAAAAATTTTGAAAAAACTCAAAAATAAAAAGTGGCCATACCAACTTGGCATGCGAATATCGCGCGTAATAATGCGGCACAAACGATGAAATTTGGCGTATCGCTAGCAGAAACGAGGCCAAAGAGATTGGCAAAAAGAAATTTTGAAAAAATTCAAAATATGAAAAGTTATATCAATTTTTCTCATATTTACTTGACACGCTAATATCTCGCTTGGTATGGCGGTAAAAACGAAAAAAACTTTTTATATTACTAAAATAGTTATTTGTAAAGTTGTAGGTAAAAGAAAAATACTATTATTTGCTGTAATAGATATGTATTTATAGATAAATTATCAACCCATCAACCGCTGGTGTATACGGCAGTTAGTTACTTTAGTTGACGTAGAGATGCGCTGCTGGCGTCAGTATGTCAGTAACAGTTTTTCTTTAATAACTTCTTTAATATTGCGGCACAAACGATGAAACTTGGTGAATCGCCGGCACAAACGAGGCCAAAAGGAATGGCAAAAAAAATTTTTAAAAATCTCAAAGACAAGCGAAATCGCATGTCCAACTTCCGTCAAGTTGGTATGGCCACTTTAAATCCTAAATAGCTTTTTCAATTTTTGAGCTAAATGGCTGAAATTTTGGGAAAGAACGGCACAAACGCGGCACAAACGAATGGTAAAAAGAAATTTTGAAAAAACTCAAAAAATAAAAAGTTGCCATTCCAACTTGACATGCGAATATCTCGCCTAAAAATGCGGCACAAACGATGAAACTTGGTGAATCGCCGGCACAAACGAAGCCTAAAAGAATGGTAAAAAGAAATATTGAAAAAACTCAAAAATAAAAAGTGGCCATACCAACTTGACATGCAAATATCTCGCGTAATAATGCGGCACAAACGATGAAATTTGGCGAATCAGCGGCACAACCGAAGCCAAAGAGATTGGCAAAAAGAAATTTTGAAAAAGTTCAAAAAATCAAAAGTTATATCAATTTTTGTCATACTAAATTGACATGCGAATATCTCGCCTAAAAATGCGGCACAAACGATGAAACTTGGTGAATCGCCGGCACAAACGAAGCCTAAAAGAATGGTGAAAAGAAATTTTGAAAAACTCAAAAATAAAAAGTGGCCATACCAACTTGACATGCGAATATCTCGCGTAATAATGCGGCACAAACGATGAAATTTGGCGAATCAGCGGCACAAACGAGGCCTAAAAGAATGGTAAGAAAAAATTTTGAAAAAACTCAAAAATAAAAAGTGGCCATACCAAATTGACATGCGAATATCGCGCGTAATAATGCGGCACAAACGATGAAATTTGGCGAATCGCTAGCAGAAACGAGGCCAAAGAGATTGGCAAAAAGAAATTTTGAAAAAATTCAAAATATGAAAAGTTATATCAATTTTTCTCATATTTACTTGACACGCTGATATCTCGCTTGGTATGGCGGTAAAAACGAAAAAAACTTTTTATATTACTAAACTAGTTATTTGTAAAGTTGTAGGTAAAAGAAAAATACTATTATTTGCTGTAATAGATATGTATTTATAGATAAATTATCAACCCATCAACCGCTGGTGTATGCTGGCAGTTAGTTACTTTAGTTGACGTAGAGATGCGCTGTTGGCGTCAGTATGTCAGTAACAGTTTTTCTTTAATAACTACTTTAATATTGCGGCACAAACGATGAATCTTGGTGAATCGCCGGCACAAACGAAGCCTAAAAGAATGGTAAAAAGAAATTTTGAAAAAACTCAAAAATAAAAAGTGGCCATACCAACTTGACATGCGAATATCTCGCGTAATAATGCGGCACAAACGATGAAATTTGGCGAATCAGCGGCACAAACGAGGCCACAGAGATTGGCAAAAAGAAATTTTGAAAAAGTTCAAGAAAATAAAAAGTTATATCAATTTTTGTCATAATTAATTGACATGCGAATATCTCGCCTAAAAATGCGGCACAAACGATGTAACTTGGTGAATCGCCGGCACAAACGAAGCCTAAAAGAATGGTAAAAAGATATTTTAAAAAAACTCAAAAATAAAAAGTGGCCATACCAACTTGACATGCGAATATCTCGCGTAATAATGCGGCACAAACGATGAAATTTGGCGAATCAGCGGCACAAACGAGGCCAAAGAGATTGGCCAAAAGAAATTTTGAAAAAGTTCAAAAAATAAAAAGTTATATCAATTTTTGTCATATTAAATTGACATGCGAATATCTCGCCTAAAAATGCGGTGAATCGCCGGCACAAACGAAGCCTAAAAGAATGGTAAAAAGAAATTTTGAAAAAACTCAAAAATAAAAAGTGGCCATACCAACTTGACATGCGAATATCGCGCGTAATAATGCGGCACAAACGATGAAATTTGGCGAATCGCTAGCAGAAACGAGGCCAAAGAGATTGGCAAAAAGAAATTTTGAAAAAATTCAAAATATGAAAAGTTATATCAATTTTTCTCATATTTACTTGACACGCTGATATCTCGCTTGGTATGGCGGTAAAAACGAAAAAAACTTTTTATATTACTAAAATAGTTATTTGTAAAGTTTTAGGTAAAAGAAAAATACTATTATTTGCTGTAATAGATATGTATTTATAGATAAATTATCAACCCATCAACCGCTGGTGTATGCTGGCAGTTAGTTACTTTAGTTGACGTAGAGATGCGCTGCTGGCGTCAGTATGTCAGTAACAGTTTTTCTTTAATAACTTCTTTAATATTGCGGCATAAACGATGAATCTTCGTGAATCGCCGGCACAAACGAAGCCTAAAAAAATGGTAAAAAAAAATTTTGAAAAAACTCAAAAATAAAAAGTGGCCATACCAACTTGACATGCGAATATCGCGCGTAATAATGCGGCACAAACGATGAAATTTTGCGAATCGCTAGCAGAAACGAGGCCAAAGAGATAGGCAAAAAGAAATTTTGAGAAAATTCAAAATATGAAAAGTTATATCAATTTTTCTCATATTTACTTGACACGCTAATATCTCGCTTGGTATGGCGGTAAAAACGAAAAAAACTTTTTATATTACTAAAATAGTTATTTGTAAAGTTGTAGGTAAAAGAAAAATACTATTATTTGCTGTAATAGATATGTATTTATAGATAAATTATCAACCCATCAACCGCTGGTGTATACGGCAGTTAGTTACTTTAGTTGACGTAGAGATGCGCTGCTGGCGTCAGTATGTCAGTAACAGTTTTTCTTTAATAACTTTTTTAATATTGCGGCACAAACGATGAAACTTGGTGAATCGCCGGCACAAACGAGGCCAAATGGAATGGCAAAAAAAATTTTTGAAAAATCTCAAAGACAAGCGAAATCGCATGTCCAACTTCCGTCAAGTTGGTATGGCCACTTTAAATCCTAAATAGCTTTTTCAATTTTTGAGCTAAATGGCTGAAATTTTGGGAAAGAACGGCACAAACGCGGCACAAACGAATGGTAAAAAGAAATTTTGAAAAAACTCAAAAAATAAAAAGTTGCCATTCCAACTTGACATGCGAATATCTCGCCTAAAAATGCGGCACAAACGATGAAACTTGGTGAATCGCCGGCACAAACGAAGCCTAAAAGAATGGTAAAAAGAAATATTGAAAAAACTCAAAAATAAAAAGTGGCCATACCAACTTGACATGCAAATATCTCGCGTAATAATGCGGCACAAACGATGAAATTTGGCGAATCAGCGGCACAACCGAAGCCAAAGAGATTGGCAAAAAGAAATTTTGAAAAAGTTCAAAAAATCAAAAGTTATATCAATTTTTGTCATACTAAATTGACATGCGAATATCTCGCCTAAAAATGCGGCACAAACGATGAAACTTGGTGAATCGCCGGCACAAACGAAGCCTAAAAGAATGGTGAAAAGAAATTTTGAAAAAACTCAAAAATAAAAAGTGGCCATACCAACTTGACATGCGAATATCTCGCGTAATAATGCGGCACAAACGATGAAATTTGGCGAATCAGCGGCACAAACGAGGCCACAGAGATTGGCAAAAAGAAATTTTGAAAAAGTTCAAGAAAATAAAAAGTTATATCAATTTTTGTCATAATTAATTGACATGCGAATATCTCGCCTAAAAATGCGGCACAAACGATGAAACTTGGTGAATCGCCGGCACAAACGAAGCCTAAAAGAATGGTAAGAAAAAATTTTGAAAAAACTCAAAAATAAAAAGTAGCCATACCAAATTGACATGCGAATATCGCGCGTAATAATGCGGCACAAACGATGAAATTTGGCGAATCGCTAGCAGAAACGAGGCCAAAGAGATTGGCAAAAAGAAATTTTGAAAAAATTCAAAATATGAAAAGTTATATCAATTTTTCTCATATTTACTTGACACGCTGATATCTCGCTTGGTATGGCGGTAAAAACGAAAAAAACTTTTTATATTACTAAACTAGTTATTTGTAAAGTTGTAGGTAAAAGAAAAATACTATTATTTGCTGTAATAGATATGTATTTATAGATAAATTATCAACCCATCAACCGCTGGTGTATGCTGGCAGTTAGTTACTTTAGTTGACGTAGAGATGCGCTGTTGGCGTCAGTATGTCAGTAACAGTTTTTCTTTAATAACTACTTTAATATTGCGGCACAAACGATGAAACTTGGTGAATCGCCGGCACAAACGAAGCCTAAAAGAATGGTAAAAAGAAATTTTGAAAAAACTCAAAAATAAAAAGTGGCCATACCAACTTGACATGCGAATATCTCGCGTAATAATGCGGCACAAACGATGAAATTTGGCGAATCAGCGGCACAAACGAGGCCACAGAGATTGGCAAAAAGAAATTTTGAAAAAGTTCAAGAAAATAAAAAGTTATATCAATTTTTGTCATAATTAATTGACATGCGAATATCTCGCCTAAAAATGCGGCACAAACGATGAAACTTGGTGAATCGCCGGCACAAACGAAGCCTAAAAGAATGGTAAAAAGATATTTTAAAAAAACTCAAAAATAAAAAGTGGCCATACCAACTTGACATGCGAATACCTCGCGTAATAATGCGGCACAAACGATGAAATTTGGCGAATCAGCGGCACAAACGAGGCCAAAGAGATTGGCCAAAAGAAATTTTGAAAAAGTTCAAAAAATAAAAAGTTATATCAATTTTTGTCATATTAAATTGACATGCGAATATCTCGCCTAAAAATGCGGTGAATCGCCGGCACAAACGAAGCCTAAAAGAATGGTAAAAAGAAATTTTGAAAAAACTCAAAAATAAAAAGTGGCCATACCAACTTGACATGCGAATATCGCGCGTAATAATGCGGCACAAACGATGAAATTTGGCGAATCGCTAGCAGAAACGAGGCCAAAGAGATTGGCAAAAAGAAATTTTGAAAAAATTCAAAATATGAAAAGTTATATCAATTTTTCTCATATTTACTTGACACGCTGATATCTCGCTTGGTATGGCGGTAAAAAGGAAAAAAACTTTTTATATTACTAAAATAGTTATTTGTAAAGTTTTAGGTAAAAGAAAAATACTATTATTTGCTGTAATAGATATGTATTTATAGATAAATTATCAACCCATCAACCGCTGGTGTATGCTGGCAGTTAGTTACTTTAGTTGACGTAGAGATGCGCTGCTGGCGTCAGTATGTCAGTAACAGTTTTTCTTTAATAACTTCTTTAATATTGCGGCATAAACGATGAATCTTCGTGAATCGCCGGCACAAACGAAGCCTAAAAAAATGGTAAAAAAAAATTTTGAAAAAACTCAAAAATAAAAAGTGGCCATACCAACTTGACATGCGAATATCGCGCGCAATAATGCGGCACAAACGATGAAATTTGGCGAATCGCTAGCAGAAACGAGGCCAAAGAGATTGGCAAAAAGAAATTTTGAAAAAATTCAAAATATGAAAAGTTATATCAATTTTTCTCATATTTACTTGACACGCTAATATCTCGCTTGGTATGGCGGTAAAAACGAAAAAAACTTTTTATATTACTAAAATAGTTATTTGTAAAGTTGTAGGTAAAAGAAAAATACTATTATTTGCTGTAATAGATATGTATTTATAGATAAATTATCAACCCATCAACCGCTGGTGTATACGGCAGTTAGTTACTTTAGTTGACGTAGAGATGCGCTGCTGGCGTCAGTATGTCAGTAACAGTTTTTCTTTAATAACTTCTTTAATATTGCGGCACAAACGATGAAACTTGGTGAATCGCCGGCACAAACGAGGCCAAATGGAATGGCAAAAAAAATTTTTGAAAAATCTCAAAGACAAGCGAAATCGCATGTCCAACTTCCGTCAAGTTGGTATGGCCACTTTAAATCCTAAATAGCTTTTTCAATTTTTGAGCTAAATGGCTGAAATTTTGGGAAAGAACGGCACAAACGCTGCACAAACGAATGGTAAAAAGAAATTTTGAAAAAACTCAAAAAATAAAAAGTTGCCATTCCAACTTGACATGCGAATATCTCGCCTAAAAATGCGGCACAAACGATGAAACTTGGTGAATCGCCGGCACAAACGAAGCCTAAAAGAATGGTAAAAAGAAATATTGAAAAAACTCAAAAATAAAAAGTGGCCATACCAACTTGACATGCAAATATCTCGCGTAATAATGCGGCACAAACGATGAAATTTGGCGAATCAGCGGCACAACCGAAGCCAAAGAGATTGGCAAAAAGAAATTTTGAAAAAGTTCAAAAAATCAAAAGTTATATCAATTTATGTCATACTAAATTGACATGCGAATATCTCGCCTAAAAATGCGGCACAAACGATGAAACTTGGTGAATCGCCGGCACAAACGAAGCCTAAAAGAATGGTGAAAAGAAATTTTGAAAAACTCAAAAATAAAAAGTGGCCATACCAACTTGACATGCGAATATCTCGCGTAATAATGCGGCACAAACGATGAAATTTGGCGAATCAGCGGCACAAACGAGGCCACAGAGATTGGCAAAAAGAAATTTTGAAAAAGTTCAAGAAAATAAAAAGTTATATCAATTTTTGTCATAATTAATTGACACGCTGATATCTCGCTTGGTATGGCGGTAAAAACGAAAAAAACTTTTTATATTACTAAACTAGTTATTTGTAAAGTTGTAGGTAAAAGAAAAATACTATTATTTGCTGTAATAGATATGTATTTATAGATAAATTATCAACCCATCAACCGCTGGTGTATGCTGGCAGTTAGTTACTTTAGTTGACGTAGAGATGCGCTGTTGGCGTCAGTATGTCAGTAACAGTTTTTCTTTAATAACTTCTATAATATTGCGGCACAAACGATGAAACTTGGTGAATCGCCGGCACAAACGAAGCCTAAAAGAATGGTAAAAAGAAATTTTGAAAAAACTCAAAAATAAAAAGTGGCCATACCAACTTGACATGCGAATATCTCGCGTAATAATGCGGCACAAACGATGAAATTTGGCGAATCAGTGGCACAAACGAGACCAAAGAGATTGGCAAAAAGAAATTTTGAAAAAGTTCAAAAAATCAAAAGTTATATCAATTTTTGTCATACTAAATTGACATGCGAATATCTCGCCTAAAAATGCGGCACAAACGATGAAACTTGGTGAATCGCCGGCACAAACGAAGCCTAAAAGAATGGTGAAAAGAAATTTTGAAAAAACTCAAAAATAAAAAGTGGCCATACCAACTTGACATGCGAATATCTCGCGTAATAATGCGGCACAAACGATGAAATTTGGCGAATCAGCGGCACAAACGAGGCCACAGAGATTGGCAAAAAGAAATTTTGAAAAAGTTCAAGAAAATAAAAAGTTATATCAATTTTTGTCATAATTAATTGACATGCGAATATCTCGCCTAAAAATGCGGCACAAACGATGAAACTTGGTGAATCGCCGGCACAAACGAAGCCTAAAAGAATGGTAAGAAGAAATTTTGAAAAAACTCAAAAATAAAAAGTGGCCATACCAACTTGACATGCGAATATCGCGCGTAATAATGCGGCACAAACGATGAAATTTGGCGAATCGCTAGCAGAAACGAGGCCAAAGAGATTGGCAAAAAGAAATTTTGAAAAAATTCAAAATATGAAAAGTTATATCAATTTTTCTCATATTTACTTGACACGCTGATATCTCGCTTGGTATGGCGGTAAAAACGAAAAAAACTTTTTATATTACTAAACTAGTTATTTGTAAAGTTGTAGGTAAAAGAAAAATACTATTATTTGCTGTAATAGATATGTATTTATAGATAAATTATCAACCCATCAACCGCTGGTGTATGCTGGCAGTTAGTTACTTTAGTTGACGTAGAGATGCGCTGTTGGCGTCAGTATGTCAGTAACAGTTTTTCTTTAATAACTACTTTAATATTGCGGCACAAACGATGAAACTTGGTGAATCGCCGGCACAAACGAAGCCTAAAAGAATGGTAAAAAGAAATTTTGAAAAAACTCAAAAATAAAAAGTGGCCATACCAACTTGACATGCGAATATCTCGCGTAATAATGCGGCACAAACGATGAAATTTGGCGAATCAGCGGCACAAACGAGGCCACAGAGATTGGCAAAAAGAAATTTTGAAAAAGTTCAAGAAAATAAAAAGTTATATCAATTTTTGTCATAATTAATTGACATGCGAATATCTCGCCTAAAAATGCGGCACAAACGATGAAACATGGTGAATCGCCGGCACAAACGAAGCCTAAAAGAATGGTAAAAAGAAATTTTGAAAAAACTCAAAAACAAAAAGTGGCCATACCAACTTGACATGCGAATATCGCGCGTAATAATGCGGCACAAACGATGAAATTTGGCGAATCGCTAGCAGAAACGAGGCCAAAGAGATTGGCAAAAAGAAATTTTGAAAAAATTCAAAATATGAAAAGTTATATCAATTTTTCTCATATTTACTTGACACGCTGATATCTCGCTTGGTATGGCGGTAAAAACGAAAAAAACTTTTTATATTACTAAACTAGTTATTTGTAAAGTTGTAGGTAAAAGAAAAATACTATTATTTGCTGTAATAGATATGTATTTATAGATAAATTATCAACCCATCAACCGCTGGTGTATGCTGGCAGTTAGTTACTTTAGTTGACGTAGAGATGCGCTGTTGGCGTCAGTATGTCAGTAACAGTTTTTCTTTAATAACTTCTATAATATTGCGGCACAAACGATGAAACTTGGTGAATCGCCGGCACAAACGAAGCCTAAAAGAATGGTAAAAAGAAATTTTGAAAAAACTCAAAAATTAAAAGTGGCCATACCAACTTGACATGCGAATATCTCGCGTAATAATGCGGCACAAACGATGAAATTTGGCGAATCAGTGGCACAAACGAGACCAAAGAGATTGGCAAAAAGAAATTTTGAAAAAGTTCAAAAAATCAAGTTATATCAATTTTTGTCATATTAAATTGACATGCGAATATCTCGCCTAAAAATGCGGCACAAACGATGAAACTTGGTGAATCGCCGGCACAAACGAAGCCTAAAAGAATGGTAGAAAGATATTTTAAAAAAACTCAAAAATAAAAAGTGGCCATACCAACTTGACATGCGAATATCTCGCGTAATAATGCGGCACAAACGATGAAATTTGGCGAATAAGCGGCACAAACGAGGCCAAAGAGATTGGCCAAAAGAAATTTTGAAAAAATTCAAAATATGAAAAGTTATATCAATTTTTCTCATATTTACTTGACACGCTGATATCTCGCTTGGTATGGCGGTAAAAACGAAAAAAACTTTTTATATTACTAGAATAGTTATTTGTAAAGTTGTAGGTAAAAGAAAAATACTATTATTTGCTGTAATAGATATGTATTTATAGATAAATTATCAACCCATCAACCGCTGGTGTATGCTGGCAGTTAGTTACTTTAGTTGACGTAGAGATGCGCTGCTGGCGTCAGTATGTCAGTAACAGTTTTTCTTTAATAACTTCTTTAATATTGCGGCATAAACGATGAATCTTGGTGAATCGCCGGCACAAACGAAGCCTAAAAGAATGGTAAAAAGAAATTTTGAAAAAACTCAAAAATAAAAAGTGGCCATACCAACTTGACATGCGAATATCGCGCGTAATAATGCGGCACAAACGATGAAATTTGGCGAATCGCTAGCAGAAACGAGGCCAAAGAGATTGGCAAATAGAAATTTTGAAAAAATTCAAAATATGAAAAGTTATATCAATTTTTGTAATATTAAATTGACATGCGAATATCTCGCCTAAAAATGCGGCACAATCGATGAAACTTGGTGAATCGCCGGCACAAACGAAGCCTAAAAGAATGGTAAAAAGAAATTTTGAAAAAACTCAAAAATAAAAAGTGGCCATACCAACTTGACATGCGAATATCTCGCGTAATAATGCGGCACAAACGATGAAATTTGGCGAATCAGCGGCACAAACGAGGCCAAAGAGATTGGCAAAAAGAAATTTTGAAAAAGTTCAAAAAATCAAAAGTTATATCAATTTTTGTCATATTAAATTGACATGCGAATATCTCGCCTAAAAATGCGGCACAAACGATGAAACTTGGTGAATCGCCGGCACAAACGAAGCCTAAAAGAATGGTAAAAAGAAATTTTGAAAAAACTCAAAAATAAAAAGTGGCCATACCAACTTGACATGCGAATATCGCGCGTAATAATGCGGCACAAACGATGAAATTTGGCGAATCGCTAGCAGAAACGAGGCCAAAGAGATTGGCAAAAAGAAATTTTGAAAAAATTCAAAATATGAAAAGTTATATCAATTTTTCTCATATTTACTTGACACGCTGATATCTCGCTTGGTATGGCGGTAAAAACGAAAAAAACTTTTTATATTACTAAACTAGTTATTTGTAAAGTTGTAGGTAAAAGAAAAATACTATTATTTGCTGTAATAGATATGTATTTATAGATAAATTATCAACCCATCAACCGCTGGTGTATGCTGGCAGTTAGTTACTTTAGTTGACGTAGAGATGCGCTGTTGGCGTCAGTATGTCAGTAACAGTTTTTCTTTAATAACTTCTATAATATTGCGGCACAAACGATGAAACTTGGTGAATCGCCGGCACAAACGAAGCCTAAAAGAATGGTAGAAAGATATTTTAAAAAAACTCAAAAATAAAAAGTGGCCATACCAACTTTACATGCAAATATCTCGCGTAATAATGCGGCACAAACGATGAAATTTGGCGAATCAGCGGCACAAACGAGGCCAAAGAGATTGGCCAAAAGAAATTTTGAAAAAGTTCAAAAAATAAAAAGTTATATCAATTTTTGTCATATTAAATTGACATGCGAATATCTCGCCTAAAAATGCGGCACAAACGATGAAACTTGGTGAATCGCCGGCACATACGAAGCCTAAAAGAATGGTAAAAAGAAATTTTGAAAAAACTCAAAAATAAAAAGTGGCCATACCAACTTGACATGCGAATATCGCGCGTAATAATGCGGCACAAACGATGAAATTTAGCGAATCGCTAGCAGAAACGAGGCCAAAGAGATTGGCAAAAAGAAATTTTGAAAAAATTCAAAATATGAAAAGTTATATCAATTTTTCTCATATTTACTTGACACGCTGATATCTCGCTTGGTATGGCGGTAAAAACGAAAAAAACTTTTTATATTACTAGAATAGTTATTTGTAAAGTTGTAGGTAAAAGAAAAATACTATTATTTGCTGTAATAGATATGTATTTATAGATAAATTATCAACCCATCAACCGCTGGTGTATGCTGGCAGTTAGTTACTTTAGTTGACGTAGAGATGCGCTGCTGGCGTCAGTATGTCAGTAACAGTTTTTCTATAATAACTTCTTTAATATTGCGGCATAAACGATGAATCTTGGTGAATCGCCGGCACAAACGAAGCCTAAAAGAATAGTAAAAAGAAATTTTGAAAAAACTCAAAAATAAAAAGTGGCCATACCAACTTGACATGCGAATATCGCGCGTAATAATGCGGCACATACGATGAAATTTGGCGAATCGCTAGCAGAAACGAGGCCAAAGAGATTGGCAAATAGAAATTTTGAAAAAATTCAAAATATGAAAAGTTATATCAATTTTTGTCATATTAAATTGACATGCGAATATCTCGCCTAAAAATGCGGCACAAACGATGAAACTTGGTGAATCGCCGGCACAAACGAAGCCTAAAAGAATGGTAAAAAGAAATTTTGAAAAAACTCAAAAATAAAAAGTGGCCATACCAACTTGACATGCGAATATCTCGCGTAATAATGCGGCACAAACGATGAAATTTGGCGAATCAGCGGCACAAACGAGGCCAAAGAGATTGGCAAAAAGAAATTTTGAAAAAGTTCAAAAAATCAAAAGTTATATCAATTTTTGTCATATTAAATTGACATGCGAATATCTCGCCTAAAAATGCGGCACAAACGATGAAACTTGGTGAATCGCCGGCACAAAGGAAGCCTAAAAGAATGGTAAAAAGAAATTTTGAAAAAACTCAAAAATAAAAAGTGGCCATACCAACTTGACATGCGAATATCGCGCGTAATAATGCGGCACAAACGATGAAATTTGGCGAATCGCTAGCAGAAACGAGGCCAAAGAGATTGGCAAAAAGAAATTTTGAAAAAATTCAAAATATGAAAAGTTATATCAATTTTTCTCATATTTACTTGACACGCTGATATCTCGCTTGGTATGGCGGTAAAAACGAAAAAAACTTTTTATATTACTAAAATAGTTATTTGTAAAGTTGTAGGTAAAAGAAAAATACTATTATTTGCTGTAATAGATATGTATTTATAGATAAATTATCCACCCATCAACCGCTGGTGTATGCTGGCAGTTAGTTACTTTAGTTGACGTAGAGATGCGCTGCTGGCGTCAGTATGTCAGTAACAGTTTTTCTTTAATAACTTCTTTAATATTGCGGCATAAACGATGAATCTTGGTGAATCGCCGGCACAAACGAAGCCTAAAAGAATGGTAAAAAGAAATTTTGAAAAAACTCAAAAATAAAAAGTGGCCATACCAAATTGACATGTGAATATCGCGCGTAATAATGCGGCACAAACGATGAAATTTGGCGAATCGCTAGCAGAAACGAGGCCAAAGAGATTGGCAAATAGAAATTTTGAAAAAATTCAAAATATGAAAAGTTATATCAATTTTTCTCATATTTACTTGACACGCTAATATCTCGCTTGGTATGGCGGTAAAAACGAAAAAAACTTTTTATATTACTAAAATAGTTATTTGTAAAGTTGTAGGTAAAAGAAAAATACTATTATTTGCTGTAATAGATATGTATTTATAGATAAATTATCAACCCATCAACCGCTGGTGTATACGGCAGTTAGTTACTTTAGTTGACGTAGAGATGCGCTGCTGGCGTCAGTATGTCAGTAACAGTTTTTCTTTAATAACTTCTTTAATATAGCGGCACAAACGATGAAACTTGGTGAATCGCCGGCACAAACGAGGCCAAAAGGAATGGCAAAAAAAATTTTTGAAAAATCTCAAAGACAAGCGAAATCGCATGTCCAACTTCCGTCAAGTTGGTATGGCCACTTTAAATCCTAAATAGCTTTTTCAATTTTTGAGCTAAATGGCTGAAATTTTGGGAAAGGACGGCACAAACGCGGCACAAACGAATGGTAAAAAGAAATTTTGAAAAAACTCAAAAAATAAAAAGTGGCCATTCCAACTTGACATGCGAATATCTCGCCTAAAAATGCGGCACAAACGATGAAACTTGGTGAATCGCCGGCACAAACGAATCCTAAAAGAATGGTAAAAAGAAATATTGAAAAAACTCAAAAATAAAAAGTGGCCATACCAACTTGACATGCAAATATCTCGCGTAATAATGCGGCACAAACGATGACATTTGGCGAATCAGCGGCACAAACGAGGCCAAAGAGATTGGCAAAAAGAAATTTTGAAAAAGTTCAAAAAATCAAAAGTTATATCAATTTTTGTCATATTAAATTGACATGCGAATATCTCGCCTAAAAATGCGGCACATACGATGAAACTTGGTGAATCGCCGGCACAAACGAAGCCTAAAAGAATGGTAAAAAGAAATTTTGAAAAAACTCAAAAATAAAAAGTGGCCATACCAACTTGACATGCGAATATCTCGCGTAATAATGCGGCACAAACGATGAAATTTGGCGAATCAGCGGCACAAACGAGGCCACAGAGATTGGCAAAAAGAAATTTTGAAAAAGTTCAAGAAAATAAAAAGTTATATCAATTTTTGTCATAATTAATTGACATGCGTATATCTCGCCTAAAAATGCGGCACAAACGATGAAACTTGGTGAATCGCCGGCACAAACGAAGCCTAAAAGAATGGTAAAAAAAAATTTTCAAAAAACTCAAAAATAAAAAGTGGCCATACCAACTTGACATGCGAATATCGCGCGTAATAATGCGGCACAAACGATGAAATTTGGCGAATCGCTAGCAGAAACGAGGCCAAAGAGATTGGCAAAATGAAATTTCGAAAAAATTCAAAATATGAAAAGTTATATCAATTTTTCTCATATTTACTTGACACGCTGATATCTCGCTTGGTATGGCGGTAAAAACGAAAAAAACTTTTTATATTACTAAACTAGTTATTTGTAAAGTTGTAGGTAAAAGAAAAATACTATTATTTGCTGTAATAGATATGTATTTATAGATAAATTATCAACCCATCAACCGCTGGTGTATGCTGGCAGTTAGTTACTTTAGTTGACGTAGAGATGCGCTGTTGGCGTCAGTATGTCAGTAACAGTTTTTCTTTAATAACTACTTTAATATTGCGGCACAAACGATGAAACTTGGTGAATTGCCGGCACAAACGAAGCCTAAAAGAATGGTAAAAAGAAATTTTGAAAAAACTCAAAAATAAAAAGTGGCCATACCAACTTGACATGCGAATATCTCGCGTAATAATGCGGCACAAACGATGAAATTTGGCGAATCAGCGGCACAAACGAGGCCACAGAGATTGGCAAAAAGAAATTTTGAAAAAGTTCAAGAAAATAAAAAGTTATATCAATTTTTGTCATAATTAATTGACATGCGAATATCTCGCCTAAAAATGCGGCACAAACGATGAAACTTGGTGAATCGCCGGCACAAACGAAGCCTAAAAGAATGGTAAAAAGAAATATTGAAAAAACTCAAAAATAAAAAGTGGCCATACCAACTTGACATGCAAATATCTCGCGTAATAATGCGGCACAAACGATGAAATTTGGCGAATCAGCGGCACAAACGAGGCCAAAGAGATTGGCAAAAAGAAATTTTGAAAAAGTTCAAAAAATCAAAAGTTATATCAATTTTTGTCATATTAAATTGACATGCGAATATCTCGCCTAAAAATGCGGCACAAACGATGAAACTTGGTGAATCGCCGGCACAAACGAAGCCTAAAAGAATGGTAAAAAGAAATTTTGAAAAAACTCAAAAATAAAAAGTGGCCATACCAAATTGACATGCGAATATCTCGCGTAATAATGCGGCACAAACGATGAAATTTGGCGAATCAGCGGCACAAACGAGGCCACAGAGATTGGCAAAAAGAAATTTTGAAAAAGTTCAAAAAATCAAAAGTTATATCAATTTTTGTCATATTAAATTGACATGCGAATATCTCGCCTAAAAATGCGGCACAAACGATGAAACTTGGTGAATCGCCGGCACAAACGAAGCCTAAAAGAATGGTAAAAAGAAATTTTGAAAAAACTCAAAAATAAAAAGTGGCCATACCAAATTGACATGCGAATATCTCGCGTAATAATGCGGCACAAACGATGAAATTTGGCGAATCAGCGGCACAAACGAGGCCACAGAGATTGGCAAAAAGAAATTTTGAAAAAGTTCAAGAAAATAAAAAGTTATATCAATTTTTGTCATAATTAATTGACATGCGAATATCTCGCCTAAAAATGCGGCACAAACGATGAAACTTGGTGAATCGCCGGCACAAACGAAGCCTAAAAGAATGGTAAAAAGAAATTTTGAAAAAACTCAAAAATAAAAAGTGGCCATACCAACTTGACATGCGAATATCGCGCGTAATAATGCGGCACAAACGATGAAATTTGGCGAATCGCTAGCAGAAACGAGGCCAAAGAGATTGGCAAATAGAAATTTTGAAAAAATTCAAAATATGAAAAGTTATATCAATTTTTCTCATATTTACTTGACACGCTAATATCTCGCTTGGTATGGCGGTAAAAACGAAAAAAACTTTTTATATTACTAAAATAGTTATTTGTAAAGTTGTAGGTAAAAGAAAAATACTATTATTTGCTGTAATAGATATGTATTTATAGATAAATTATCAACCCATCAACCGCTGGTGTATACGGCAGTTAGTTACTTTAGTTGACGTAGAGATGCGCTGCTGGCGTCAGTATGTCAGTAACAGTTTTTCTTTAATAACTTCTTTAATATAGCGGCACAAACGATGAAACTTGGTGAATCGCCGGCACAAACGAGGCCAAAAGGAATGGCAAAAAAATTTTTTGAAAAATCTCAAAGACAAGCGAAATCGCATGTCCAACTTCCGTCAAGTTGGTATGGCCACTTTAAATCCTAAATAGCTTTTTCAATTTTTGAGCTAAATGGCTGAAATTTTGGGAAAGGACGGCACAAACGCGGCACAAACGAATGGTAAAAAGAAATTTTGAAAAAACTCAAAAAATAAAAAGTGGCCATTCCAACTTGACATGCGAATATCTCGCCTAAAAATGCGGCACAAACGATGAAACTTGGTGAATCGCCGGCACAAACGAAGCCTAAAAGAATGGTAAAAAGAAATATTGAAAAAACTCAAAAATAAAAAGTGGCCATACCAACTTGACATGCAAATATCTCGCGTAATAATGCGGCACAAACGATGAAATTTGGCGAATCAGCGGCACAAACGAGGCCAAAGAGATTGGCAAAAAGAAATTTTGAAAAAGTTCAAAAAATCAAAAGTTATATCAATTTTTGTCATATTAAATTGACATGCGAATATCTCGCCTAAAAATGCGGCACAAACGATGAAACTTGGTGAATCGCCGGCACAAACGAAGCCTAAAAGAATGGTAAAAAGAAATTTTGAAAAAACTCAAAAATAAAAAGTGGCCATACCAAATTGACATGCGAATATCTCGCGTAATAATGCGGCACAAACGATGAAATTTGGCGAATCAGCGGCACAAACGAGGCCACAGAGATTGGCAAAAAGAAATTTTGAAAAAGTTCAAGAAAATAAAAAGTTATATCAATTTTTGTCATAATTAATTGACATGCGAATATCTCGCCTAAAAATGCGGCACAAACGATGAAACTTGGTGAATCGCCGGCACAAACGAAGCCTAAAAGAATGGTAAAAAGAAATTTTGAAAAAACTCAAAAATAAAAAGTGGCCATACCAACTTGACATGCGAATATCGCGCGTAATAATGCGGCACAAACGATGAAATTTGGCGAATCGCTAGCAGAAACGAGGCCAAAGAGATTGGCAAAAAGAAATTTCGAAAAAATTCAAAATATGAAAAGTTATATCAATTTTTCTCATATTTACTTGACACGCTGATATCTCGCTTGGTATGGCTGTAAAAACGAAAAAAACTTTTTATATTACTAAAATAGTTATTTGTAAAGTTGTAGGTAAAAGAAAAATACTATTATTTGCTGTAATAGATATGTATTTATAGATAAATTATCCACCCATCAACCGCTGGTGTATGCTGGCAGTTAGTTACTTTAGTTGACGTAGAGATGCGCTGCTGGCGTCAGTATGTCAGTAACAGTTTTTCTTTAATAACTTCTTTAATATTGCGGCATAAACGATGAATCTTGGTGAATCGCCGGCACAAACGAAGCCTAAAAGAATGGTAAAAAGAAATTTTGAAAAAACTCAAAAATAAAAAGTGGCCATACCAAATTGACATGTGAATATCGCGCGTAATAATGCGGCACAAACGATGAAATTTGGCGAATCGCTAGCAGAAACGAGGCCAAAGAGATTGGCAAATAGAAATTTTGAAAAAATTCAAAATATGAAAAGTTATATCAATTTTTCTCATATTTACTTGACACGCTAATATCTCGCTTGGTATGGCGGTAAAAACGAAAAAAACTTTTTATATTACTAAAATAGTTATTTGTAAAGTTGTAGGTAAAAGAAAAATACTATTATTTGCTGTAATAGATATGTATTTATAGATAAATTATCAACCCATCAACCGCTGGTGTATACGGCAGTTAGTTACTTTAGTTGACGTAGAGATGCGCTGCTGGCGTCAGTATGTCAGTAACAGTTTTTCTTTAATAACTTCTTTAATATAGCGGCACAAACGATGAAACTTGGTGAATCGCCGGCACAAACGAGGCCAAAAGGAATGGCAAAAAAAATTTTTGAAAAATCTCAAAGACAAGCGAAATCGCATGTCCAACTTCCGTCAAGTTGGTATGGCCACTTTAAATCCTAAATAGCTTTTTCAATTTTTGAGCTAAATGGCTGAAATTTTGGGAAAGGACGGCACAAACGCGGCACAAACGAATGGTAAAAAGAAATTTTGAAAAAACTCAAAAAATAAAAAGTGGCCATTCCAACTTGACATGCGAATATCTCGCCTAAAAATGCGGCACAAACGATGAAACTTGGTGAATCGCCGGCACAAACGAATCCTAAAAGAATGGTAAAAAGAAATATTGAAAAAACTCAAAAATAAAAAGTGGCCATACCAACTTGACATGCAAATATCTCGCGTAATAATGCGGCACAAACGATGACATTTGGCGAATCAGCGGCACAAACGAGGCCAAAGAGATTGGCAAAAAGAAATTTTGAAAAAGTTCAAAAAATCAAAAGTTATATCAATTTTTGTCATATTAAATTGACATGCGAATATCTCGCCTAAAAATGCGGCACATACGATGAAACTTGGTGAATCGCCGGCACAAACGAAGCCTAAAAGAATGGTAAAAAGAAATTTTGAAAAAACTCAAAAATAAAAAGTGGCCATACCAACTTGACATGCGAATATCTCGCGTAATAATGCGGCACAAACGATGAAATTTGGCGAATCAGCGGCACAAACGAGGCCACAGAGATTGGCAAAAAGAAATTTTGAAAAAGTTCAAGAAAATAAAAAGTTATATCAATTTTTGTCATAATTAATTGACATGCGTATATCTCGCCTAAAAATGCGGCACAAACGATGAAACTTGGTGAATCGCCGGCACAAACGAAGCCTAAAAGAATGGTAAAAAAAAATTTTCAAAAAACTCAAAAATAAAAAGTGGCCATACCAACTTGACATGCGAATATCGCGCGTAATAATGCGGCACAAACGATGAAATTTGGCGAATCGCTAGCAGAAACGAGGCCAAAGAGATTGGCAAAATGAAATTTCGAAAAAATTCAAAATATGAAAAGTTATATCAATTTTTCTCATATTTACTTGACACGCTGATATCTCGCTTGGTATGGCGGTAAAAACGAAAAAAACTTTTTATATTACTAAACTAGTTATTTGTAAAGTTGTAGGTAAAAGAAAAATACTATTATTTGCTGTAATAGATATGTATTTATAGATAAATTATCAACCCATCAACCGCTGGTGTATGCTGGCAGTTAGTTACTTTAGTTGACGTAGAGATGCGCTGTTGGCGTCAGTATGTCAGTAACAGTTTTTCTTTAATAACTACTTTAATATTGCGGCACAAACGATGAAACTTGGTGAATTGCCGGCACAAACGAAGCCTAAAAGAATGGTAAAAAGAAATTTTGAAAAAACTCAAAAATAAAAAGTGGCCATACCAACTTGACATGCGAATATCTCGCGTAATAATGCGGCACAAACGATGAAATTTGGCGAATCAGCGGCACAAACGAGGCCACAGAGATTGGCAAAAAGAAATTTTGAAAAAGTTCAAGAAAATAAAAAGTTATATCAATTTTTGTCATAATTAATTGACATGCGAATATCTCGCCTAAAAATGCGGCACAAACGATGAAACTTGGTGAATCGCCGGCACAAACGAAGCCTAAAAGAATGGTAAAAAGAAATATTGAAAAAACTCAAAAATAAAAAGTGGCCATACCAACTTGACATGCAAATATCTCGCGTAATAATGCGGCACAAACGATGAAATTTGGCGAATCAGCGGCACAAACGAGGCCAAAGAGATTGGCAAAAAGAAATTTTGAAAAAGTTCAAAAAATCAAAAGTTATATCAATTTTTGTCATATTAAATTGACATGCGAATATCTCGCCTAAAAATGCGGCACAAACGATGAAACTTGGTGAATCGCCGGCACAAACGAAGCCTAAAAGAATGGTAAAAAGAAATTTTGAAAAAACTCAAAAATAAAAAGTGGCCATACCAAATTGACATGCGAATATCTCGCGTAATAATGCGGCACAAACGATGAAATTTGGCGAATCAGCGGCACAAACGAGGCCACAGAGATTGGCAAAAAGAAATTTTGAAAAAGTTCAAAAAATCAAAAGTTATATCAATTTTTGTCATATTAAATTGACATGCGAATATCTCGCCTAAAAATGCGGCACAAACGATGAAACTTGGTGAATCGCCGGCACAAACGAAGCCTAAAAGAATGGTAAAAAGAAATTTTGAAAAAACTCAAAAATAAAAAGTGGCCATACCAAATTGACATGCGAATATCTCGCGTAATAATGCGGCACAAACGATGAAATTTGGCGAATCAGCGGCACAAACGAGGCCACAGAGATTGGCAAAAAGAAATTTTGAAAAAGTTCAAGAAAATAAAAAGTTATATCAATTTTTGTCATAATTAATTGACATGCGAATATCTCGCCTAAAAATGCGGCACAAACGATGAAACTTGGTGAATCGCCGGCACAAACGAAGCCTAAAAGAATGGTAAAAAGAAATTTTGAAAAAACTCAAAAATAAAAAGTGGCCATACCAACTTGACATGCGAATATCGCGCGTAATAATGCGGCACAAACGATGAAATTTGGCGAATCGCTAGCAGAAACGAGGCCAAAGAGATTGGCAAAAAGAAATTTCGAAAAAATTCAAAATATGAAAAGTTATATCAATTTTTCTCATATTTACTTGACACGCTGATATCTCGCTTGGTATGGCGGTAAAAACGAAAAAAACTTTTTATATTACTAAACTAGTTATTTGTAAAGTTGTAGGTAAAAGAAAAATACTATTATTTGCTGTAATAGATATGTATTTATAGATAAATTATCAACCCATCAACCGCTGGTGTATGCTGGCAGTTAGTTACTTTAGTTGACGTAGAGATGCGCTGCTGGCGTCAGTATGTCAGTAACAGTTTTTCTTTAATAACTTCTTTAATATAGCGGCACAAACGATGAAACTTGGTGAATCGCCGGCACAAACGAGGCCAAAAGGAATGGCAAAAAAAATTTTTGAAAAATCTCAAAGACAAGCGAAATCGCATGTCCAACTTCCGTCAAGTTGGTATGGCCACTTTAAATCCTAAATAGCTTTTTCAATTTTTGAGCTAAATGGCTGAAATTTTGGGAAAGGACGGCACAAACGCGGCACAAACGAATGGTAAAAAGAAATTTTGAAAAAACTCAAAAAATAAAAAGTGGCCATTCCAACTTGACATGCGAATATCTCGCCTAAAAATGCGGCACAAACGATGAAACTTGGTGAATCGCCGGCACAAACGAAGCCTAAAAGAATGGTAAAAAGAAATATTGAAAAAACTCAAAAATAAAAAGTGGCCATACCAACTTGACATGCAAATATCTCGCGTAATAATGCGGCACAAACGATGAAATTTGGCGAATCAGCGGCACAAACGAGGCCAAAGAGATTGGCAAAAAGAAATTTTGAAAAAGTTCAAAAAATCAAAAGTTATATCAATTTTTGTCATATTAAATTGACATGCGAATATCTCGCCTAAAAATGCGGCACAAACGATGAAACTTGGTGAATCGCCGGCACAAACGAAGCCTAAAAGAATGGTAAAAAGAAATTTTGAAAAAACTCAAAAATAAAAAGTGGCCATACCAACTTGACATGCGAATATCTCGCGTAATAATGCGGCACAAACGATGAAATTTGGCGAATCAGCGGCACAAACGAGGCCACAGAGATTGGCAAAAAGAAATTTTGAAAAAGTTCAAGAAAATAAAAAGTTATATCAATTTTTGTCATAATTAATTGACATGCGAATATCTCGCCTAAAAATGCGGCACAAACGATGAAACTTGGTGAATCGCCGGCACAAACGAAGCCTAAAAGAATGGTAAAAAGAAATTTTGAAAAAACTGAAAAATAAAAAGTGGCCATACCAACTTGACATGCGAATATCGCGCGTAATAATGCGGCACAAACGATGAAATTTGGCGAATCGCTAGCAGAAACGAGGCCAAAGAGATTGGCAAAAAGAAATTTCGAAAAAATTCAAAATATGAAAAGTTATATCAATTTTTCTCATATTTACTTGACACGCTGATATCTCGCTTGGTATGGCGGTAAAAACGAAAAAAACTTTTTATATTACTAAAATAGTTATTTGTAAAGTTGTAGGTAAAAGAAAAATACTATTATTTGCTGTAATAGATATGTATTTATAGATAAATTATCAACCCATCAACCGCTGGTGTATGCTGGCAGTTAGTTACTTTAGTTGACGTAGAGATGCGCTGCTGGCGTCAGTATGTCAGTAACAGTTTTTCTTTAATAACTTCTTTAATATTGCGGCATAAACGATGAATCTTGGTGAATCGCCGGCACAAACGAAGCCTAAAAGAAGGGTAAAAAGAAATTTTGAAAAAACTCAAAAATAAAAAGTGGCCATACCAACTTGACATGCGAATATCGCGCGTAATAATGCGGCACAAACGATGAAATTTGGCGAATCACTAGCAGAAACGAGGCCAAAGAGATTGGCAAATAGAAATTTTGAAAAAATTCAAAATATGAAAAGTTATATCAATTTTTCTCATATTTACTTGACACGCTAATATCTCGCTTGGTATGGCGGTAAAAACGAAAAAAACTTTTTATATTACTAAAATAGTTATTTGTAAAGTTGTAGGTAAAAGAAAAATACTATTATTTGCTGTAATAGATATGTATTTATAGATAAATTATCAACCCATCAACCGCTGGTGTATACGGCAGTTAGTTACTTTAGTTGACGTAGAGATGCGCTGCTGGCGTCAGTATGTCAGTAACAGTTTTTCTTTAATAACTTCTTTAATATAGCGGCACAAACGATGAAACTTGGTGAATCGCCGGCACAAACGAGGCCAAAAGGAATGGCAAAAAAAATTTTTGAAAAATCTCAAAGACAAGCGAAATCGTATGTCCAACTTCCGTCAAGTTGGTATGGCCACTTTAAATCCTAAATAGCTTTTTCAATTTTTGAGCTAAATGGCTGAAATTTTGGGAAAGGACGGCACAAACGCGGCACAAACGAATGGTAAAAAGAAATTTTGAAAAAACTCAAAAAATAAAAAGTGGCCATTCCAACTTGACATGCGAATATCTCGCCTAAAAATGCGGCACAAACGATGAAACTTGGTGAATCGCCGGCACAAACGAAGCCTAAAAGAATGGTAAAAAGAAATATTGAAAAAACTCAAAAATAAAAAGTGGCCATACCAACTTGACATGCAAATATCTCGCGTAATAATGCGGCACAAACGATGAAATTTGGCGAATCAGCGGCACAAACGAGGCCAAAGAGATTGGCAAAAAGAAATTTTGAAAAAGTTCAAAAAATCAAAAGTTATATCAATTTTTGTCATATTAAATTGACATGCGAATATCTCGCCTAAAAATGCGGCACAAACGATGAAACTTGGTGAATCGCCGGCACAAACGAAGCCTAAAAGAATGGTAAAAAGAAATTTTGAAAAAACTCAAAAATAAAAAGTGGCCATACCAAATTGACATGCGAATATCTCGCGTAATAATGCGGCACAAACGATGAAATTTGGCGAATCAGCGGCACAAACGAGGCCACAGAGATTGGCAAAAAGAAATTTTGAAAAAGTTCAAGAAAATAAAAAGTTATATCAATTTTTGTCATAATTAATTGACATGCGAATATCTCGCCTAGAAATGCGGCACAAACAATGAAACTTGGTGAATCGCCGGCACAAACGAAGCCTAAAAGAATGGTAAAAAGAAATTTTGAAAAAACTCAAAAATAAAAAGTGGCCATACCAACTTGACATGCGAATATCGCGCGTAATAATGCGGCACAAACGATGAAATTTGGCGAATCGCTAGCAGAAACGAGGCCAAAGAGATTGGCAAAAAGAAATTTCGAAAAAATTCAAAATATGAAAAGTTATATCAATTTTTCTCATATTTACTTGACACGCTGATATCTCGCTTGGTATGGCGGTAAAAACGAAAAAAACTTTTTATATTACTAAACTAGTTATTTGTAAAGTTGTAGGTAAAAGAAAAATACTATTATTTGCTGTAATAGATATGTATTTATAGATAAATTATCAACCCATCAACCGCTGGTGTATGCTGGCAGTTAGTTACTTTAGTTGACGTAGAGATGCGCTGTTGGCGTCAGTATGTCAGTAACAGTTTTTCTTTAATAACTACTTTAATATTGCGGCACAAACGATGAAACTTGGTGAATTGCCGGCACAAACGAAGCCTAAAAGAATGGTAAAAAAAAAATTTGAAAAAACTCAAAAATAAAAAGTGGCCATACCAACTTGACATGCGAATATCTCGCGTAATAATGCGGCATAAACGATGAAATTTGGCGAATCAGCGGCACAAACGAGGCCACAGAGATTGGCAAAAAGAAATTTTGAAAAAGTTCAAGAAAATAAAAAGTTATATCAATTTTTGTCATAATTAATTGACATGCGAATATCTCGCCTAAAAATGCGGCACAAACGATGAAACTTGGTGAATCGCCGGCACAAACGAAGCCTAAAAGAATGGTAAAAAGAAATATTGAAAAAACTCAAAAATAAAAAGTGGCCATACCAACTTGACATGCAAATATCTCGCGTAATAATGCGGCACAAACGATGAAATTTGGCGAATCAGCGGCACAAACGAGGCCAAAGAGATTGGCAAAAAGAAATTTTGAAAAAGTTCAAAAAATCAAAAGTTATATCAATTTTTGTCATATTAAATTGACATGCGAATATCTCGCCTAAAAATGCGGCACAAACGATGAAACTTGGTGAATCGCCGGCACAAACGAAGCCTAAAAGAATGGTAAAAAGAAATTTTGAAAAAACTCAAAAATAAAAAGTGGCCATACCAACTTGACATGCGAATATCGCGCGTAATAATGCGGCACAAACGATGAAATTTGGCGAATCACTAGCAGAAACGAGGCCAAAGAGATTGGCAAATAGAAATTTTGAAAAAATTCAAAATATGAAAAGTTATATCAATTTTTCTCATATTTACTTGACACGCTAATATCTCGCTTGGTATGGCGGTAAAAACGAAAAAAACGTTTTATATTACTAAAATAGTTATTTGTAAAGTTGTAGGTAAAAGAAAAATACTATTATTTGCTGTAATAGATATGTATTTATAGATAAATTATCAACCCATCAACCGCTGGTGTATACGGCAGTTAGTTACTTTAGTTGACGTAGAGATGCGCTGCTGGCGTCAGTATGTCAGTAACAGTTTTTCTTTAATAACTTCTTTAATATAGCGGCACAAACGATGAAACTTGGTGAATCGCCGGCACAAACGAGGCCAAAAGGAATGGCAAAAAAATTTTTTGATAAATCTCAAAGACAAGCGAAATCGCATGTCCAACTTCCGTCAAGTTGGTATGGCCACTTTAAATCCTAAATAGCTTTTTCAATTTTTGAGCTAAATGGCTGAAATTTTGGGAAAGGACGGCACAAACGAAGCCTAAAAGAATGGTAAAAAGAAATTTTGAAAAAACTCAAAAATAAAAAGTGGCCATACCAACTTGACATGCGAATATCGCGCGTAATAATGCGGCACAAACGATGAAACTTGGTGAATCGCCGGCACAAACGAAGCCTAAAAGAATGGTAAAAAGAAATATTGAAAAAACTCAAAAATAAAAAGTGGCCATACCAACTTGACATGCAAATATCTCGCGTAATAATGCGGCACAAACGATAAAATTTGGCGAATCAGCGGCACAAACGAGGCCAAAGAGATTGGCAAAAAGAAATTTTGAAAAAGTTCAAAAAATCAAAAGTTATATCAATTTTTGTCATATTAAATTGACATGCGAATATCTCGCCTAAAAATGCGGCACAAACGATGAAACTTGGTGAATCGCCGGCACAAACGAAGCCTAAAAGAATGGTAAAAAGAAATTTTGAAAAAACTCAAAAATAAAAAGTGGCCATACCAAATTGACATGCGAATATCTCGCGTAATAATGCGGCACAAACGATGAAATTTGGCGAATCAGCGGCACAAACGAGGCCACAGAGATTGGCAAAAAGAAATTTTGAAAAAGTTCAAGAAAATAAAAAGTTATATCAATTTTTGTCATAATTAATTGACATGCGAATATCTCGCCTAAAAATGCGGCACAAACGATGAAACTTGGTGAATCGCCGGCACAAACGAAGCCTAAAAGAATGGTAAAAAGAAATTTTGAAAAAACTCAAAAATAAAAAGTGGCCATACCAACTTGACATGCGAATATCGCGCGTAATAATGCGGCACAAACGATGAAATTTGGCGAATCACTAGCAGAAACGAGGCCAAAGAGATTGGCAAAAAGAAATTTCGAAAAAATTCAAAATATGAAAAGTTATATCAATTTTTCTCATATTTACTTGACACGCTGATATCTCGCTTGGTATGGCGGTAAAAACGAAAAAAACTTTTTATATTACTAAACTAGTTATTTGTAAAGTTGTAGGCAAAAGAAAAATACTATTATTTGCTGTAATAGATATGTATTTATAGATAAATTATCAACCCATCAACCGCTGGTGTATGCTGGCAGTTAGTTACTTTAGTTGACGTAGAGATGCGCTGCTGGCGTCAGTATGTCAGTAACAGTTTTTCTTTAATAACTTCTTTAATATAGCGGCACAAACGATGAAACTTGGTGAATCGCCGGCACAAACGAGGCCAAAAGGAATGGCAAAAAAAATTTTTGAAAAATCTCAAAGACAAGCGAAATCGCATGTCCAACTTCCGTCAAGTTGGTATGGCCACTTTAAATCCTAAATAGCTTTTTCAATTTTTGAGCTAAATGGCTGAAATTTTGGGAAAGGACGGCACAAACGCGGCACAAACGAATGGTAAAAAGAAATTTTGAAAAAACTCAAAAAATAAAAAGTGGCCATTCCAACTTGACATGCGAATATCTCGCCTAAAAATGCGGCACAAACGATGAAACTTGGTGAATCGCCGGCACAAACGAAGCCTAAAAGAATGGTAAAAAGAAATATTGAAAAAACTCAAAAATAAAAAGTGGCCATACCAACTTGACATGCAAATATCTCGCGTAATAATGAGGCACAAACGATGAAATTTGGCGAATCAGCGGCACAAACGAGGCCAAAGAGATTGGCAAAAAGAAATTTTGAAAAAGTTCAAAAAATCAAAAGTTATATCAATTTTTGTCATATTAAATTGACATGCGAATATCTCGCCTAAAAATGCGGCACAAACGATGAAACTTGGTGAATCGCCGGCACAAACGAAGCCTAAAAGAATGGTAAAAAGAAATTTTGAAAAAACTCAAAAATAAAAAGTGGCCATACCAACTTGACATGCGAATATCGCGCGTAATAATGCGGCACAAACGATGAAATTTGGCGAATCACTAGCAGAAACGAGGCCAAAGAGATTGGCAAATAGAAATTTTGAAAAAATTCAAAATATGAAAAGTTATATCAATTTTTCTCATATTTACTTGACACGCTAATATCTCGCTTGGTATGGCGGTAAAAACGAAAAAAACGTTTTATATTACTAAAATAGTTATTTGTAAAGTTGTAGGTAAAAGAAAAATACTATTATTTGCTGTAATAGATATGTATTTATAGATAAATTATCAACCCATCAACCGCTGGTGTATACGGCAGTTAGTTACTTTAGTTGACGTAGAGATGCGCTGCTGGCGTCAGTATGTCAGTAACAGTTTTTCTTTAATAACTTCTTTAATATAGCGGCACAAACGATGAAACTTGGTGAATCGCCGGCACAAACGAGGCCAAAAGGAATGGCAAAAAAATTTTTTGATAAATCTCAAAGACAAGCGAAATCGCATGTCCAACTTCCGTCAAGTTGGTATGGCCACTTTAAATCCTAAATAGCTTTTTCAATTTTTGAGCTAAATGGCTGAAATTTTGGGAAAGGACGGCACAAACGAAGCCTAAAAGAATGGTAAAAAGAAATTTTGAAAAAACTCAAAAATAAAAAGTGGCCATACCAACTTGACATGCGAATATCGCGCGTAATAATGCGGCACAAACGATGAAACTTGGTGAATCGCCGGCACAAACGAAGCCTAAAAGAATGGTAAAAAGAAATATTGAAAAAACTCAAAAATAAAAAGTGGCCATACCAACTTGACATGCAAATATCTCGCGTAATAATGCGGCACAAACGATAAAATTTGGCGAATCAGCGGCACAAACGAGGCCAAAGAGATTGGCAAAAAGAAATTTTGAAAAAGTTCAAAAAATCAAAAGTTATATCAATTTTTGTCATATTAAATTGACATGCGAATATCTCGCCTAAAAATGCGGCACAAACGATGAAACTTGGTGAATCGCCGGCACAAACGAAGCCTAAAAGAATGGTAAAAAGAAATTTTGAAAAAACTCAAAAATAAAAAGTGGCCATACCAAATTGACATGCGAATATCTCGCGTAATAATGCGGCACAAACGATGAAATTTGGCGAATCAGCGGCACAAACGAGGCCAAAGAGATTGGCAAAAAGAAATTTTGAAAAAGTTCAAAAAATCAAAAGTTATATCAATTTTTGTCATATTAAATTGACATGCGAATATCTCGCCTAAAAATGCGGCACAAACGATGAAACTTGGTGAATCGCCGGCACAAACGAAGCCTAAAAGAATGGTAAAAAGAAATTTTGAAAAAACTCAAAAATAAAAAGTGGCCATACCAAATTGACATGCGAATATCTCGCGTAATAATGCGGCACAAACGATGAAATTTGGCGAATCAGCGGCACAAACGAGGCCACAGAGATTGGCAAAAAGAAATTTTGAAAAAGTTCAAGAAAATAAAAAGTTATATCAATTTTTGTCATAATTAATTGACATGCGAATATCTCGCCTAGAAATGCGGCACAAACAATGAAACTTGGTGAATCGCCGGCACAAACGAAGCCTAAAAGAATGGTAAAAAGAAATTTTGAAAAAACTCAAAAATAAAAAGTGGCCATACCAACTTGACATGCGAATATCGCGCGTAATAATGCGGCACAAACGATGAAATTTGGCGAATCGCTAGCAGAAACGAGGCCAAAGAGATTGGCAAAAAGAAATTTCGAAAAAATTCAAAATATGAAAAGTTATATCAATTTTTCTCATATTTACTTGACACGCTGATATCTCGCTTGGTATGGCGGTAAAAACGAAAAAAACTTTTTATATTACTAAACTAGTTATTTGTAAAGTTGTAGGTAAAAGAAAAATACTATTATTTGCTGTAATAGATATGTATTTATAGATAAATTATCAACCCATCAACCGCTGGTGTATGCTGGCAGTTAGTTACTTTAGTTGACGTAGAGATGCGCTGTTGGCGTCAGTATGTCAGTAACAGTTTTTCTTTAATAACTACTTTAATATTGCGGCACAAACGATGAAACTTGGTGAATTGCCGGCACAAACGAAGCCTAAAAGAATGGTAAAAAAAAAATTTGAAAAAACTCAAAAATAAAAAGTGGCCATACCAACTTGACATGCGAATATCTCGCGTAATAATGCGGCATAAACGATGAAATTTGGCGAATCAGCGGCACAAACGAGGCCACAGAGATTGGCAAAAAGAAATTTTGAAAAAGTTCAAGAAAATAAAAAGTTATATCAATTTTTGTCATAATTAATTGACATGCGAATATCTCGCCTAAAAATGCGGCACAAACGATGAAACTTGGTGAATCGCCGGCACAAACGAAGCCTAAAAGAATGGTAAAAAGAAATATTGAAAAAACTCAAAAATAAAAAGTGGCCATACCAACTTGACATGCAAATATCTCGCGTAATAATGCGGCACAAACGATGAAATTTGGCGAATCAGCGGCACAAACGAGGCCAAAGAGATTGGCAAAAAGAAATTTTGAAAAAGTTCAAAAAATCAAAAGTTATATCAATTTTTGTCATATTAAATTGACATGCGAATATCTCGCCTAAAAATGCGGCACAAACGATGAAACTTGGTGAATCGCCGGCACAAACGAAGCCTAAAAGAATGGTAAAAAGAAATTTTGAAAAAACTCAAAAATAAAAAGTGGCCATACCAACTTGACATGCGAATATCGCGCGTAATAATGCGGCACAAACGATGAAATTTGGCGAATCACTAGCAGAAACGAGGCCAAAGAGATTGGCAAATAGAAATTTTGAAAAAATTCAAAATATGAAAAGTTATATCAATTTTTCTCATATTTACTTGACACGCTAATATCTCGCTTGGTATGGCGGTAAAAACGAAAAAAACGTTTTATATTACTAAAATAGTTATTTGTAAAGTTGTAGGTAAAAGAAAAATACTATTATTTGCTGTAATAGATATGTATTTATAGATAAATTATCAACCCATCAACCGCTGGTGTATACGGCAGTTAGTTACTTTAGTTGACGTAGAGATGCGCTGCTGGCGTCAGTATGTCAGTAACAGTTTTTCTTTAATAACTTCTTTAATATAGCGGCACAAACGATGAAACTTGGTGAATCGCCGGCACAAACGAGGCCAAAAGGAATGGCAAAAAAATTTTTTGATAAATCTCAAAGACAAGCGAAATCGCATGTCCAACTTCCGTCAAGTTGGTATGGCCACTTTAAATCCTAAATAGCTTTTTCAATTTTTGAGCTAAATGGCTGAAATTTTGGGAAAGGACGGCACAAACGAAGCCTAAAAGAATGGTAAAAAGAAATTTTGAAAAAACTCAAAAATAAAAAGTGGCCATACCAACTTGACATGCGAATATCGCGCGTAATAATGCGGCACAAACGATGAAACTTGGTGAATCGCCGGCACAAACGAAGCCTAAAAGAATGGTAAAAAGAAATATTGAAAAAACTCAAAAATAAAAAGTGGCCATACCAACTTGACATGCAAATATCTCGCGTAATAATGCGGCACAAACGATAAAATTTGGCGAATCAGCGGCACAAACGAGGCCAAAGAGATTGGCAAAAAGAAATTTTGAAAAAGTTCAAAAAATCAAAAGTTATATCAATTTTTGTCATATTAAATTGACATGCGAATATCTCGCCTAAAAATGCGGCACAAACGATGAAACTTGGTGAATCGCCGGCACAAACGAAGCCTAAAAGAATGGTAAAAAGAAATTTTGAAAAAACTCAAAAATAAAAAGTGGCCATACCAAATTGACATGCGAATATCTCGCGTAATAATGCGGCACAAACGATGAAATTTGGCGAATCAGCGGCACAAACGAGGCCACAGAGATTGGCAAAAAGAAATTTTGAAAAAGTTCAAGAAAATAAAAAGTTATATCAATTTTTGTCATAATTAATTGACATGCGAATATCTCGCCTAAAAATGCGGCACAAACGATGAAACTTGGTGAATCGCCGGCACAAACGAAGCCTAAAAGAATGGTAAAAAGAAATTTTGAAAAAACTCAAAAATAAAAAGTGGCCATACCAACTTGACATGCGAATATCGCGCGTAATAATGCGGCACAAACGATGAAATTTGGCGAATCACTAGCAGAAACGAGGCCAAAGAGATTGGCAAAAAGAAATTTCGAAAAAATTCAAAATATGAAAAGTTATATCAATTTTTCTCATATTTACTTGACACGCTGATATCTCGCTTGGTATGGCGGTAAAAACGAAAAAAACTTTTTATATTACTAAACTAGTTATTTGTAAAGTTGTAGGCAAAAGAAAAATACTATTATTTGCTGTAATAGATATGTATTTATAGATAAATTATCAACCCATCAACCGCTGGTGTATGCTGGCAGTTAGTTACTTTAGTTGACGTAGAGATGCGCTGCTGGCGTCAGTATGTCAGTAACAGTTTTTCTTTAATAACTTCTTTAATATAGCGGCACAAACGATGAAACTTGGTGAATCGCCGGCACAAACGAGGCCAAAAGGAATGGCAAAAAAAATTTTTGAAAAATCTCAAAGACAAGCGAAATCGCATGTCCAACTTCCGTCAAGTTGGTATGGCCACTTTAAATCCTAAATAGCTTTTTCAATTTTTGAGCTAAATGGCTGAAATTTTGGGAAAGGACGGCACAAACGCGGCACAAACGAATGGTAAAAAGAAATTTTGAAAAAACTCAAAAAATAAAAAGTGGCCATTCCAACTTGACATGCGAATATCTCGCCTAAAAATGCGGCACAAACGATGAAACTTGGTGAATCGCCGGCACAAACGAAGCCTAAAAGAATGGTAAAAAGAAATATTGAAAAAACTCAAAAATAAAAAGTGGCCATACCAACTTGACATGCAAATATCTCGCGTAATAATGAGGCACAAACGATGAAATTTGGCGAATCAGCGGCACAAACGAGGCCAAAGAGATTGGCAAAAAGAAATTTTGAAAAAGTTCAAAAAATCAAAAGTTATATCAATTTTTGTCATATTAAATTGACATGCGAATATCGCGCGTAATAATGCGGCACAAACGATGAAATTTGGCGAATCGCTAGCAGAAACGAGGCCAAAAGGAATGGCAAAAAAATTTTTTGATAAATCTCAAAGACAAGCGAAATCGCATGTCCAACTTCCGTCAAGTTGGTATGGCCACTTTAAATCCTAAATAGCTTTTTCAATTTTTGAGCTAAATGGCTGAAATTTTGGGAAAGGACGGCACAAACGAAGCCTAAAAGAATGGTAAAAAGAAATTTTGAAAAAACTCAAAAATAAAAAGTGGCCATACCAACTTGACATGCGAATATCGCGCGTAATAATGCGGCACAAACGATGAAACTTGGTGAATCGCCGGCACAAACGAAGCCTAAAAGAATGGTAAAAAGAAATATTGAAAAAACTCAAAAATAAAAAGTGGCCATACCAACTTGACATGCAAATATCTCGCGTAATAATGCGGCACAAACGATAAAATTTGGCGAATCAGCGGCACAAACGAGGCCAAAGAGATTGGCAAAAAGAAATTTTGAAAAAGTTCAAAAAATCAAAAGTTATATCAATTTTTGTCATATTAAATTGACATGCGAATATCTCGCCTAAAAATGCGGCACAAACGATGAAACTTGGTGAATCGCCGGCACAAACGAAGCCTAAAAGAATGGTAAAAAGAAATTTTGAAAAAACTCAAAAATAAAAAGTGGCCATACCAAATTGACATGCGAATATCTCGCGTAATAATGCGGCACAAACGATGAAATTTGGCGAATCAGCGGCACAAACGAGGCCACAGAGATTGGCAAAAAGAAATTTTGAAAAAGTTCAAGAAAATAAAAAGTTATATCAATTTTTGTCATAATTAATTGACATGCGAATATCTCGCCTAAAAATGCGGCACAAACGATGAAACTTGGTGAATCGCCGGCACAAACGAAGCCTAAAAGAATGGTAAAAAGAAATTTTGAAAAAACTCAAAAATAAAAAGTGGCCATACCAACTTGACATGCGAATATCGCGCGTAATAATGCGGCCAAACGATGAAATTTGGCGAATCACTAGCAGAAACGAGGCCAAAGAGATTGGCAAAAAGAAATTTCGAAAAAATTCAAAATATGAAAAGTTATATCAATTTTTCTCATATTTACTTGACACGCTGATATCTCGCTAGGTATGGCGGTAAAAACGAAAAAAACTTTTTATATTACTAAACTAGTTATTTGTAAAGTTGTAGGCAAAAGAAAAATACTATTATTTGCTGTAATAGATATGTATTTATAGATAAATTATCAACCCATCAACCGCTGGTGTATGCTGGCAGTTAGTTACTTTAGTTGACGTAGAGATGCGCTGCTGGCGTCAGTATGTCAGTAACAGTTTTTCTTTAATAACTTCTTTAATATAGCGGCACAAACGATGAAACTTGGTGAATCGCCGGCACAAACGAGGCCAAAAGGAATGGCAAAAAAAATTTTTGAAAAATCTCAAAGACAAGCGAAATCGCATGTCCAACTTCCGTCAAGTTGGTATGGCCACTTTAAATCCTAAATAGCTTTTTCAATTTTTGAGCTAAATGGCTGAAATTTTGGGAAAGGACGGCACAAACGCGGCACAAACGAATGGTAAAAAGAAATTTTGAAAAAACTCAAAAAATAAAAAGTGGCCATTCCAACTTGACATGCGAATATCTCGCCTAAAAATGCGGCACAAACGATGAAACTTGGTGAATCGCCGGCACAAACGAAGCCTAAAAGAATGGTAAAAAGAAATATTGAAAAAACTCAAAAATAAAAAGTGGCCATACCAACTTGACATGCAAATATCTCGCGTAATAATGCGGCACAAACGATGAAATTTGGCGAATCAGCGGCACAAACGAGGCCAAAGAGATTGGCAAAAAGAAATTTTGAAAAAGTTCAAAAAATCAAAAGTTATATCAATTTTTGTCATATTAAATTGACATGCGAATATCGCGCGTAATAATGCGGCACAAACGATGAAATTTGGCGAATCGCTAGCAGAAACGAGGCCAAAGAGATTGGCAAAAAGAAATTTTGAAAAAACTCAAAAATAAAAAGTGGCCATACCAACTTGACATGCGAATATCTCGCGTAATAATGCGGCACAAACGATGAAATTTGGCGAATCAGCGGCACAAACGAGGCCACAGAGATTGGCAAAAAGAAATTTTGAAAAAGTTCAAGAAAATAAAAAGTTATATCAATTTTTGTCATAATTAATTGACATGCGAATATCTCGCCTAAAAATGCGGCACAAACGATGAAACTTGGTGAATCGCCGGCACAAACGAAGCCTAAAAGAATGGTAAAAAGAAATTTTGAAAAAACTCAAAAATAAAAAGTGGCCATACCAACTTGACATGCGAATATCTCGCGTAATAATGCGGCACAAACGATGAAATTTGGCGAATCAGCGGCACAAACGAGGCCACAGAGATTGGCAAAAAGAAATTTTGAAAAAGTTCAAGAAAATAAAAAGTTATATCAATTTTTGTCATAATTAATTGACATGCGAATATCTCGCCTAAAAATGCGGCACAAACGATGAAACTTGGTGAATCGCCGGCACAAACGAAGCCTAAAAGAATGGTAAAAAGAAATTTTGAAAAAACTCAAAAATAAAAAGTGGCCATACCAAATTGACATGCGAATATCTCGCGTAATAATGCGGCACAAACGATGAAATTTGGCGAATCGCTAGCAGAAACGAGGCCAAAGAGATTGGCAAAGAGAAATTTCGAAAAAATTCAAAATATGAAAAGTTATATCAATTTTTCTCATATTTACTTGACACGCTGATATCTCGCTTGGTATGGCGGTAAAAACGAAAAAAACTTTTTATATTACTAAAATAGTTATTTGTAAAGTTGTAGGTAAAAGAAAAATACTATTATTTGCTGTAATAGATATGTATTTATAGATAAATTATCAACCCATCAACCGCTGGTGTATGCTGGCAGTTAGTTACTTTAGTTGACGTAGAGATGCGCTGCTGGCGTCAGTATGTCAGTAACAGTTTTTCTTTAATAACTTCTTTAATATTGCGGCATAAACGATGAATCTTGGTGAATCGCCGGCACAAACGAAGCCTAAAAGAAGGGTAAAAAGAAATTTTGAAAAAACTCAAAAATAAAAAGTGGCCATACCAACTTGACATGCGAATATCTCGCGTAATAATGCGGCATAAACGATGAAATTTGGCGAATCAGCGGCACAAACGAGGCCACAGAGATTGGCAAAAAGAAATTTTGAAAAAGTTCAAGAAAATAAAAAGTTATATCAATTTTTGTCATAATTAATTGACATGCGAATATCTCGCCTAAAAATGCGGCACAAACGATGAAACTTGGTGAATCGCCGGCACAAACGAAGCCTAAAAGAATGGTAAAAAGAAATATTGAAAAAACTCAAAAATAAAAAGTGGCCATACCAACTTGACATGCAAATATCTCGCGTAATAATGCGGCACAAACGATGAAATTTGGCGAATCAGCGGCACAAACGAGGCCAAAGAGATTGGCAAAAAGAAATTTTGAAAAAGTTCAAAAAATCAAAAGTTATATCAATTTTTGTCATATTAAATTGACATGCGAATATCTCGCCTAAAAATGCGGCACAAACGATGAAACTTGGTGAATCGCCGGCACAAACGAAGCCTAAAAGAATGGTAAAAAGAAATTTTGAAAAAACTCAAAAATAAAAAGTGGCCATACCAACTTGACATGCGAATATCGCGCGTAATAATGCGGCACAAACGATGAAACTTGGTGAATCGCCGGCACAAACGAAGCCTAAAAGAATGGTAAAAAGAAATATTGAAAAAACTCAAAAATAAAAAGTGGCCATACCAACTTGACATGCAAATATCTCGCGTAATAATGCGGCACAAACGATAAAATTTGGCGAATCAGCGGCACAAACGAGGCCAAAGAGATTGGCAAAAAGAAATTTTGAAAAAGTTCAAAAAATCAAAAGTTATATCAATTTTTGTCATATTAAATTGACATGCGAATATCTCGCCTAAAAATGCGGCACAAACGATGAAACTTGGTGAATCGCCGGCACAAACGAAGCCTAAAAGAATGGTAAAACGAAATTTTGAAAAAACTCAAAAATAAAAAGTGGCCATACCAAATTGACATGCGAATATCTCGCGTAATAATGCGGCACAAACGATGAAATTTGGCGAATCAGCGGCACAAACGAGGCCACAGAGATTGGCAAAAAGAAATTTTGAAAAAGTTCAAGAAAATAAAAAGTTATATCAATTTTTGTCATAATTAATTGACATGCGAATATCTCGCCTAAAAATGAGGCACAAACGATGAAACTTGGTGAATCGCCGGCACAAACGAAGCCTAAAAGAATGGTAAAAAGAAATTTTGAAAAAACTCAAAAATAAAAAGTGGCCATACCAACTTGACATGCGAATATCGCGCGTAATAATGCGGCACAAACGATGAAATTTGGCGAATCACTAGCAGAAACGAGGCCAAAGAGATTGGCAAAAAGAAATTTCGAAAAAATTCAAAATATGAAAAGTTATATCAATTTTTCTCATATTTACTTGACACGCTGATATCTCGCTTGGTATGGCGGTAAAAACGAAAAAAACTTTTTATATTACTAAACTAGTTATTTGTAAAGTTGTAGGTAAAAGAAAAATACTATTATTTGCTGTAATAGATATGTATTTATAGATAAATTATCAACCCATCAACCGCTGGTGTATGCTGGCAGTTAGTTACTTTAGTTGACGTAGAGATGCGCTGCTGGCGTCAGTATGTCAGTAACAGTTTTTCTTTAATAACTTCTTTAATATAGCGGCACAAACGATGAAACTTGGTGAATCGCCGGCACAAACGAGGCCAAAAGGAATGGCAAAAAAAATTTTTGAAAAATCTCAAAGACAAGCGAAATCGCATGTCCAACTTCCGTCAAGTTGGTATGGCCACTTTAAATCCTAAATAGCTTTTTCAATTTTTGAGCTAAATGGCTGAAATTTTGGGAAAGGACGGCACAAACGCGGCACAAACGAATGGTAAAAAGAAATTTTGAAAAAACTCAAAAAATAAAAAGTGGCCATTCCAACTTGACATGCGAATATCTCGCCTAAAAATGCGGCACAAACGATGAAACTTGGTGAATCGCCGGCACAAACGAAGCCTAAAAGAATGGTAAAAAGAAATATTGAAAAAACTCAAAAATAAAAAGTGGCCATACCAACTTGACATGCAAATATCTCGCGTAATAATGCGGCACAAACGATGAAATTTGGCGAATCAGCGGCACAAACGAGGCCAAAGAGATTGGCAAAAAGAAATTTTGAAAAAGTTCAAAAAATCAAAAGTTATATCAATTTTTGTCATATTAAATTGACATGCGAATATCTCGCCTAAAAATGCGGCACAAACGATGAAACTTGGTGAATCGCCGGCACAAACGAAGCCTAAAAGAATGGTAAAAAGAAATTTTGAAAAAACTCAAAAATAAAAAGTGGCCATACCAACTTGACATGCGAATATCTCGCGTAATAATGCGGCACAAACGATGAAATTTGGCGAATCAGCGGCACAAACGAGGCCACAGAGATTGGCAAAAAGAAATTTTGAAAAAGTTCAAGAAAATAAAAAGTTATATCAATTTTTGTCATAATTAATTGACATGCGAATATCTCGCCTAAAAATGCGGCACAAACGATGAAACTTGGTGAATCGCCGGCACAAACGAAGCCTAAAAGAATGGTAAAAAGAAATTTTGAAAAAACTCAAAAATAAAAAGTGGCCATACCAACTTGACATGCGAATATCGCGCGTAATAATGCGGCACAAACGATGAAATTTGGCGAATCGCTAGCAGAAACGAGGCCAAAAAGATTGGCAAAAAGAAATTTCGAAAAAATTCAAAATATGAAAAGTTATATCAATTTTTCTCATATTTACTTGACACGCTGATATCTCGCTTGGTATGGCGGTAAAAACGAAAAAAACTTTTTATATTACTAAAATAGTTATTTGTAAAGTTGTAGGTAAAAGAAAAATACTATTATTTGCTGTAATAGATATGTATTTATAGATAAATTATCAACCCATCAACCGCTGGTGTATGCTGGCAGTTAGTTACTTTAGTTGACGTAGAGATGCGCTGCTGGCGTCAGTATGTCAGTAACAGTTTTTCTTTAATAACTTCTTTAATATTGCGGCATAAACGATGAATCTTGGTGAATCGCCGGCACAAACGAAGCCTAAAAGAAGGGTAAAAAGAAATTTTGAAAAAACTCAAAAATAAAAAGTGGCCATACCAACTTGACATGCGAATATCGCGCGTAATAATGCGGCACAAACGATGAAATTTGGCGAATCACTAGCAGAAACGAGGCCAAAGAGATTGGCAAATAGAAATTTTGAAAAAATTCAAAATATGAAAAGTTATATCAATTTTTCTCATATTTACTTGACACGCTAATATCTCGCTTGGTATGGCGGTAAAAACGAAAAAAACTTTTTATATTACTAAAATAGTTATTTGTAAAGTTGTAGGTAAAAGAAAAATACTATTATTTGCTGTAATAGATATGTATTTATAGATAAATTATCAACCCATCAACCGCTGGTGTATACGGCAGTTAGTTACTTTAGTTGACGTAGAGATGCGCTGCTGGCGTCAGTATGTCAGTAACAGTTTTTCTTTAATAACTTCTTTAATATAGCGGCACAAACGATGAAACTTGGTGAATCGCCGGCACAAACGAGGCCAAAAGGAATGGCAAAAAAAATTTTTGAAAAATCTCAAAGACAAGCGAAATCGCATGTCCAACTTCCGTCAAGTTGGTATGGCCACTTTAAATCCTAAATAGCTTTTTCAATTTTTGAGCTAAATGGCTGAAATTTTGGGAAAGGACGGCACAAACGCGGCACAAACGAATGGTAAAAAGAAATTTTGAAAAAACTCAAAAAATAAAAAGTGGCCATTCCAACTTGACATGCGAATATCTCGCCTAAAAATGCGGCACAAACGATGAAACTTGGTGAATCGCCGGCACAAACGAAGCCTAAAAGAATGGTAAAAAGAAATATTGAAAAAACTCAAAAATAAAAAGTGGCCATACCAACTTGACATGCAAATATCTCGCGTAATAATGCGGCACAAACGATGAAATTTGGCGAATCAGCGGCACAAACGAGGCCAAAGAGATTGGCAAAAAGAAATTTTGAAAAAGTTCAAAAAATCAAAAGTTATATCAATTTTTGTCATATTAAATTGACATGCGAATATCTCGCCTAAAAATGCGGAACAAACGATGAAACTTGGTGAATCGCCGGCACAAACGAAGCCTAAAAGAATGGTAAAAAGAAATTTTGAAAAAACTCAAAAATAAAAAGTGGCCATACCAACTTGACATGCGAATATCTCGCGTAATAATGCGGCACAAACGATGAAATTTGGCGAATCAGCGGCACAAACGAGGCCACAGAGATTGGCAAAAAGAAATTTTGAAAAAGTTCAAGAAAATAAAAAGTTATATCAATTTTTGTCATAATTAATTGACATGCGAATATCTCGCCTAAAAATGCGGCACAAACGATGAAACTTGGTGAATCGCCGGCACAAACGAAGCCTAAAAGAATGGTAAAAAGAAATTTTGAAAAAACTCAAAAATAAAAAGTGGCCATACCAACTTGACATGCGAATATCTCGCGTAATAATGCGGCACAAACGATGAAATTTGGCGAATCAGCGGCACAAACGAGGCCACAGAGATTGGCAAAAAGAAATTTTGAAAAAGTTCAAGAAAATAAAAAGTTATATCAATTTTTGTCATAATTAATTGACATGCGAATATCTCGCCTAAAAATGCGGCACAAACGATGAAACTTGGTGAATCGCCGGCACAAACGAAGCCTAAAAGAATGGTAAAAAGAAATATTGAAAAAACTCAAAAATAAAAAGTGGCCATACCAACTTGACATGCAAATATCTCGCGTAATAATGCGGCACAAACGATGAAATTTGGCGAATCAGCGGCACAAACGAGGCCAAAGAGATTGGCAAAAAGAAATTTTGAAAAAGTTCAAAAAATCAAAAGTTATATCAATTTTTGTCATATTAAATTGACATGCGAATATCTCGCCTAAAAATGCGGCACAAACGATGAAACTTGGTGAATCGCCGGCACAAACGAAGCCTAAAAGAATGGTAAAAAGAAATTTTGAAAAAACTCAAAAATAAAAAGTGGCCATACCAACTTGACATGCGAATATCTCGCGTAATAATGCGGCACAAACGATGAAATTTGGCGAATCAGCGGCACAAACGAGGCCACAGAGATTGGCAAAAAGAAATTTTGAAAAAGTTCAAGAAAATAAAAAGTTATATCAATTTTTGTCATAATTAATTGACATGCGAATATCTCGCCTAAAAATGCGGCACAAACGATGAAACTTGGTGAATCGCCGGCACAAACGAAGCCTAAAAGAATGGTAAAAAGAAATTTTGAAAAAACTCAAAAATAAAAAGTGGCCATACCAACTTGACATGCGAATATCGCGCGTAATAATGCGGCACAAACGATGAAATTTGGCGAATCGCTAGCAGAAACGAGGCCAAAGAGATTGGCAAATAGAAATTTTGAAAAAATTCAAAATATGAAAAGTTATATCAATTTTTCTCATATTTACTTGACACGCTAATATCTCGCTTGGTATGGCGGTAAAAACGAAAAAAACTTTTTATATTACTAAAATAGTTATTTGTAAAGTTGTAGGTAAAAGAAAATACTATTATTTGCTGTAATAGATATGTATTTATAGATAAATTATCAACCCATCAACCGCTGGTGTATACGGCAGTTAGTTACTTTAGTTGACGTAGAGATGCGCTGCTGGCGTCAGTATGTCAGTAACAGTTTTTCTTTAATAACTTCTTTAATATAGCGGCACAAACGATGAAACTTGGTGAATCGCCGGCACAAACGAGGCCAAAAGGAATGGCAAAAAAAATTTTTGAAAAATCTCAAAGACAAGCGAAATCGCATGTCCAACTTCCGTCAAGTTGGTATGGCCACTTTAAATCCTAAATAGCTTTTTCAATTTTTGAGCTAAATGGCTGAAATTTTGGGAAAGGACGGCACAAACGCGGCACAAACGAATGGTAAAAAGAAATTTTGAAAAAACTCAAAAAATAAAAAGTGGCCATTCCAACTTGACATGCGAATATCTCGCCTAAAAATGCGGCACAAACGATGAAACTTGGTGAATCGCCGGCACAAACGAAGCCTAAAAGAATGGTAAAAAGAAATATTGAAAAAACTCAAAAATAAAAAGTGGCCATACCAACTTGACATGCAAATATCTCGCGTAATAATGCGGCACAAACGATGAAATTTGGCGAATCAGCGGCACAAACGAGGCCAAAGAGATTGGCAAAAAGAAATTTTGAAAAAGTTCAAAAAATCAAAAGTTATATCAATTTTTGTCATATTAAATTGACATGCGAATATCTCGCCTAAAAATGCGGAACAAACGATGAAACTTGGTGAATCGCCGGCACAAACGAAGCCTAAAAGAATGGTAAAAAGAAATTTTGAAAAAACTCAAAAATAAAAAGTGGCCATACCAACTTGACATGCGAATATCTCGCGTAATAATGCGGCACAAACGATGAAATTTGGCGAATCAGCGGCACAAACGAGGCCACAGAGATTGGCAAAAAGAAATTTTGAAAAAGTTCAAGAAAATAAAAAGTTATATCAATTTTTGTCATAATTAATTGACATGCGAATATCTCGCCTAAAAATGCGGCACAAACGATGAAACTTGGTGAATCGCCGGCACAAACGAAGCCTAAAAGAATGGTAAAAAGAAATTTTGAAAAAACTCAAAAATAAAAAGTGGCCATACCAACTTGACATGCGAATATCGCGCGTAATAATGCGGCACAAACGATGAAATTTGGCGAATCGCTAGCAGAAACGAGGCCAAAGAGATTGGCAAAAAGAAATTTCGAAAAAATTCAAAATATGAAAAGTTATATCAATTTTTCTCATATTTACTTGACACGCTGATATCTCGCTTGGTATGGCGGTAAAAACGAAAAAAACTTTTTATATTACTAAACTAGTTATTTGTAAAGTTGTAGGTAAAAGAAAAATACTATTATTTGCTGTAATAGATATGTATTTATAGATAAATTATCAACCCATCAACCGCTGGTGTATGCTGGCAGTTAGTTACTTTAGTTGACGTAGAGATGCGCTGTTGGCGTCAGTATGTCAGTAACAGTTTTTCTTTAATAACTACTTTAATATTGCGGCACAAACGATGAAACTTGGTGAATTGCCGGCACAAACGAAGCCTAAAAGAATGGTAAAAAGAAATTTTGAAAAAACTCAAAAATAAAAAGTGGCCATACCAACTTTACATGCGAATATCTCGCGTAATAATGCGGCACAAACGATGAAATTTGGCGAATCAGCGGCACAAACGAGGCCACAGAGATTGGCAAAAAGAAATTTTGAAAAAGTTCAAGAAAATAAAAAGTTATATCAATTTTTGTCATAATTAATTGACATGCGAATATCTCGCCTAAAAATGCGGCACAAACGATGAAACTTGGTGAATCGCCGGCACAAACGAAGCCTAAAAGAATGGTAAAAAGAAATTTTGAAAAAACTCAAAAATAAAAAGTGGCCATACCAACTTGACATGCGAATATCGCGCGTAATAATGCGGCACAAACGATGAAATTTGGCGAATCGCTAGCAGAAACGAGGCCAAAGAGATTGGCAAAAAGAAATTTCGAAAAAATTCAAAATATGAAAAGTTATATCAATTTTTCTCATATTTACTTGACACGCTGATATCTCGCTTGGTATGGCGGTAAAAACGAAAAAAACTTTTTATATTACTAAACTAGTTATTTGTAAAGTTGTAGGTAAAAGAAAAATACTATTATTTGCTGTAATAGATATGTATTTATAGATAAATTATCAACCCATCAACCGCTGGTGTATGCTGGCAGTTAGTTACTTTAGTTGACGTAGAGATGCGCTGTTGGCGTCAGTATGTCAGTAACAGTTTTTCTTTAATAACTTCTATAATATTGCGGCACAAACGATGAAACTTGGTGAATCGCCGGCACAATCGAAGCCTAAAAGAATGGTAAAAAGAAATTTCGAAAAAACTCAAAAATAAAAAGTGGCCATACCAACTTGACATGCGAATATCTCGCGTAATAATGCGGCACAAACGATGAAATTTGGCGAATCAGCGGCACAAACGAGGCCAAAGAGATTGGCAAAAAGAAATTTTGAAAAAGTTCAAAAAATCAAAAGTTATATCAATTTTTGTCATAATTAATTGACATGCGAATATCTCGCCTAAAAATGCGGCACAAACGATGAAACTTGGTGAATCGCCGGCACAATCGAAGCCTAAAAGAATGGTAAAAAGAAATTTTGAAAAAACTCAAAAATAAAAAGTGGCCATACCAACTTGACATGCGAATATCTCGCGTAATAATGCGGCACAAACGATGAAATTTGGCGAATCAGCGGCACAAACGAGGCCAAAGAGATTGGCAAAAAGAAATTTTGAAAAAGTTCAAAAAATCAAAAGTTATATCAATTTTTGTCATATTAAATTGACATGCGAATATCTCGCCTAAAAATGCGGCACAAACGATGAAACTTGGTGAATCGCCGGCACAAACGAAGCCTAAAAGAATGGTAAAAAGAAATTTTGAAAAAACTCAAAAATAAAAAGTGGCCATACCAACTTGACATGCGAATATCTCGCGTAATAATGCGGCACAAACGATGAAATTTGGCGAATCAGCGGCACAAACGAGTCCACAGAGATTGGCAAAAAGAAATTTTGAAAAAGTTCAAGAAAATAAAAAGTTATATCAATTTTTGTCATAATTAATTGACATGCGAATATCTCGCCTAAAAATGCGGCACAAACGATGAAACTTGGTGAATCGCCGGCACAAACGAAGCCTAAAAGAATGGTAAAAAGAAATTTTGAAAAAACTCAAAAATAAAAAGTGGCCATACCAACTTGACATGCGAATATCGCGCGTAATAATGCGGCACAAACGATGAAATTTGGCGAATCGCTAGCAGAAACGAGGCCAAAGAGATTGGCAAATAGAAATTTTGAAAAAATTCAAAATATGAAAAGTTATATCAATTTTTCTCATATTTACTTGACACGCTAATATCTCGCTTGGTATGGCGGTAAAAACGAAAAAAACTTTTTATATTACTAAAATAGTTATTTGTAAAGTTGTAGGTAAAAGAAAAATACTATTATTTGCTGTAATAGATATGTATTTATAGATAAATTATCAACCCATCAACCGCTGGTGTATACGGCAGTTAGTTACTTTAGTTGACGTAGAGATGCGCTGCTGGCGTCAGTATGTCAGTAACAGTTTTTCTTTAATAACTTCTTTAATATAGCGATTTTATAAACAAATTAGCTCCCCCTTTTACACAAAATAAAATAGAATTAATGGGCAATAATAATGATAAGGGAGTCGGTGGTAAGCCACCAAGCGTGTTACATCTCTCTGTATTTGTTCGTTTTTTTTATTGTTAGTTGACGGTTTTATAACAGGAAAGGTGAGTAAACGGAAGTGTAACAGTAGTGGAGTGATTTACATTTTACAGAAGCTAAAAATTCGAAATATTAGTGAAGATATAACAAGTTTAATTTCATAAATTTTTATTAAAAAATTAGAAGAATTGCTACTGTTATCAGCGGACTTGTGGAGTGGGGATTGCCTGCTGTGTGTTATTGCATAGAGAGAGAAGTGAACTTAGTGCTGGCATCATACAGGTAAACACTGTCTGTTTGTATACTTGTCTGTTCGTCATCAAAAATATACTGATATCCAGAAAAAATGGACGAATCAAAATTTGTTTCTTTATTAACTCAATTTAAAAAAGATATTATAGGCGATTTAAATTGTAAATTAGAGAAAATAAATTGTTCTATTGACGAAAATAAAACGTTAATCGTCCAAAAAATAGCGTCACAAGAAGAAAGATTAAATAATATTGAAAGGGATTTGCGTAAAAAAAATATTATTATACATGGACTGGCAGAGTTAGACGAACAATCGTACTTTAAAACTGAAAAACAAGTAATAAATTTACTAAAAAATAAATTGAAAATCGAAGTAGAAGAATCTGAAATTGACTTAGTGAGGCGAATCGGTAGAAAATCTGAAGGGAAAGTCAGACCTATTTTAGTTACATTCACTACGTATAGAAGAAAAGTAATAGTGTTGAAAAATAAAAAACTACTGAAAGACCAAAATATATTTATAACAGAGGACTATCCGAAAAGTGTTTTAGAAATAAGAAAAAACCTGCAGGTAGAGTTAACTGAAATAAGAAAGTCAGGCAAGTTTGCGTTTATAAATTACGATAAAATAGTAATAAGAGAAGATAGAGAAATGAAATATAAAAATAAACGCAGACTTTCTCCAGAGTCGCCCAAAAGATCGTCTGCTCAAGAGAAAAAAGAGGAAAAAATTGAAAAGAGACATAAAATAGGAAAATCTTTAAATCAGAAACACAATATCACAACATTTTTTGGATCAAATAATGAAGGGAATTTAATCGCAAAAGCGAAACCGTCTAGACAGTTTGAAGAAGAAGATGCATAGGATCAAACGGAAACTAGACTCAACGTTTGGGAAAACAACCAGGTCTGTCACAGGAAAAATCTTAATAAAAACGGATCATTACCGACTCCACATCATTCCCCAGAAAGACTGGTCATTGAGGGGAATTATGACCACAACCTCCCAGGTTTAATAATTGGATCATTAAATGTCAGAACTCTAAAGACAGAGGATAGACTTCTAGAACTGGAAGAAGCTCTAAAAAGTATAAAAATTGATATTCTTGGTTTATGTGAAGTAAGGAGAAATGCTGAAAAAATTGTGCATCGGAAAAGTGGACTTATATTCTACTGCTTTGGGGAAACTCCGGGGCAAAAAGGAATAGGGTTCATTGTAAGGGAACGTCTAAAAGGAAGAATAGAAGAATTTAGAGGAATCTCAGAGAGGATTGCTATATTAAAATTAAAGATGAGGGAAAGTAAAACCCTGAGCGTAATTCAAGTTTATGCGCCTACTGCAGAAGCTAGGGAAGAGGAAAGGTCAGCATTTTTCTCTGCGCTGTCATTAGTTTTAGAAAAAGAAAAACAGAACTGGAAAAATAATGTCATAATAATGGGCGACTTTAATAGTCAAGTGGGTGTAAAAGAGACTGACGAAAACAGTACAGTCGGTCCTTATGGATATGGTAAGAGGAATGAGGCCGGTCAGGAATTAGTGAGCTTCTGCCAAGAACACGAAATGAAAATAATTAATACATTTTTCAAAAAGAGGGCTGGTAAGAAGTGGACGTGGATTTCTCCAAGTCAGCTATATAAAACCGAAATTGACTACATCCTGGCAAAGAAGAAAGGAATGATAAAGAGGTACGATATAATTGGAAATTTAAACTTCAGTACTGATCACAGGCTTATAAAGGCGCAACTCTCTGAAGAATGGATGTGTAGGAGACCTCGCAGTCAGTGGAACACATCTCATATTGGAATAAGAGTATTGAAGGTAAATGGACAAATAGATCTACAAAGTAACTTGCAAAATATCTCTAATTTAAAATATACATGTCTTCAGGAAAACTACAACCATCTGGAAGAGTTTATTAAAAATAGTTTTGAGGTAAACAAGGAAAAGAAGCTAACTAAATTCTCTGACAAAACAAAAGAACTAATAAACGAAAGAGAAAAACTGAAAAGAAAGAAAATTAAAAATTTCAATGATAAATTGGAATATAACACACTCTGCAAACTAACTAGGTTTCATATTAGAAAAGACATAAAGACATTTGAGGACAAATCAATTGAAAAGGCTTTAAACACAGATGGATCGATAAAAAAGATGAAAAAAGATTTACAAGAGGGCGTTTTCTGGAGTACTGGATTTAAAGATAATAGTGGGAAAATACAAACCAATAGGGGAAATATTATGAACACAGCTACAGAATTCTATGAAGAACTATACAGTTGTACAGATGGAGCATCTTACGACAAAAATGTGGAAGTTGACTGTCAAGAAGTACCTGTCTTTCAGAACAAGGAAGTTATCGCAGTTCTGAAAACACTAAAAAAAGATAAAACGCCAGGTAACGACCGTATTACAAATGAAATGATAAAAGCAATAGCCCCAAGTATAATGGAAGAGCTAGTGGCGCTATTTAATAGAATTTTACAAGAACAAACAATTCCTATACAATGGCAGAGGGCAGATATAGTTCTACTTCATAAAAAAGGAGATTTCCACGACATAAATAATTACCGGCCCATTAGCCTCACATCGTGTATTGGTAAGGTCTTTATGAAGCTCATTCAAAATAGAATCCAACCAATTTTAAATATGTATCAGCCCATTGAACAAGCAGGTTTCCGAAGTGGATACTCTACCTTAGATAATCTTCAAGTGCTAAACCAATTGATTGAGAAGTGTGAAGAATTTCAAATTGGACTCTACCTGGCCTTTGTCGACTTTACCAAAGCATTTGATTCTTTGGATCACACCTTCCTCTTCAAAGCCCTACAGAAACAAGGTATACCATCTCAAATTATCAATTTAATTAAAAACATATATCAAAATAACTATGCAAGAATTTTATTAGAAAAACCGGGACGATACTTTAGGTTACAAAAAGGTGTTAAACAGGGGGATCCGCTATCGCCTCTTTTCTTCAGCGCAGCTTTGCAAGAAATCTTTCAACAGCTGAGTTGGAGTAAATTAGGTATAAGAGTGGATGATAAATATATAAACCATCTACGCTTTGCTGATGATATTTTACTAATTTCTAAGACCTCTGAAGAATTACAATTTATGTTACACAGTCTTACAGATATGAGCAAGAAAGCTGGTCTCAGCATAAACCCCGGAAAGACACACCTCTTGACTAATAGAAAAGAAGTGGATATTCAGGTAGAAGGCCGCAAATTGAACTGGAACCAAGATGTTATCTACCTGGGGCAGCTTATCTCATTTAAAGAAAGAAGCGAAAAGGAAGCAAAAAGAAGATGTGCTGTCGCCTGGAGGAAGTACTGGTCATTAAAGTTTATTTTAAAAAATAATAAGGTGAGTTTGGCGAATAAAATAAAAATTGTCGGGAGTTGTGTTTTTCCAACGCTAACCTATGGTTCCCAAACTTGGTCCATCACACAAAAAATAATAAAGAAAATAACTTCTACCCAGTCTGCAATAGAGAGAAATCTACTTAGTATAAGTAGACTTCAAAAAATAAAGAATAAAATAATAAGAGGCACAACAAGATTAGATGATGTAATGAAGATAATTAAAGAATTAAAATGGAAATGGGCGGGTCACATTGCAAGACTAAAAGATGGAAGATGGACAAAAACCTTAACAAAGTGGGTTCCAAGATGGGGAGTAAGAAAAGTAGGACGACAAAAGATGAGATGGAAAGAAGACGTTGTAAAGGTTTCAGGTGAGAACTGGATGAGGATGGCTGAGGATAGGGAGAAATGGGCGCACCTGGGAGAGGCCTTTGCCCAACATTGGGCCTAGTTTCCAAAACAAAACAAAACAAAAAAAAAAAAAAAAAAAAAAAAAAAAAAAAAAAAAAACAGTTTTAAATAGAAATTTTATCTGAATTTTATGAATTTTATTTGTATTTTATATCTGATTTTGTGTTTTTTGAAGGAATTAATAAAGGCTTTATTTATTTATTATTTATTATAATAATGATAAACATACGCTATTAAAACCGTTTACCATCAATGAGTTTAAAAGAGCTATCAAAAACCACACGAATACGGCCCCAGGAATGGATCAAATACATTACGCAATGATTTTTCACCTTCCCTTAGCGGCTAAATACAGGCTGTTACAATTGTATAACGAAATGTGGAGTAAAGGTGAATACCCACAACAGTGGAAAAATTATTTAATAAGTCCGATATTGAAGAGAAATAAAAATAGGGACCAATGTGAGTCATATCGACCAATTTCGCTGTCTTCTTGCGTCATGAAGACGTTCGAAAGGATGGTGAAAAACAGGTTGGAATGGTGGCTGGAGTCCAAAGGTTTACTTCCGAATAGCCAATGCGGGTTTAGGGAAGGCAGATCGGTACAGGATAGTCAGACTGAGCTCGTTACCGACATTCAGTTGGGTTTCACGACCAATAAAATAACATTAGCATTGTTTTTAGATTTTACCGCTGCTTATGACTCGGTTCAAATACCTATACTAGCAAAAAAGTTAGAAAAATTTAAATTGCCGGGTAAATTTATTAGGAATATTATCGAACTAATATCAAACAGACAGATCTTCTTAAAAATAAACAACCTTCTGGAAGGCCCCCAGCTGACCCAGATAGGCTTACCGCAAGGAAGCATTTTAAGCCCAATCCTGTACTCTATGTATGTAGCGGATATAGAGACAGTGTTGGTCGAAAATGTTAAAATGCTACAATACGCCGACGACGTGTGCATCTACACAACACAAAAAACTTCTGAGGATTGCAAAAAAGCGCTTGAAGAAGTTATGGTAAACCTAAAATCCTGGACACTTCTGAACGGGCTGTCGCTGTCAGAACCAAAATCAGTTCTCTGCCCATTTACTAGAAAGAGGAGATTGGGCCTCTCCGGTGAGATGGTACTGGCGAACTGGAAATTTCCATGCCAAATGTCCGCAAAATTCTTAGGGTTGACAATGGACAAAGTACTTAATTGGAAAAAACACATCGAAACCGTGGAAATAAAAATAGAAAAGTACTTCAACACACTACGAGCCTTTTCCCACAGGAAGTGGGGGGCGGACCCGGAGGTGTCCCTAATGTTCTACAGGGCCACAATAAGAGCGGTACTGGATTACGGGTGTTTTCTGTACGGTCAGGCCTGCAAGTATGTTATGCGACCCCTTCACGTATTACAAAATAAATGTATCAGATTGTGTCTCGGATTCTTGAACAGCACACCTGTGGACGTAATGTACACAGAGGCTGGCGAATTACCGCTTGCTTATAGAATAGAAGTACTGTCCGATCGATATGTCTTAAAAAAATTAGCCACGAACCGAATAATTTATAACAAAATAAGCCAATTAAATACCGAAGTCCTCACTCACAAATATTGGACAAAAAAGAAAGGCCCCATTTACACAGAAAGTTTTATTAGAATCTCTACCTTTAGAGATAAGGTATATTCGAATAATAAGTTAGATGTGTACAACTTAAAATACGAACATTTATTGAGCGAATTCCTTCGACTTGATAAAGGTACCGGAAAAGATGAGAACTGCGGCCTGCGAAGATTACATTTCTTCCCATTATCCGGGCTCATATCGTTTATTTACAGATGGGTCCAAAATCAATAATAAAGTCGGAAGTGCTGTGTATGATCCGGTTCGGAACTATTTTACGATAATTAAATTAGAAGATGAGACGTCCATCTATACAGCGGAGCTAATTGCTATTTTATCGGCTTTAAAATATATTTATTCGTTGTCGGAGAAAAAATATACCATTATTAGTGACAGCCAGAGTGCGTTGTGTAAATTATCACATATACACAACCAGTCTACAGGAATGAATCACATTATCGCAGAGATTGTAGAAACTATTGCCATTTTTAAAGAGAAGGGAGTCTGCATTAATTTTTTGTGGGTAAGAGGTCATTGTGGTATAAAAGAGAATGAAATTGTTGATACACTTGCAAAGGAAGCCACCAATAGTGGGGAAATGGCTAATTATAAATTACCACACACCGATATCAAGCGTATAATTGCAAAAGCAGCACTACAAAAATGGCAGACAGATTACAATAATGGTGATAAAGGTAGATTCTATAAAACTATGGCAGATCAGTTACCTAGACAACTATGGTTAAGGGAACTGGCACGAATAAATGGGTTGTTACGACAATAAGCAGGCTGAGAGCGAACCACGCGGTGTGCGGATCGTATCTACACAGGATCAACAAAAGGTCCTCTCCTCTTTGCGTAGATTGCAATGAGGAGGAAGATTTCAAACATATAATAATGATATGTCCACGTTATGTGGTAGAAAGGAAACGAATGTTTGACGATATATACAGGTATTTAGATGCACCATTTCGCTACGAAGACATTATATTCTCCACCAACAGTTATGTGCTTAAGTCGATAGCAGAGCTAGCAATGAAATATGAATGTATTTAGAAGCTATAGCCGAATTAGAATGAATGGAACAAAATGCTTAGAGAAGGATTACGTGATTTTAATTTTGGTTAAGCGAGAAGGATGGCAGGAGCACAGAGTGCTGCTCCATCCATTAGCAGTAGTTTATGTAAATAGCGGTATATAGTAGAATGATGAATGTGTGAAGCGAATGTATTTGTAGGTAAGAACGGAGAGTAAGTGATATTCTAGTGATAAGCATCTAGACGATGCTGGCTGTATGGCGGAAGCCAATGCCAAAAAAAGAAAACAAAAAAAAAAAAACTAATATATGCTTACTACGTACTCAAGCCTAATCAGAATCGCTTTCAATTTGTCGCTGTTTTTTTATGGAGGGCTTACGACGAGTTTCTTCTACAAATTTAAATGAGTGTCTACCGGTTTTGGACTCACAATAAATCAATTTAATCCCCCCTTTATATTCTTGGAAATTTATGTTTTGTTCTACAGCTTTTAATATGCGATTTGGTAAATATAGAAACCCCTCTCCACCTAAATATTCAATAGTGGCCTTGTTACGCCACCCTCTACAACCACAAACACCGCTGGAGAAGGTAAGCTCAGTGGAGACGGGGGGGTAAGGAGAAATAAGAAAACAAGGAAGAGGCAATATGCTGAATAATAATAAACAAATAACAATACTAGTGATTAGAATTAAAGTTAAAACAATACTCGGATAATAAGGGAAAAAAAAATAAAATAAAAATAAATTTAGAATACTAACTAGTTACCTAGTAACAGCTTCTCCGTTAGCAAATCTGTGTAGTGCGCCCCTGCTGGCCGTTACTCTAACCAGATCACTACTTCATTAAATAATTAAATTTATTGTCCATGTGAGATGTTGCTAGGGGTTTAAATAAAGATTCAGGGTTATGAAAATATTATTATTGATCACAACACAAAAAGTCTTTTTACAGCAAAATACAGTATCATAAACCCTGCTTAATACTGAAAAATACAAAACTTGATTACTAGGTAATGAAATAATTGTCCTCAATAGAACCAGAAAACTGGTCACTCTTATTACATTGCCTACACTTACAGTCAATCCCAGGCCTGGTTTTGCTCCAATCTACCCTTCTTTCCTGGTCTTCTTATGGGAAGCTCGCCACCAGTCAGGTACTATTCCTTCCTGCTGCCCTTTGGGAAGTAGAGGTCCTCCGCTCAATGAATCCTTCTCTCCCAGAGGCAAATCCCGCCAAGGTGATTTCTTTTCACTCCAATTTGTTTTGGCTCCAACCAGCTCCGTACAACAACCAATTTTTCACTCGTAATTAATTCTTTTTTTTGAAAAAATCCCATCAGTCTCTATCCCATATGTTGCTCGCGTCGTTTTTCTTTTTTTTCCCCGCTGCCCTCTTCACACAGCCATGTGCTCTTCAAGTATAATTTTATCCACTTTCTTCATTTCTCTTAATTAAATTTCCTAGATTTATTTTCTTAATCCCCGATTTTACCTAATTCTAACTAACTGACCTGAACAAAATCTAGAAATAATTACAATCATACCCTCAAAATTGGTTCCGTTTGGAAAAGCTGTTACATCGTAACAGCCTTTAACGATTTCCCATATTTTGTCTCATCTATTTTAAATCGAATTATTTTATAAGGTTCATTAATTTGAAGGTCCTCTGCCTTCAAATACTTTTCAGCCTTCTTCCCACTACTCGCATTTAATAATTCGCAAAGGCTCCTAAAAATTGAAACCACTAAACTTTAATAATAATCATGCATATCAAAGAATTTTGCATTGAAAGAGACAAGAGCACAAGCTGTACTTACATTTTGAAGTAGACTGCAGTTCTTCCAAGTAAAGACTGTTTGGATTTGCTTTGGATGGCGGGGTATATATACTGCCATGTACAAGGATATTGAAGACATTTGACCTCTAAAATAATGCGTCTAGCCAATATAATTGTACTTTTTTAAAAAAAGTTTTGATTAGAACACTTGCACTTGCACTTGCGTGCATGTTGTTCCAGACAGCCATGAATTTTAAAAAAAGACGAAAATAAAACTAACTTGCACTTTCATGCAATTAGTTCCAGACATCGAGGACTTTGAACTTGAAATATTAACAACTCTAGTTTATTCTTTTTTATTAAGCATTGTGTTTTTTTTTTTAATCAAACATTTTATAAACTCATTTCTAGTTTATTTTCCTTTTAAGAAGGTGCTTTTTTTTTTTTTTTTTTTTTTTTTTTTTTAAAATAAAAATATTATTATTATTCAACATTTTCTACGCATAACAAACCGCATCTATAAATGTGACAGACAAGATCCATATCAGACCAGGTGTAGAGGAGGATGTGGAAAATGGATTTCAAAAAACAACAGGTCGTGATTTATGTTTTGGTGATGGACATGAGAAATAGTCAGAATACCTAACCCAATTTAAAAATAAAGAAACATTTTTTTAAATAAATGTTTTAATTGTAGATAAATCTCCTTTGAAGTAATAGTGTCATCTGTTTAAATATTATTATCCTAAAAACCATAAATAAAAAAAATCATAAGTTTCAAATTGAAAACTAAATTAGCCCTCCAAGTGTTATTATACTTTTATAATACATATATATATATATATATTATATATGTATAATATTTATATATTATAAAATAATATGGGTTTATCAATAACTAAATTGTTTGATGAAAAGGTGTTTTATTAAAACTGTCCGGTAGGACAGTTGTATAAGGGTTGATCGTCAAAAACTGCACGAAATAGCGTAACGTTAAAAAACACCCAACTTTGACAATTTTTTTCTCTTTTTCTATAAAAGATAAAATTCCCAAATTTCCTTAAAAATGTAGGGCAAACCCTCCTTTATGACTGTAATTTTTTGCAACAACCCAGATATAGTAGATTTTGAGAAAAATGTTGCCGAAAATGAGCAAAAACAGCTTTTTCAGAAAATGTTCTTGTTCTTCTTGTTCTTCTTCTTGTTGTTGTTGTTACCTTTTTTGTAAACAACGTAGCGCTTAAACGCGCCGACCGATTTTTGAGAATGAGGAGTCATACGATTCGGAATTTTATGTAGATGTGCCTTTTGGGGGTCTCGACGCTATACGTCAGATGGGGGAGGAGTTAGCCCCATATAAGTGAGGCCCCTTCTCAAAATTATTATTACTAATAATACTGTAAATGTTAACCCGATTTTGATAAAATTTGGCAGGTTGAAAGGTTTAGGGCTCTCCTACGTAACATTTAAACGACGTTCTGCTCTTACCCTTATTAGGGGGACGTATGGCAATCGTTTCAAATTATCAAGACGTGAACCGATTTTCTTGAATAAAGTGTCATTCGAATCAAAATTTTGTACAGATATGTACTTTAAAAGTCTCGAAGCCATGCCTCATAAGGAGGGGAGTTTGCCCTACCCAAATAAGGCCCTTTCTAAAACTATTATTACCAATGTTTCTATAAAGCTTAGTCCGATTTTGATAAAATTTAGCACGAAGAAGTGATTAAAGCTCCTCTACGTGGCTGTGAAGTGCCATCATGCTCTTACACCTACTAACAGGAAGTACTGCAATCGTTAAAATTATCAATGAGTGAACCGATTTACATCAATGAATTGTCGTTCGATTCAAAATCTTTGCCTTTTAGGGAGAAGTACTGCAATCGCAGTTTATTTTTCTTGCTCCTCTTAAAAGGAAGTACTGAAATCGTAGTTTAATTTTGCTATTTACGTACAAATACCTTCCTATTTTATTCAAAACGCTTTCTCAAAAAAATTGTTATTGAGGATGGTTTGGGGACTGCAATTATAATCATTCTTTAAAAAGATCTCTCCAGTAGTTACGGTTCCGACTTAACGCCTTATCAGGTTATAATGATAGAATTGCTTATACCAAATTTTAAAAAAATCTGTAAAATAGATATGTAACTATGCAAAATAGACAAAAAGAAAAATCTATCCAAAAGGTACAAAAATCTCCTTAACAAAAACTTATAGTTTAAAAAGTTATGTATAAGGGTTGATTAAACGCCAAAAGGTACACAAATCAGCAAGTACCCATCATTTCATTTATACTTCATTGATATTATTTAAGTAATTTTACTGCATTAACTTTTCCTTCACATTTTTAGAATTTATTAGATGTCACAGACCCTTATGCTGGCCAGTTCATTCATAATATTTTTTTGTTATAATTATGATAAAATGAGTTCTGAATTATTCTGAGTAGTCACATATACATGCATGTTAAAGTAGAAAAAGTCAAAGTCAGAGTCAGCCACTGTTTAAATTTGAATCACGAAGGATTTAAAACAATATTTCAGTCTTGAATTCGTCTTACCGAAATATTCGTGAGCACAAATAACACACAGTTAATAACAAGTAGATTATTCAACAATAATTATTCATTTCTCAATTGTAAATTAATTTAGTTCCCCTAATTTTACTTATAGTAAAATACTGGAATAATTAGCTGTCCTAAATATATGCATATCTTATTTATTTTATATTACACATATACAACATTGTGGGAAGAACATCTAGATTGAGAATGTAATTGAAGAAAACTATATTATTTGCGATAAAGCCAGATAATTATTACCTATTATTATAAACGTTTGACTACTTCATAAAATAACAATTACTTTAATCGAAGAATGAACTTAAACCGACGATTTTAATTTAAAAATAAAAATAAATAAAATGAAATCATTAATGTATGTTGGTGTAAGCATTTTTTTTAAAAAAGTTTTTGAAATCTTTAGCCTAATTTTTTGTTTCTTTTTAACCTGTAATTAATAGTTTGATTATTATAGATAACTAGATATTACAATCTACAGTCTAGAACAAATATTTTGTAGATGAAAATGGGCAGCATAAGGGTCTGTGACATCTAATAAATTCTAAAAATGTGAAGGAAAAGTTAATGCAGTAAAATTACTTAAATAATATCAATGAAGTATAAATGAAATGATGGGTACTTGCTGATTTGTGTACCTTTTGGCGTTTAATCAACCCTTATACATAACTTTTTAAACTGTAAGTTTTTGCTAAGGAGTAACAATATGAAGTAGACAATAAGTTGGGTAGACTTATATCAGTGACAGAGTAGACTTAGTCTCTGGCGTTTCCTAGGTGAGTAAGAATATTCTGTGTCCAAAGTTGACCACCACAATACTAATTGCATCGCTACGAAAATTCCCCCCCCCCCCCAAAGTAATTAAATGATCCTACTAAAAGGAGTTGCTCTCTGGCAGTTGACGTCCAACTAAAAATTTTCTAAGTGTGCAAGCTCAACCACTATAGAACCAGTTTACAGCTACTAATATTTTTATAAGTGTTTAACTAATTGAACCAAATTGTTGGACTTAGTTTTTGAAAAGTGGCCCAGAACGTACAACCATACTAAATGATTTGGACTTAGTTTTTGAAAAGTGGCCTAGAACGTACAACCATACTAAATGATTTGGACTTAGTTTTTGAAAAATGGCCTAGAACGTACAACTTCCTACTACTATCTCGCTTAATAATGCGGCACAAACGATGAAATTTGGCGAATCAGCGCCATAAACGAGGCCAAAGAGATTGGCAAAAAGAAATTTTGAAAAAATTCAAAAATTAATTGTTAAAACAATTTTTCGCATATTAAGTTGACACGCAAATATCTCGCTTAATAATGCGGCACAAACGATGAAATTTGGTGAATCGCCGGCACAAACGAAGCCCAAACGAATGGTAAAAAGAAATTTTGAAAAAACTCAAAAATAAAAAGTGGCCGTACCAACTTGACATGCGAATATCTCGCGTAATAACGCGGCACAAACGATGAAACTCGGCGAATCACCAGCAGAAACGAGGCCAAAGAGATAGGCAAAAAGAAATTTTGAAAAAATTCAAAAAATTAAAAGTTAATATCAATTTTTCTCATATTTACTTGACACGCTAATATCTTGCTTGGTATGGCGGCACAAACGAAAAAAGCTTTTGATATTACTAAAATAGTTATTTGTAAAGTTGTAGGTAAAAGAAAAATACTATTATTTGCTATAATTGATATGTATTTATGGCTGAAAGGAAACCCATCAGCCGCTGGTGTATGCTGGTAGTTAGTTACTTTATTTGAAGTAGAGATGCGCTGCTGGCGTCAGTATGTCAGTAACAGTTTTTCTTTAATAACTTCTTTAATATTGCGGCACAAACAATGAAATTTGGTGAATCGCCGGCACAAACGAAGCCAAAGAGATTGGCAAAAAGAAATTTTGAAAAATCTTAAAGACAAGCGAAATCGCATGTCCAACTTCCGTCAAGTTGGTATGGCCACTTTAAATCCCTAATAACTTTTTTCAATTTTTGAGCTAAATAGCTAAAATTTGGGGAATGGCCGGCACAAACGAATGGTAAAAAGAAATTTTGAAAAACTCAAAAAAAAAAAGTGGCTCTACCAACTTCATATGCGAATATCTCGCCTAATAATGCGGCACAAACGATGAAACTTGGTGAATCGCCGGCACAAACGAGGGCTAAGAGAAAGGTAAAAAGAAATTTTGAAAAATCTCAAAAACTATATAGTTGTATCAATTTGTGTCATATTAACTTGACACACGAATATCTCGCTTGGTATGGCGCAACAAACGAAAAAATCTTTTGATTTTAATAAATTAGTTATTTCTAATTTTTTAGGTAAAAGAAAAGTACTAACATTTGCTGTGTTTGATATGTGTTTTTGATGAAATTCGTAAATAAGTGTTAGTAAGGTAACTTGCCGCTATGGTGCGCTCAGTGCGAGGAAAAGTTTTCTTTAATATCTTTTTTAATTTTTAAGCTATAATGCTGAAATTTGGTGAATCGCCGGCGCAAACGCGGCACAAACGAATGGTAAAAAGAAATTTTCGAAAAACTCAAAAATAAAAAGCGACCATACTAACTTGACGTCAAGTTGGTATGGCCACTTTGTTTTGCTAATAACTTCCGCAATTTAGCGGCACAAACGATGAAACTTGGTGAATCGCCGTCACAAACGATGTGCGAAATTTGGTTAGCATAGGCCAACATATTTACCTTTTTATTTCCTATAATCACCCCACCACCGAGTTCCTCTGCAAGGTCATTTACAAAGAGGTTAAACAAATATGGAAATATACAACCCTGCTTTACTCCAGACTCTGTTTTAAAAGGTGCCGTTGTTCCTCGTTTCGTCCATACCATAGCCTCCGTATTTTTATAAAGACTTTTAATTGCATTTATGCCCTTAGTAGAAAGACCCCAATGATGCAATTTGTAAATTAAGGCGTTCCTATCCACAGAGTCAAAAGCTGCCTTGTAATCTACAAAGAAACAATAAATTTTATTATTTCCTTGTTTCCACTTGGATTCAATTAAATTGCACAATACGAATAAATTATCAACTGCAGAGCTACCCTTTCTAAAGCCAGCTTGCTCTTTCATTAGTGTAAGCGCGTGAGGCTTACACCCAGATGCGGAGAGAGGAAGATGACGTAAACGTTATTTAAATCGATACGTGCTCGGGGGGGGATAAATAAATACAAAGAAACGCCTAGGGAGAAGATGCAGCGGTGAAATGTCTACCCACGCGCAGCAGATCCTTAGAGCAAGAGGAGCGGTTTAATTGCAGAGCTAAGCAAGGCAGTGAGGGAGAATGATGAACCTCTGTTACTTTTTTAGCAGGATAAACTGCATTAGATGTCATCACGGAAGCGGAGACATGTTCCGCGTTAACCGTGTGGCATGGATTAGGGCATTCAGCCCGACTGATGTTACTCGGAGGAGATGAGCACTCAGCTCCGCCAACATGAGGCGGAAGAGATGCAGGGGGCAACTCCTCAGAGGTGGGGAGTGAAGGAGGCGGAGGAGCAGAGTTCTCAGCCTCAGGTATATGAGACGGACGAGAGCACTCAGCCCCTCTGATTTGAGGCAGAGGAGATGCAGGGGGCAGCTCCTCCGAGGTAGAGAGTATAGCTGATTGAGGAGGAGAAGCGTCCTCAGCCTCAGTGATATAAGGCGGAGAAAAAGAAGGGCTCTGTTTTTCAGAGACGCAAGGTGAAGGATAAAAGCGTTCACCCCCTCGGTTAAGACGTGGAGGAGATGAACTTTCAGCCTCACGGATATGAGGCAGAGGAGAACACTCAGCCCCACTGATGTGAGGCGGAGAAGAAGCTTTCTCAGTCTAAGTGATATGAGACGGAGGAGAAGCGCCCTCAGCCCCAATGAGATGAGGCGGAGGAGAATCGCATTTAACTCCGGTAATATAAGGCGGAGGAGACGGGTACTCAACCCCATTAAGATGAGATGAAGGAGATGTGGGGTGCGGCTTCTCAGCAGCGAGGAATGAAAGCGATTGCGAAGAAGTTTGTGACGACGCGAAAGAAACCCTCTCTGACGCGTGTGGCGGTGTAGAGGGGGGAGATGCAGCTGGGCAGGTCGAAGAAGAGGCGGTTAAGGCGGTGACTGCCGGCGGAGGAGAGCTGATAGGCTTAGACAGCCATGCAGTGTACGAGGAAACATGTGAGGCCTCATGAGGTGTGGGTGTAGCTTGACGAAGCGGAGAAGACGATGCAGTGACGAAGGAAGCGGAACCTGCCTCTGCAAAGGAGTAACAAATTTTTAGGTATAAGTTCTGCACCTGCCAGACCCCGTCCATCAATTGCTCGTTCGAAAGACCCTCAGGGAGTCGACTCGCTTTCAAGTACGGCTCCGCTTGTTGCAGGAAGGTGGAGTACGCTCGATAGATCAGATCGCACAAAGTTACCATGGAAGCTGTGGTCAATCTAGCGTCCTTTCTTCGTTGGAGAAAGAACTCAAGATTGCCATTTAACTCCATTTTTGTTGCGCGGATTTTGCGGGTAAATACGGCAGCGGATAAGGTACTGGTACTTGCAGTACCCTTTTCTCTTTTTGGAGCCATATAGCCAGTTAATTTAGTGAAACTCGAGATGCGGAAGAAGTGGACTGTATAAAATGCGTTATATCCGGCCCGGAGGACCAAAATGTAAGCGCGTGAGGCTTACACCCAGATGCGGAGAGGGGAAGATGACGCAAACGTAATTTAAATCGATACGTGCTCGGGGGGATAAATAAATACAAAGAAAATATTTAATAATGAAAATGGTCAAGAAAACACTTACCTTTAACGCATCGCACACAGCATCCGCTAGCCGGTGAAGGATCTCTAATTAAGCGGTAGAAGGGAATAGGAACTATTAAGGAGCTTAGGTACAAGTGTGTGAAGATGTGTGTGTGTGTGTAATGTGTAGCTGAGCTCCTAGAAGCGTAAGAAATATTGGGGTTCAAACCCAAAGAGGCGTATTAGAATTGGAAGTGAGGTAAGCGGAAGAGGGAAGGGTAATAGTACAATCAATGCACTAGATGCGCGTGAAGGAAGAGGTAATACTACAATCAATGCACTAGATGCGGATGAAGCGAAGTGCTAGATATCAGCGGAATTGACTCTTAGCAGGTTGAGGTGCAGTAAGAATTATACCAGCAGGCAGACTCGAGTGACGTAGGGCCGGAAGCAGCCGATGATGAAGCGTTGCGGAAGTACGAAAAGCTGTACTTGAAGCGTTGGTCCAGCGGACGCGTACTATATCTGATGCAGAGCAGGGCCAGACGTTGACTCGTTATGAAGCGGTATGGAATTGAGGAGCACTAACTTCTTTGCACAGAGTCAGCGGCGTACTGAACTACAGCAGACGGAAAAACCCCACGGGTAAGAGAGGATATAGAAGGGGAAGGTTGAAACCATGGGAACAGAGAAATAAACAAAACTACAAAATAGCAGAAAAATAAGATATTAGCGGCGACGACAAAGGAAACGATTAACGAAAATAACGCGTACTACTAGGATTGGAATAAGGAGAGAGAGAGAGAGAGAAATAGAAAAAGGCGAGATGGAGCACTGTCAAACGGTACCGCCGAGGAAGGACGGTACGCGGCTTAACAATTAGTATGTTTTTTTCAACCAACCAATTATTTAGCCTCACTGCTAACATACTTGAGTATATCTTTGAAACAGAGTCCAAAAAAGAAATACCCCTGTAATTGGCGACATTACTCAGCTCACCTTTTTTATGAAGAGGAAATATGATTGACTTTCCAAAACTTTCTGGAACTTTGCCTTCTTCTAAGCAAAAATTAAATATCTGTGACAGACCTTTTACAAAGCCTTCTGGGGCATTTTTATAAAATTCTCTTGGTATTTTATCCAATCCTGTCGCCTTGTTGTCTTTCAACTTGTTCACAGCTGCTCTTACTTCCTCATAGGTAAACTGCTGATCTAAATACTCATCCTTAACCATAGGGGCTGCATAAGAGAATGAGTCAACAGGAAATGGCAGATTATATAATTTTTCAAAATACTCTTTCCATATTTTAGGCTCTATATCACCTATTCTAGTTTTACATTTTTGTTTGAAATTATTAGTCAAACTCCAGAATTCCTTTGAGTCTCTTGCCCTCTCAAACTTGTTACATATATCTAGGAAATAGTCTTCCTTTTTCCTCTTACATAGCTCCTTATATTTCTTTAAATTATTTAAATATGCGTTCCTGATCACATTTGAGTTACTAATTCTATATAAATTTAGTAATCTAAAGATTCTTTTCCTTTTATTGTAACACTCGAAATCATACCAGGGCTGTTTCTTACTAAAATGAAAGCTACCTGTATTTTTTGTAGAGTAACATTTATTAATTAATCCTTTTAACTTTTCCAGATCTTCCAATGCTGTCAATTCTTTTCCTTTTAAAACCTTCTCCGTCTCTTTTCCTAATGTCTCTTTATATTTGCAGGGAAACCTAGAGGAAACCATATACATGGAACCTCCTCGACAGCTAAGACGATTGTTGGAAATGTTACTGGAGGATAGCGAAGCATCCATTAGAGAGAAATCCGCCACAAAGCTTCACAACCTAAGTAAAGAGAATCAAGTATGCCTATTAAAAAAGGCGTTATATGGCCTGAAGCAGGCCGGAAGAGCTTGGAACAAGGTGTTAAACAAGGCTTTAACCTCGATAGGGGCTGCACCTTCAACGTCTGACCCCTGTCTTTATCGGATGAAAGACGCAAAAGACTTGACTCTAGTAATCGTGTATGACGACATCTTATTAATTTCTAAAAGCCGCGAAACTATTAAGTACATTAAAAATGAGCTGGCGAAAAATTTTGAAGTAAAGGAGTTGGGAGATGTGAAAAATTGCCTAGGGATGGAATTCTCGAAAGATGGAAGCAAGATCAATCTGCATCAAAGGGGGTATATCTCCGAAATCTTGAAACGGTTCGAAATGACCGATTGTAAACCTGTGTCCACACCGGTGGATCAACACACAAAGCTGACAAAGCCGACCGAAGATCACAATCAGGTAGAATTCACACATTTGCCTTACAAGGAGCTTGTTGGTGCGTTAACATACCTGTCAGTAACTACCAGACCAGACCTGAGTTTTGCGGTCAGCTACTTGGGGCAGTTTAACAATTGCTACAACAGAACACACTGGACTGCAGCCAAACGAGTTCTTCGTTTTTTGAAGGGAACCCCTGAATGTGGCATCGCCTACTATAGTAATCAAGAACCTCTTAAAGGGTACATGGACGCCGATTGGGGAAACTGTGGTGTGGATCGCCGATCATACACTGGATATGTTTTCCTGCTTGGAGGAGGACCGGTAACATGGGACTCCAGGAAACAAAAAACTGTAGCCTTATCGACAACAGAGGCCGAGTATATGGCACTGTTAGAGGCGGTCAAAGAGGCCATTTACCTACGACGTTTTCTAACGGAATCAGGCTATGAGGATGTAGCTAATGTCAGCCTGCATATGGGCAATGCGAGTGCGTTGAAGCTAGCTCAGAACCCGACTTTTCATAATCGAAGCAAGCATATCGACATTAGGTTCCATTTCGTCAGAGACGCACTGAAGGAAAAGAAGCTGACAGACACTCCATCATGTGAGCTCCGAAGACATGCTGGCCGATGTTATGACGAAAGGACTCCCTAGAGCTAAACACCTCTCGTGCATCCAAGGGCTTAAGATGTCCGGAATCTGCCCGGCTCGCCTCGAGGGGGCGTGTCAAGTATTGCATTCAGCCTACGATTCGAGCCTCGTCACCCCGCCGCTAGATGGCATGGGTATTCAGTTTGAGTAGTGGCCATCACCCTTTAAGGAAATATAACCGAGCAGCAGGTTACCATGCTATGTGTTCAAGTTTACAATCTAGAACTGAAGTGCTATGTACCTTTTATATTGTTATCTGTTCTTGTATACTTAAAGTGTGTTTAATAAATCGTTACTTTAATGTTTCGTGCCCATTGTTCACACTGAGCATCTGCCCTTAGCCTACTTTTTCATTTATCACCCCCTCCCTCTCAACTTCTACTTTTATTATCAGTGGCATGTGATCTGAGAATATTTGCTTCCCTACCTCTAAATCTTTTATTGAATCTTTAATTCCTAATGAAACTATACCCAAATCTATTACAGAGCAACCGACTTTACTAATATAAGTAAATTCTCCCTCTTTGTCACCCTCTGATCTCCCATTCAGTATAATTAACCCGTGATCCTCTCAAAGTTCTAATAGTTTTCTGCCTTCTTTATTCACTTTCCTATCTCTTGATTTTCTACTATTTAAAAAACCTACGTCACTATCAACATCGTCGCAATACAGATACTGTTCTACTCCTACTCTGGCATTTACATCTCCCACCAACAAGTATTGCAATAATTTATCATTGTTAAGTATTAAATTGCGCACCATTTCAAATTCATCCAGCCAACACTTAGCATTAATATATAAAGGAACAATATGCATCATTTCATTACTTATTTTCAATTGTATCAGCGTCTGATTTTCTACCGTTATATAATTACACAGTTTTTCCTTTTTCAACCACTTTTTAAAACCGTACACTTTACCCCCGCTAGCTCTACCATACCTACTACATCTGCCGGCTGGTTCGCAGTACAAACAATAATCTGAGAAATAATTTTCAATTTGAATCTTAGAATTATCACTTGGGTCATTCCATGTCAAATCAACACGAGGTCTGAACCTCACCATCTCGGATTTTCTTGAAATTTGGCACATGTGTACTATTGGTATAGACTTGGAAAAATATGAAATTTTACTGTGATATGTCAACTGGTTTATGAGTTACAGGGCTGTAAAGTTGCCAAAAATGGGCTGAAAAACAGGGAACCCCGTGTTTTTGAATTACTGTAGAAGCTTTCCTAATTGAGCTACAGACTTCGGATTGGTGTCATTTTATAGCAGATATAATGCCCTTTCCTGTGATATGCGACACCATATGGGTTAGGATAAATAAAGTTTGTTAAATTTAAATTTTAAATGTTTAAAAAAGTACATATTTTAAAATTTTAAAATTAATTCCACGAATAGCTAGTAGTGTTATGAATCACTGGGCAAAATATTAATTTGGGACAGCAATGGCTTCATTGTTAAAAAATTTTAAGACTAAAGCTCCAATCCGATTAATTCAACTCTGAATTCATGTTAATACAATAATGCTAATAATAATTCCACTAATAAGTCCAAAGTAAAACATACTGTTAAGTAATAGGATCTCTTTATTATTTTAAGCTTGAAAAGGCTTCATTTGTTCGACATGCATCACTTTCTAGTAGGACATATGTAGGTTCTTCCAGTCAGAGTCACAGGATCAATTTTTATCAAAACATCCACTACTGAGACCCAAAGAATATCGGCATTTCTTGGATGCGAGATGATTTAGAGGGTCCAGCTGGATGAAGAAAAGTTACTTTTACTTCATCAAGTTCTTCATCTTTCTCTAAAACATATCCAAGCCACCAGTTTCTTTATAGATTACACTGATATAACCTGATATTTCGGCTAATTTTAGATTATCAGGGAATTTTGAAACTTCCATTTCGCAAGCTTCTGAGTTCATAGAAAAGTTTTTAACCAATATTTTGGATTTACTTCTGGGAATGAAAGCATGGTATTGCTGTGTTCCTTTAATAGCCAATGCTGATAATCTAAAATTAGCCGAAATATCAGGTTATATCAGTGTAATCTATAAAGAAACTGGTGGCTTGGATATGTTTTAGAGAAAGATGAAGAACTTGATGAAGTAAAAGTAACTTTTCTTCATCCAGCTGGACCCTCTAAATCATCTCGCATCCAAGAAATGCCGATATTCTTTGGGTCTCAGTAGTGGATGTTTTGATAAAAATTGATCCTGTGACTCTGACTGGAAGAACCTACATATGTCCTACTAGAAAGTGATGCATGTCGAACAAATGAAGCCTTTTCAAGCTTAAAATAATAAAGAGATCCTATTACTTAACAGTATGTTTTACTTTGGACTTATTAGTGGAATTATTATTAGCATTATTGTATTAACATGAATTCAGAGTTGAATTAATCGGATTGGAGCTTTAGTCTTAAAATTTTTTAACAATGAAGCCATTGCTGTCCCAAATTAATATTTTGCCCAGTGATTCATAACACTACTAGCTATTCGTGGAATTAATTTTAAAATTTTAAAATATGTACTTTTTTAAACATTTAAAATTTAAATTTAACAAACTTTATTTATCCTAACCCATATGGTGTCGCATATCACAGGAAAGGGCATTATATCTGCTATAAAATGACACCAATCCGAAGTCTGTAGCTCAATTAGGAAAGCTTCTACAGTAATTCAAAAACACGGGGTTCCCTGTTTTTCAGCCCATTTTTGGCAACTTTACAGCCCTGTAACTCATAAACCAGTTGACATATCACAGTAAAATTTCATATTTTTCCAAGTCTATACCAATAGTACACATGTGCCAAATTTCAAGAAAATCCGAGATGGTGAGGTTCAGACCTCGTGTTGATTTGACATGGAATGACCCAAGTGATAATTCTAAGATTCAAATTGAAAATTATTTCTCAGATTATTGTTTGTACTGCGAACCAGCCGGCAGATGTAGTAGGTATGGTAGAGCTAGCGGGGGTAAAGTGTACGGTTTTAAAAAGTGGTTGAAAAAGGAAAAACTGTGTAATTATATAACGGTAGAAAATCAGACGCTGATACAATTGAAAATAAGTAATGAAATGATGCATATTGTTCCTTTATATATTAATGCTAAGTGTTGGCTGGATGAATTTGAAATGGTGCGCAATTTAATACTTAACAATGATAAATTATTGCAATACTTGTTGGTGGGAGATGTAAATGCCAGAGTAGGAGTAGAACAGTATCTGTATTGCGACGATGTTGATAGTGACGTAGGTTTTTTAAATAGTAGAAAATCAAGAGATAGGAAAGTGAATAAAGAAGGCAGAAAACTATTAGAACTTTGAGAGGATCACGGGTTAATTATACTGAATGGGAGATCAGAGGGTGACAAAGAGGGAGAATTTACTTATATTAGTAAAGTCGGTTGCTCTGTAATAGATTTGGGTATAGTTTCATTAGGAATTAAAGATTCAATAAAAGATTTAGAGGTAGGGAAGCAAATATTCTCAGATCACATGCCACTGATAATAAAAGTAGAAGTTGAGAGGGAGGGGGTGATAAATGAAAAAGTAGGCTAAGGGCAGATGCTCAGTGTGAACAATGGGCACGAAACATTAAAGTAACGATTTATTAAACACACTTTAAGTATACAAGAACAGATAACAATATAAAAGGTACATAGCACTTCAGTTCTAGATTGTAAACTTGAACACATAGCATGGTAACCTGCTGCTCGGTTATATTTCCTTAAAGGGTGATGGCCACTACTCAAACTGAATACCCATGCCATCTAGCGGCGGGGTGACGAGGCTCGAATCGTAGGCTGAATGCAATACTTGACACGCCCCCTCGAGGCGAGCCGGGCAGATTCCGGACATCTTAAGCCCTTGGATGCACGAGAGGTGTTTAGCTCTAGGGAGTCCTTTCGTCATAACATCGGCCAGCATGTCTTCGGAGCTCACATGATGGAGTGTCTGTCAGCTTCTTTTCCTTCAGTGCGTCTCTGACGAAATGGAACCTAATGTCGATATGCTTGCTTCGATTATGAAAAGTCGGGTTCTGAGCTAGCTTCAACGCACTCGCATTGCCCATATGCAGATTGACATTAGCTACATCCTCATAGCCTGATTCCGTTAGAAAACGTCGTAGGTAAATGGCCTCTTTGACCGCCTCTGACAGTGCCATATACTCGGCCTCTGTTGTCGATAAGGCTACAGTTTTTTGTTTCCTGGAGTCCCATGTTACCGGTCCTCCTCCAAGCAGGAAAACATATCCAGTGTATGATCGGCGATCCACACCACAGTTTCCCCAATCGGCGTCCATGTACCCTTTAAGAGGTTCTTGATTACTATTGTTACGCTCTCTCTAAGGCGAGAACGCAATATGTTCGGGCTCGCCAGCTACCAGTGGAGAAGGGGGTGGGTCGAGAAAAAAAAAGCGAAAACAAAAAAAAGGTTGAGCGCCACGCCGTTTTTACTTCTGGCTGTGGGGTATACGACGAAACCCAAAAGAAAACAAAAGAAAATTGATATACCAAGTATGGCTTGTATTAAACAATTACAAGGCTGAACACAAAAAAAAAATAATAATAATTAAAGTAATCGGATATTCAACGTTCCCAAAAGTTCACTCACAACAAAAATAAATAAATCAAAGGAAAGGTGTTTCTTCTGATGCTCCTTCTCTCTTCGAGCTGACAGCCTGTCCTTCGCCAGCCCCTTTCAGGAATTTCTTGAGGTGTCCCCCGATGGAAGGAATTGAGGAGTAAGGCGATCACCCAATCTTTTCTTGCCAAAGTACTCCGCTCGCTCTTTCCACCTCAACCTTGCTCTCGTCTAGCCCAAAACCAGATTTTCCTCTGTGTGGCCACACACAACTTGTCGCTCCTGTCACCAAAACTCAACTGTCTCTCTTTTTTTTTTGTCGTTATTGTTTTTTTCTTTTCTATCCAGGTGCCCCTTTTTTTTTTAAAAAAAAAAAAAAACCATTCCCATATGATTTAATTGATTTCCCAGGCAGCACCGAACTCAACAAAATAAACACAAATAATTACAATCTTTAGGAATCCCAATACCCCTACAAAAATGAAATCCAAATTTCCTGGACCTCAGGTAGCCACTATTAAAACAATCACCACAACCATGAACAACTTCTATACCGCCATTTTTCTTACCCTTAAGTGATATACTATTTTGAAATTAGTAACATTTTCTCCTCTTTCCCGGAAAGAAAAATGGCGGCATAGGGTGATTGCCAAGAACCCAGGGATATTATGTTAAATGGAGGAAAGGGACAACCTATTCAGTCCTCGGCCGGATGTAACTTCAAATCTTTCGCCCCCCAAATCCCAGCGAAAGCTCCTGTTTTTGCGTCCTCGAGTTCATACGCGGCTTGCGAAATCTTTTTCCTTACACTCCGCTGCACGAATTTTGGTGCCAGTTTGCCCGAATAATAGGTGGTCGCATCCGACTGTGGGTGAGTTTTGCACCATACCAACTGCCCCTCGGCATACTCTACAGGCCTCCTCCTTAAGTTGTAGGTCCGGCAACCTTTCTCATAAGCTCGGTCAAGTCTATCTTGAACCTCTTTGTACAGCATCGGCATTCGTTTTATTGCCTCGAGTCGGGGCTCTTGGTTGGTGATATCCGTTTCGTCTCGCCCTGTGGGCTCTTGTTCGTAGTCGGAAGCTGTTCTAGGTAATTCCCTGCCGTAATTTAAGTACGCTGGGGTGTAACCTGTTGCTTCGTGCACTGCCGTCTTTAGAGCGAACTCTAACTTCGGCAACTGGCTATCCCATTGCCTGTGGTTATCCTTCACATAGGAAGACAGCATGGTTTTCACGACTCTGTTGACTCGTTCCGTCGGATTAGCTTGTGGGTGGTACAAGTTAGTGAACCAGATCTTTGTTCCATATTCACCCATTTTATTTTGAAATTCACGTCCTTTAAACTGGACTCCATTGTCGCAGATGATAACTTGTGGCACTCCAAATTTCAAAAATACTTGATTTTCAATCAGTTCAGCAACCTTCTTCGCTGTAGCGGCCCTTAAGGGCTGAAGGAGTTGATCCACTAAGAGAAATAAGAACAACCACTATGATGATGAATTCTTATTATTTTATTTTATTCTCAACAACATGGGTTAAGGCAGAACACAACGCTATATGAATATAAAACAAAAACCTCTAGCTTCAATATTTTTTTACATTCAATATATCACACATATGTTTTATCATCTGTCCGTATTATTATAATTATTTAATAATTAATATGATTTTAACCAATTAAAATATTCGCCCACAGCTCGTCCAACCTGACCTTGATTGGTCTCACAATCAAACAGTAATTCTTAGCAAAATTAAAATTAAAATTATGAAAATAAATAACAATAACATTAGAATCCAAAACAGAAATTAGAAAAGTACAAAACATTAAGTTTGAAAAATTAAGCAAACTTAAAACAAATAAGTTCAATAGTCTGCAATTGGCTAACTATTAGGTAACCACGGTTTCATGTTCATAGGTGAACTTTTATGGAATTTAGTAAATCCATTGGGATTGAAGCCAGAACCCCCATCGAAAACTAACTTAACTGGCTTGTGGTATTGGGAAAAAAACGAGTAGCATGCTTGCCATTTAATAACTTCATAAGCGTTAGCAGTACGCATTGGATAACATTTATTGTCGAACTGTTTCTGCACAAGGATCGAACCATAGCCTTGTGCACTTGCATCACAGTGCAACTCAGTAAGTACAGTGGGTGAATAAATAGCTAACAGCGGCTCTGATATTAGGAAATTCTTAAGTCGCTCAAAACAATTTGATTCTTCTTCGGACCATACGAAATTGATTTTAGATTTCAACAACTTATATAGTGGCTGGGCGACAATAGCAAAGTTATGAATAAATTTTCGGAAATAAGAAATTAATCCTAAGAAGCTATGCAATTCGCGAAAATTTTTGGGTATTGGGTAATTTGCAACTGCAGCAACATTTGCTGTGGAGGGACAAATCCCTTCACCATCCACTAAATACCCCAAGTGACAATCGGGTTTAACTGTGAGTGCTAGCTCTAAATTTGTTACCGGCTCTTTAGGTTTTTCAACATCATTATAATTTTCTTTAATAATATTTTTGACTTTACTTTGAATTTCTAATGATAATTCATTATTTATATCCAAATCAGGTTCATTAAGTTTTACGTTATTGGAAATATCAATATTTAAAATATCAGAAATACATTGACCTATCGGTTCTTCAACTAATGTACTTTTAACATCAATACAAACATTATTACCCTGAAACTTAACCTGCAGTCCATCATATGAAAGAAAATCCCGACCTAATAAACAGATAGAATTTATAGTATTTTCCGGAACAACATAGAAAGTAATTGGAATTTTAATTGAATTAATAGATACATTTTGTTTAAGCTCTCCTAATATATTTAATTTACTTTTATTGACTCCTTCAAATTGAAATTTACGCGTATACGGACTTATAATAACATTGACAGGCAAAATATGTGCAGAAATTAGAGAAATTGGGCTACCACTGTCTAAAGTAGCGCTAATTTCTACGTCGTTTACCTCTAGCTTAATTTTTACTTCGTAGGTTGGTGCTAACGATGAGCTCTCTGCAATCCAGCCAATCTCCTTATGCGTAGTACCTTCCGTGAGCTGTCTCGATGTGGGACGTAATCTTGGACAGTCCTTTCTTTGATGTCCTTGAGATCCGCATTTGAAACAGGAATTAGGTTCTCGTTTCGGAGCCGTGCATGCTGAAGAAACATGACCCATTTTCCCGCAGTTGTAACATCGAACTACATTCGCCACACTCGTAGTACCTGCATTTTTTACTCTTCTTTCCTGCACTGACTCTGGAAATTTCTTGAATGCTAACGATTGACATTTCTCTTGATGTACTTTACTGCTTAACTTTATTTCTTCATAAATATCAATTCTTTTCTTAAATTCTGCAACCGTAGAACAGCCAAAAAGAACAACTTTGTTTCTAATGTCATCATTGATGCCGTCGATTGTATATTTAATTAATGCATCATCTTCGATACTACCCCTTCCTGCCAGTTCACGCATGTGACAAAAGTATTCTTTAAGTGTCTCTTCTTTTTTCATTTTTCTGTTAACTAGCATCTGATGTAGAGTAGCACTATTTATCGTAGTTGGAAATTCAGCTCTTAAGACCCTCTTCAAATTAACCCAACTGTTTACATTCGGCTCACAATTAATTACTGTTTTTGCAAATCCTTTTATCGATTTCTTGGCATATATAAAAGTTTCCAAATCGTTCCATTTCAATAATTTCCTCATATCTTCAAGTTCTTTAATCCACCGATTAGCGGTGTAATTGTCACTACCGGTGAAAGGACGAATAGAATCTTCTATATCTCTTAATAAAAATTTGGGATGGTAATACAACTCTGAATTACTTCTTTCTTCATCTTCTTTATTTTCTTCTTCTTTTACATCTTGCTCTTCAGTATCTTCATCTTCTTGCTCATTAACCTCTTCATTTAATATTTTTAAATTTTCTAAATTCATTAGACTTGTACAAATACGTTTGGATAGTTCGTCCGCATTTCCGTCATGGTCAATGTTAAGAATATTGCAGATTAGTGTAAGGTCACCATCAGTTAAATTTTCATGTATGAATTTAAGTTTGGCCTTATATTCTTCTGAATCCAACAAGAAACTAAATCCTTCAAATTTTCTGAGTCTAGCTCTTTTCTGACGATTTCCTTCGCACTCAAAAATTAATAAGTGGAGTGCTCGAATAGCGTTAATGGTAGAATTGCTAATATTTTTGTTAATTCTATTAATTTCTCCTAATGACGCCATATTTGCAAATAAATTAAACCAATGTAGTATATAACTGAGTTTTACTTACGGCCGATGAACAATCTGAATTGCTATTACTTCCTCGCAAATCAATTAGTTTATACGACAACTCTTCACTATTTTGCAATGTTCAATTCGTTTCCTTTTCTTTGCAATATAACTTTATCTGCCTCTGATCAACTTTATCTGCCTCGTACCAATTTGATCTGCCTCGAACCAATTTGATCTGCCTCGAACCAATTTGATCTGCCTCGAACCCCACACCTGAAGCTGAAGGAGTTGATCCACTAAGAGAAATAAGAACAACCACTATGATGATGAATTCTTATTATTTTATTTTATTCTCAACAACATGGGTTAAGGCAGTCAAAAGAACACAACGCTATATGAATATAAAACAAAAAACCTCTAGCTTCAATATTTTTTTACATTCAATATATCACACATATGTTTTATCATCTGTCCGTATTATTATAATTATTTAATAATTAATATGATTTTAACCAATTAAAATATTCGCCCACAGGGCAAAAGTATTGAATACTTTGTGAAATAATCACATACAACCAGTAGCATTCTATTTTGTTTAGTAGATAAGGGAAGAGGTCCCATTAGGTCTGCCGTAATTATCCGCCAAGGCGTTCCGGCGACTCTCTGCTCTCCCATTAAACCAGCTGGTCCTTGCTGACTGGGTTTCAATGAAAGGCATGTAGGGCACCTTGCCACGTACCTTGCAACATCCGCTGCCATCCCAGACCAGTAATATTTCTCCTTCAATCTTTGTAGAGTTTTGAACGAACCTAGGTGACCTGATGTCGGTCTGTCATGGTACTCGAAAAGAAGGTTCTTCCTTTCTGACTTTGGCACAACTGCCTTCCATGGTCGATCTTCTCCAAGGATTTTCTTCGAATCTACAATTCTTTTGTACAACGTTCTTCCCTTGACCTTCCAAACAGGGTAGGCTTCAGGTTGCCGGTGTACCTTAGCACACAAATCTCTGTACCAATTGTCTAACTGTTCTTCAGTATATTCAACTGCAGAGATATCCTCCTGGTCCTCTTCCAGCCTAGACAAAGCATCAGCAGCTTGGTGTAATTTGCCTGCCCGATGGTGGATAGTAAAATCGTATTGTTGCAATTTCACCGCCCACCGGGCCAGACGTCCCTGAGGGTCCTTTAGATTATTCAGCCATTTGAGAGCCATGTGATCCGTAACGACGCAAAATTTCATGCCCTCTAAGTAAGGCCTAACTTTTCTATAGCCCACAGAACCGCCAAACATTCCTGCTCCGTAGTTGAAAACTTTCTCTCGGCTGCAGTCAGCCCTCTACTCGCATATGCGATCGCCTTCTCGCCTTCCAGATAGTCTTGACTGAGTATTGCCCCTAACCCTGAAGCTGAAGCATCAGTCTGTAAGATAAAGGGTCGATTAAAGTCAGGACAGGTGAGAATAGGAGCCGAAATCAATTTATCTTTTATTTCTCCGAACGCCCTCTGCTGATCATCGCCCCAAAAATACTTTCTCCCCTTTTTTAATAAACTTGTCAGAGGCGCCACTATTGTGGAGAAGCTGGGAACAAAACGTCGATACCAGGACGCTAGACCCAAAAACCTCCTTACTTGCCTCACCGTTCTTGGAGCCGGGAAATCCATAATCGAAGATACTTTTTCAGGATCCACTTGTAATCCATTTTTGTTGACGATATAGCCCAAATATTTTAGCTGAGGTCTACAAAAACAGCATTTCTCCCAATTCAGAGAAAGGTTTGCTTCCGCAAGACGTTCGAAAATTTTCTCCAAAATTTCTATATGTTTGTTAAATTCTTTTGTCACTATCACAATATCATCCAAGTACACAAAAACATGAGGTTCCAGATCAGCGTCTAAGACATTGTCTATGAGCCTTTGCCATGTAGCTGGCGCATTGTGTAGTCCGAACGGCATCCTAGTAAAATGAAAGAGTCCTCTACCTGGAACTGTGAAGGCGGTTTTTTCGCAGCTGTTCTCCTCTAGTAAAATTTGCCAGTATGCACTCTTTATGTCTATGGTCGACAGATAGTGACCATCTCTAAGACTGTCTAAAATTTGTGTCACGAACGGCAGCGGATATGCATCCCTCTTCGTAACTGCGTTCAACTGGCGATAATCTACGCAAAAACGATGTGTTCCATTTGGTTTCTTGACAAGAACCACTGGGGACGACCAAGGACTCTTGGATGGTACTACTATTTCCTGTGCTAGCATTTCGTCCAATTCTTTATTCAATATAGCCTGTACGTGCGGAGAGACTGGGTAATACCTTTGCTTAATGGGGCGGTGGTCTGTCTCTATTACATGTTTTACTTGGCTTGTACAACCCAACTTACGCGGTCGCCTTTCTTTCCATTTCTCAACAAGTGCCTCTATAATATTCTTCTGATCTTCTTCCAGAGAAGAGTGACTAATGATCGCAGGGGTGGATTCCAGAGCCATTACTGAGTTATCAAAAGACCAGGTCCCCTTTTCAACATTAGGCACCACACTCATCTTCTTCCAAAAGTCAACTCCGAGAATAAGTGGATATTTAAGCCTTGGTACCACCAAAAAACTGATCATTCTTACCTTTTCCCACAGTTCTACCGGTAAATCTATAGATCCTGCTACCATCACTTTATAGCCATCTGCCCCTGATACTGATCTACTGGACGCATCCCCCAGTTCCATACCTAGTCTTGCGAATTTTCCCCATGTGTGCTGGTCTATTAGAGATCTAGTTGCTCCTGAATCTAGCAAACCTATGACTTCGTTGCCTAGTATTCTTACTTTCAAAAACGGACGCCCATCCTTACTACTCAATTGATTTATTGGTTTCGAGCAACTCATGTGGGACTCTTTCAACGCAGCCAACCTTTCTATCTCTTCTGTACTATCCTGGGTGGTCTTTGGGGTTACTTGCGAGCTGCCCCCTCCTTTACTCGCCCCCTCAAAGAGTTTTCCTGCCTCTGCTGGCGCTGACAATTATTTGTCTCTACCTGCTTTCTCCCGCAGCGTTCGCAAAATATTTGTTTCGCCGCCTTACACCATCTAAAAGAATGTCCGTTCTGGTCACAGTTCCAGCACTTACCAAATGTGGAGCGGCGTTCCTTCGGACTCTGAATCTTCTCGCTGGCATTGGAACTACTGGTCGCTTCTGTCCTTCCTACGACTGCCACACTGGCTGTACTGGGCGTCTTTCGGTTCGGTGGAAGGTAAGCTAGGTCGGGTTCTAACAATGTCTTTTTTAGAGGAGGAGGTCTATACATCTGCATCCTCCAGCGATTGTCTTCGATTCTGCGACCTTTCTCAACTAATTCTGCCAGGCTTGAAATTTTTTGCAAGCCTAGACGTTCCAAATAATATGGGTGCAAATTCCGCAACACAATTCGGAGCACCTCATTCTCAGTAGGCTTTTTGGGGAGTCGATGAAAGTAATTTCTCATCACACTGACGTAAAATCCGATTTTTTCGTCTTCTCCTTGGGTACGGGATCTTATTTCTTCCCATAATCGTTCAGTGTAGTCCAACGGTTCAAATTCATTCCTCATTTCTTGAACGATTTCTTCCCAAGAAGAGGTCTCACGTCTAATTGCTTTTAGCCATATGAGCGCCCTGCCTGAAAATAAGTCAAAAGCTGAATTAAAAAGATCAGCATCACTCGCATTACGGGCTGACTTCATCTCTTCTATGGCTTCCAAAAAGGCGTGAACACTCTGGTCATCTCCAGAAAATTTAATTCCCCAGTCTTTCAAAGGAACTTGTATTTTCTTAATCACGGGCTCACTGCAAGGATCTATCCTTTCAACTTTTCCTGCTGCCCCTGGAGTCATTCGTCGGTCAAATTCTTGCAAACATTCCATTGATTCCTCTAAGTAGCCCAGGCGCACATTCTCTTCTTCCTCATCCTCGGTGGAAAGAAGTGTGAGTCTGGAAAGTAGATCGGCCAGCCTATCCTCCAATTGACGAGCCACCGGGCTTCCTCTGTCTCCGGTGATATATGCCACCTGCACCCGAATAGCTGTCAAAATCTTACCAAAACGGTCCAATTCTATCATGTTGCCGCTAGGTCTAGAAGAAGTTTCTTCGACTTCCTGTTTTCCTTTAGGATCCCTCTCTTCGCATAGGGCCCATAACTCAGCACATTTGTCAGCTAATTGCCTCTTCAGTTGCCATGCCTCAGTATTACTATCTTCTGGTCTAACTCTGTTGACCCTGTTAGTGACATGTTGTAGCCCAGTATCTATCTTTCGCAGTTCGTGCTCAGAAGCTGTTTCATCTAATTCGGTAATTAGAGCTTCTAAAGCGTTAATTTTTCCTTTGCAAATATCCAAGTCTTCAGCTGTAGAAGTCTCATAAACTGGCAACATAGCCTTGCCTTCCCTTTCTAATCTAAGTAGTGGTCTAATTTTCCGGTGCATTTCATCCACAGTCGATTCAGCGGCAAGCCCTCTAATACGAAGCTCGTATATCAGTTCCTCTTACTCAATCTATTCGTATCCATTTTATGCGCTATTTAAAAAACCAATTAAACCAAAATTACAGACACTAAAATTCAATAGTCAACCAAAAAAAACAAAAATTAATTCGTCCACAAATCAATGAATACTTAATCTTTAAAGTTATTAACCACTTAAACGTGTGAAAATATTAATCTCTTTTCTTCTTCGAGCCCCACGTTGGGCGCCAAAACTGTTACGCTCTCTCTAAGGCGAGAACGCAATATGTTCGAGCTCGCCATCTACCAGTGGAGAAGGGGGTGGGTCGAGAAAAAAAAAGCGAAAACAAAAAAAAAGGTTGAGCGCCACGCCGTTTTTACTTCTGGCTGTGGGGTATACGACGAAACCCAAAAGAAAACAAAAGAAAATTGATATACCAAGTATGGCTTGTATTAAACAATTACAAGGCTGAACACAAAAAAAAAAATAATAATAATTAAAGTAATCGGATATTCAACGTTCCCAAAAGTTCACTCACAACAAAAATAAATAAATCAAAGGAAAGGTGTTACTTCTGATGCTCCTTCTCTCTTCGAGCTGACAGCCTGTCCTTCGCCAGCCCCTTTCAGGAATTTCTTGAGGTGTCCCCCGATGGAAGGAATTGAGGAGTAAGGCGATCACCCAATCTTTTCTTGCCAAAGTACTCCGCTCGCTCTTTCCACCTCAACCTTGCTCTCGTCTAGCCCAAAACCAGATTTTCCTCTGTGTGGCCACACACAACTTGTCGCTCCTGTAACCAAAACTCAACTGTCTCTCTTTTTTTTTGTCGTTATTTTTTTCCTCGACCCACCCCCTTCTCCACTGGTAGCTGGCGAGCCCGAACACATTGCGTTCTCGCCTTAGAGAGAGCGTAACACTATAGTAGGCGATGCCACATTCAGGGGTTCCCTTCAAAAAACGAAGAACTCGTTTGGCTGCAGTCCAGTGTGTTCTGTTGTAGCAATTGTTAAACTGCCCCAAGTAGCTGACCGCAAAACTCAGGTCTGGTCTGGTAGTTACTGACAGGTATGTTAACGCACCAACAAGCTCCTTGTAAGGCAAATGTGTGAATTCTACCTGATTGTGATCTTCGGTCGGCTTTGTCAGCTTTGTGTGTTGATCCACCGGTGTGGACACAGGTTTACAATCGGTCATTTCGAACCGTTTCAAGATTTCGGAGATATACCCCCTTTGATGCAGATTGATCTTGCTTCCATCTTTCGAGAATTCCATCCCTAGGCAATTTTTCACATCTCCCAACTCCTTTACTTCAAAATTTTTCGCCAGCTCATTTTTAATGTACTTAATAGTTTCGCGGCTTTTAGAAATTAATAAGATGTCGTCATACACGATTACTAGAGTCAAGTCTTTTGCGTCTTTCATCCGATAAAGGCAGGGGTCAGACGTTGAAGGTGCAGCCCCTATCGAGGTTAAAGCCTTGTTTAACACCTTGTTCCAAGCTCTTCCGGCCTGCTTCAGGCCATATAACGCCTTTTTTAATAGGCATACTTGATTCTCTTTACTTAGGTTGTGAAGCATTGCGGCGGATTTCTCTCTAATGGATGCGTCGCTATCCTCCAGTAACATTTCCAACAATCGTCTTAGCTGTCGAGGAGGTTCCATGTATATGGTTTCCTCTAGGTTTCCCTGCAAATATAAAGAGACATTAGGAAAAGAGACGGAGAAGGTTTTAAAAGGAAAAGAATTGACAGCATTGGAAGATCTGGAAAAGTTAAAAGGATTAATTAATAAATGTTACTCTACAAAAAATACAGGTAGCTTTCATTTTAGTAAGAAACAGCCCTGGTATGATTTCGAGTGTTACAATAAAAGGAAAAGAATCTTTAGATTACTAAATTTATTTAGAATTAGTAACTCAAATGTGATCAGGAACGCATATTTAAATAATTTAAAGAAATATAAGGAGCTATGTAAGAGGAAAAAGGAAGACTATTTCCTAGATATATGTAACAAGTTTGAGAGGGCAAGAGACTCAAAGGAATTCTGGAGTTTGACTAATAATTTCAAACTAAAATGTAAAACTAGAATAGGTGATATAGAGCCTAAAATATGGAAAGAGTATTTTGAAAAATTATATAATCTGCCATTTCCTGTTGACTCATTCTCTTATGCAGCCCCTATGGTTAAGGATGAGTATTTAGATCAGCAGTTTACCTATGAGGAAGTAAGAGCAGCTGTGAACAAGTTGAAAGACAACAAGGCGACAGGATTGGATAAAATACCAAGAGAATTTTATAAAAATGCCCCAGAAGGCTTTGTAAAAGGTCTGTCACAGATATTTAATTTTTGCTTAGAAGAAGGCAAAGTTCCAGAAAGTTTTGGAAAGTCAATCATATTTCCTCTTCATAAAAAAGGTGAGCTGAGTAATGTCGCCAATTACAGGGGTATTTCTTTTTTGGACTCCGTTTCTTAGTCTTAATTTTTTTTAACAATGAAGCCATTGTCGTCCCAAATTAATATTTTGCCCAGTGATTCATAACACTACTAGCTATTCATGGAATTAATTTTAAAATTTTAAAATATGTCCTTTTTAAAAATTTTAAAATTTAAATTTTAAATTTAAATTTAACAAACTTTATTTATCCTAACCCATATGGTGTCGCATATCACAGGAAAGGGCATTATATCTGCTATAAAATGACACCAATCCCAAGTCTGTAGCTCAATTAGGAACGCTTCTACAGTAATTTAAAAACACGGGGTTCCCTGTTTTTCAGCCCATTTTTGGCAACTTTACAGCCCTGTAACTCATAAACCAGTTGACATATCACAGTAAAATTTCATATTTTTCCAAGTCTATACCAATAGCACACATGTGCCAAATTTCAAGAAAATCCGAGATGGTGAGGTCAAAAATGGTCTTTTTTTGTGTTGATTTGACATGGAATGACCCACTTTCTAAATGTGTCTCAAACAGGCAAATAACATCATAGTTGTGTACAAAATTTAAGAATGTTACATTATTGTCAAGTATTGCATTCGTAGCAAAGTACGACTCGAGCCTCGTCACTCCGCCGCTAGATGGGATGAGTATTCAACTTGATTAGTGGCAGTCACCGTTTAAGGAAATATAACCATAGCGGCGGGTTACCATCCTATGTGTTCAAGCTAGTGATGTGCTGATGTGTCGCGTTCCTTTTATATTTATATTACTTTCTTTTATTGTATATTTTAAGTCTGTTTAATAAATCGTTTCTGTCATATTCCATGTTCATTTGTTCACACTGGGCATCTGCCACTATCCGACTTTTCATTTATCAGGTTATGGGCCCAGACTATTATAAGTGATAAAAACAGTTCTACTTGGTTTGCATTTTTATTTCGTATATTTTTTTGTGTTTTTACTTGTTCCGAAAATAACCTCGGTTGTAATAATTTATTACGGTTTTGTCTTATTGTAACAATATGAGTATCGCTAATTTCTCACGTTTTGAAACCTTATCAAAGGACAATTATGATACGTGGAAGTTGCAGATGAAAGCCCTTCTTATTAAAAATGATTATTGGTGCTATGTCAATGGAGAAAATAAGAAACCGGAACCAGCCGACTCGAACAAGGAAGCTATTGAGAACTGGGTAAGAAATGACAGTAAAGCTACATCAGATATAATCTTAAATATTAGCCCACCTGAACTTAAACAAATTAAAAATTGTTCTACTTCTAGAGATGTCTGGCTTAAGTTGCAAGACATATATCAGTCTAAGGGGCCAGCTAGAAAGGCCACCTTGTTAAAACAATTAATACTGCAAAAAATGCAGGAAGGTGAAGATATTCGTGAGCATCTAAGAAAGTTTTTTGATGCTGTTGACAAATTAAATGATATGGAAGTAACCATCAACCCTGACTTACTTGCGATCTTATTAATTTATAGTCTCCCCATAAGTTTTGAGAACTTCAGATGTGCCATCGAATCGAGGGATCAACTGCCAGACCCGGAATCGTTAAGAATTAAAATAATTGAAGAGAGCGATGCAAGAAATAATAGTAGGGCGGAAACTCCACAAAACGCCATGTACTCGTACAATAAACACCAGAAGTTCAAGTACAGAAACAGAGATAAAAGTGCGAATCCCCATCAAGCTTCACCTTGCAAAAATAATACCAAGGAGCCATTTAAATTTCAATGCCATAAATGCCGAAGGTTTGGCCACAAGGCTTCTAAGTGCAGAAGTAAAGACTATAAGAAGAGGGACGTCAACAATGTTGCAAAACAGGTAGAAGAAGACCTGTCGTTGTGCGCCTGGATTGGTTCGGAAAACGTAGGAATGAATACTAGTTACAGATGGTGCCTCGACAGCGGGGCAACCTCACATTTGAGCAACGAACCAAAAGACTTCATAAGTTTAGGAACCGCCCATGAATCCGAATTGAAGTTAGCTAATTACGGCTCGTCAAAAATTGTGTCCGCAGGCACAGCAACCTTTACATCTGATGTTTTCGGTGAAGTCAAAAAGATCACGTTGAACGACACTCTACATGTGCCTGAACTCCGCACAAACTTACTATCCGTAAGTAAGATGACAGACAAAGGCTATCAAGTGCTATTTCAGCGGGAGAAGGCCAAGATAATTGACCCGAATGGACATGTGAAATTATTGGCTGACCGCGTTGGAAATTTGTTTTTCGTCCGTGAATTGAAGCCTTTACCAGGTGCATCCGCATATAATTCGAGACATGACACATCACTTGAAACATGGCATCGTCGCCTAGGTCATCTTAACTTCAAGGACCTAGTTGAGAGTGTAAAGAACGGGGTTATCCAAGGCCCAAACATCGTAAAAACTACAGAAAACCCCACATGCGATGTCTGCTGCAAGGGAAAAATGACTCGTGCTCCATTTCCGAAGTTTTCAAACCGAAAAAGTGATTTTCTGGAAATTATACATACCGACGTATGTGGACCCATCCGAACAGAATCCAATGGAAAGGCCAAGTATTTCGTAGTGTTCATCGACGACAAGTCCAAATGGTGCGAAGTCAGATTTATCAGATCAAAAGATGAAGTCACCGAGAAGACTCGTGAAGTTATAGCCCTGATGGAAAATCAAAAGGGAAAAAGGGTCAAATGTATTCAATCTGACAACGGGTCCGAGTACGTCAACAAGGAATACGACAAGATGCTTAGTGAGCGCGGCATTGCCAGGCGACTAACCGTACCTCACAACCCACAACAGAACGGAGTGGCCGAAAGGAAAAACAGGACACTTATGGACATGGCAAGATGTCTGCTGATAGAGTCTGGACTTCCTCCGAGTTTCTGGGCCGAAGCAGTTAACACTGCGAATTACTTACGAAACCTATGTCCTTCAAATAGTTTACACGGAAAGACACCTTACGAATTATGGAAAGGGAATAAACCCAATATCAATCACCTGCGCATTTTTGGGTCAAAGGTCTATTGCTTGAACAGAAATCCTAGTCAAGGAAAATTAGAGCCTCGCAGCAGGGAAGGTAGATTTATCGGGTACTCAGATAAGTGTAAAGGATACCGAATATGGTTATCCGATGAAAAAAAGGTTGAGATTAGTCGGGACGTTAAATTTGTGGAACAGTTGACTAACTCTTGTAGAGAAGTCGAAAATGACAAGATCCTTGAAGTCGAGGACAGAGAGGTTGGGAAAGCACCCAGGGAAACAGTCATAATTTTAAATAATCCTGCGGAGAAAAATGAAGAAGGTGACTCTCAAGCGGGAATACAACCTGCGAAAGAAGATAAAGAAAAAACATCGAAAGGCAACAAGGAAATAGAAGAAACAGGAGCTTCATTCAGAGGCCCTGGAAGGCCCACACTTCTCAAAACCGGAAGACGCGGAAGACCCAAAAGGATATATCACATGAAGGGAGAAGAGGCGGATAACACCGAGCCCGATGAATTCAGCATGACCTGCGAAATACCTATGAATCGTGCTCTATCGAGTCCCGATGCTGATCAATGGTACCAAGCCATGAAGAGAGAGGTAAGGTCCATAGTAAAAAATGACACCTGGACTATTGTCGATCGACCTAGTAACGCTGTAGTCATTGGGAGCCGAATGATCCTACGGAACAAATTCAAAGCAGACGGCAGTTTTGATAAAATGAAAGCTAGACTGGTTGCTCAGGGGTTTACCCAAGAACCAGGAATACATTTTAACGAGACATTCGCTCCGGTCGCCCGCCTCAGCACCATCCGGTTGGCAGTCGCTTTAGCCGCTCGAGATAACATGTTCATGGAGCAACTTGACGTCACCTCCGCTTACCTACAGGGAAACCTAGAGGAAACCATATACATGGAACCTCCTCAACAGCTAAGACGATTATTGGAAATGTTACTGGAGGATAGTGACGCATCCATTAGAGAGAAATCCGCCGCAATGCTTCGCAACCTAAGTAAAGAGAATCAAGTATGCCTATTAAAAAAGGCGTTATATGGCCTGAAGCAGGCCGGAAGAGCTTGGAACAAGGTGTTAAACAAGGCTTTAACCTCGATAGGGGCTGTACCTTTGACGTCTGACCCCTGCCTTTATCGGATGAAAGACGCAAAAGACTTGACTCTAGTAATCGTGTATGTGGACGACATCTTATTGATTTCTAAAAGCCGCGAAACTATTAAGTACATTAAAAAAGAGCTGGCGAAAAACTTTGAAGTCAAGGAGTTGGGTGATGTGAAAAGTTGCCTAGGGATGGAATTCTCGAAAGATGGAAGCAAGATCAATCTTCATCAAAGGGGGTATATCTCCGAAATCTTGAATCGGTTCGAAATGACCGATTGTAAACCTGTGTCCACACCGGTGGATCAGCACACAAAGCTGACAAAGCCGACCGAAGATCACAATCAGGTAGAATTCACACATTTACCTTACAGGGAGCTTGTTGGTGCGTTAACATACCTGTCAGTAACTACCAGGCCAGACCTGAGTTTTGCGGTCAGCTACTTGGGGCAGTTTAACAATTGCTACAACAGAACACACTGGACTGCAGCCAAACGAGTTCTTCGTTATTTGAAGGGAACCCCTGATTGTGGCATCGCCTACTATAGTAATCAAGAACCTCTTAAAGGGTACGTGGACGCCGATTGGGGAAACTGTGGTGTGGATCGCCGATCGTACACTGGATATGTTTTCCTGCTTGGAGGAGGACCGGTAACATGGGACTCCAGGAAACAAAAAACTGTAGCCTTATCGACAACAGAGGCCGAGTATATGGCACTGTCAGAGGCGGTCAAAGAGGCCATTTACCTACGACGTTTTCTAACGGAATCAGGCTATGAGGATGTAGCAAATGTCAACCTGCATATGGACAATGCGAGTGCGTTGAAGCTAGCTCAGAACCCGACTTTTCATAATCGAAGCAAGCATATCGACATTAGGTTCCATTTCGTCAGAGACGCACTGAAGGAAAAGAAGCTGACAATCCATCATGTGAGCTCCGAAGACATGCTGGCCGATGTTATGACGAAAGGACTCCCTAGAGCTAAACACCTCTCGTGCATCCAAGGGCTTAAGATGTCCGGAATCTGCCCGGCTCGCCTCGAGGGGGCGTGTCAAGTATTGCATTCGTAGCAAAGTACGACTCGAGCCTCGTCACTCCGCCGCTAGATGGGATGAGTATTCAACTTGATTAGTGGCAGTCACCGTTTAAGGAAATATAACCATAGCGGCGGGTTACCATCCTATGTGTTCAAGCTAGTGATGTGCTGATGTGTCGCGTTCCTTTTATATTTATATTACTTTCTTTTATTGTATATTTTAAGTCTGTTTAATAAATCGTTTCTGTCATATTCCATGTTCATTTGTTCACACTGGGCATCTGCCACTATCCGACTTTTCATTTATCAATTATTTAATTTATTTTTTATCCCAGCTATATTATACCCTAATATTTGAATATTTTTGTTAGTTACGTGCAATCTGTAATTCATATTTGTATTTACCTGGCAGACGGTATATCCCTATTTACTATTAATTGATGACTTTCCTTCTTCCCCTGTAGTTTGTTTGTTGTTCTGGCATTCTGGAACACAACATCGCAGCCTCAATTCTTCTTTCAGCAAACCTCTTAAGTAGTCAGTATCTTCTTTTTTCCCAGTAACTCCATTTTCTTCATCCCACTGATATTTTTCACCATTTAGAACCAAAATATCCTTCTTGACAATGCATTTTACATTTCCATCTTTTTTCTTAATTTCCTTTCTTACCCAGAACATCCTCCTTCTTCTATTTCTCACATTCCAAGTGTAGACTCTATCTACGTAAAAACCAGTCCCCTTTAATTTTCTAGTGTTCATTAATATGTCTGTTACCACTTTACTTGATGTAAACTGAAAAATATTCAAGAAAGGGGGGAATGGAAATGCGCAATTTAAATGAGAGGCTGGTATAGTGGGGGACGCCACCAGTCTTCAAAACACTTTTCAAATAGATACAATTCAACACTTTATTAACATTTCAACAACGCAATACAGACAAATAAAATGATTGCAGTAACAGATTGTCCAAGACCACAAGATACAGTAGAAATTAATTACTCTAATTAATCAATTGTCCAAGACAATAATATCTCAAGTGCCCAAGGCGACATACACATGGGATTAAACAGATCTTATGGTTACAAAAAGGGAGAAATAATGATAATAATTAATTGTCCAAGACGACAAGATACAGTAGAAACTAATTACTCTAATTAATCAATTGTCCAAGACAATAATATCTCAAGTGCCCAAGGCGACATACACATGGGATTAAACAGATCTTATGGTTACAAAAAGGGAGAAATAATGATAATAATTAATTGTCCAAGACGACAAGATACAGTAGAAACTAATTACTCTAATTACATACTTGTTCAAGTTTATACACATAGATATAAATTCCAACAGATTAAATATGATATTGTTCAGTGCACTGACGTTCAATTTGTCAATAAATCTTGTTAACTCAAAACCAGTTTTAATAGAACTCTCTGCAACACAAAAAAAAAGCGACGCTAATAATGGCCGACATTCCTTCACACTCTGACGCTTGGCTTGCATCCTACCAGGACCTCCCCTCTCTCTCCTTGCTCACCCAATTCCGCCAACTGACTAAAGGGAAAAACAAGTCTGGGGGGCCACTACTCTTGGGGAATCAAACATCCTCCCCCGCAGTGGACTCGCAGAGATCCACTTACTGAGTTGGCAGGGGGCAAAGCTTCCGGACAGGCCGGCTGATCAGTCCTGAAGTTGTCCTGACCTCGGCCACCCTGGCCACGTTGTCTCGGCCATGGTGGAGCTGGACGATTCGGCCTATGGACCACTGCAGTGGAGGAAGGTTGTCGTCCATGATCATGACTATTTGTCCCACTGCCGCGGGGAAGGAGGGCGAATGCCATTTGAGCATGGCTTGCTGCTCGAGGAGGTACACCTTGTGCCATCTTTTCCAAAACTGTCCAACGGTGAGCTGTGCCATTGCCCACTTCGATTTGAGTGCAGTGCGAGGAGTTAAAGAGCCATCGGGAGGTAGTGCAGTCATAGGTCGCATAATCAGAAAGTGACCTGGCGTCAGGACTTGCAGATCATCTGGCGAGGACGAGACGGCGGTGAGAGGTCTGGAATTTAGTATGGCTTCAATTTGACAAATGATTGTGAGGAAACACTCCATGGTGGGCTCTTGAGTGCCTAACATGACCTTCAGTAATCTTTTAGTAGATTTAACGGCTGCTTCCCAAAGACCTCCGAAGTGTGGTGCTCGAGGGGGGATGAAATGCCACTCGATGCTTCTTTTGTTGGATTCTCTTAGGATGGCCTCCTGAGACTTGGCGTCATTTAGTAGTGCAGATACCTCCTTGAGTCTTCTTTTGGCTCCGACGAAGTTAGTGCCGTTATCCGACCAAATGTGACTCGGCACACCCCTCCTGGCAACGAAGCGGTTCAGGGCAGCTAAAAATGCTTGTGTTGTAAGGTCTGTGACTAGTTCCAGGTGTATGGCCTTGGTGGAAAAACAGACGAAAATGGCGAGGTAAGACTGGAGGACTTTGGCTGAACGCAGGGAAGCAATTTTCACGTTGAAGGGGCCTGCGTAGTCTATGCCAGTGGTGGTGAAGGGTGATGAAGCGCTGACTCTTCCTTCGGGCAGTTGACCCATGAGTGGGTTGAAGGGTGTTGGCTTGACACTGAAACACTTGTTACAGGCTCCCAATTGTCGGCGGACAACATTCTTACCATTAACAATCCAATATCGACTTCTCAAAAACGCATGAGTGGCAGTGGGGCCTACGTGGAGGTTGGATATGTGGGCATCTTGTATGACCAGGGCCGTGAAGGGGTGTTGCGAAGGCAACAAGGCAGGGTGCTTTTGATATTCGGGGACATCGGCCAGTCTGAGTCTCCCTCCAACTCGCAACACTCCATCAGTGTGCAGAAATAGGCCTACGGTTTTAACGAGGCGTAGTCTAGGCCGAGGGGACTGAGTATCCTCAATTTCTTCGGAAAGCGAGTGCTGTTGGGCTCGGACTATTAGAACTCGCAGGGCTTCGTAACGTTCCTTTACATTCAATGGACCTGACATACGATGTACTGGATTTTTAGTATTGTGGGCGAATCGCAGGCACCAGGCCACTACATTCTGCAGAGTGTACAGACTGGAAAATTTAGACTCTAATTCCTCAGGGCAGGGCATTACACTTGACACATTAAGGGCCTGGGAGCGAATTTCTGCTCCTACGACAGGGTCGGACAAATCGGCACTTACTTGCCCAAGGGGCCATGACTCGTAGTTTGATTTCAGCCAAGGGGGGCCTTCCCACCATAACTGGTGACTCACTAATTCTTGAGGACGTACTCCACGTGAGCCACAGTCAACGGGGTTTTGTGAGGAGGAGATGTGGAACAATTGCGAGGCGGGTACTTTTTCTAAGATAGTAGCTACTCTATTTCCCACGAACACCTTCCAATGCGGAGGTGGCGTTGCTGTAATCCAGGCCAGGACAATGGTAGAATCCGAAAAGGCGAGGATGTTCTGAGTGGTTATCTGAGGGAACAGTAATCTGACCTTATTAATCGTAAGGGCAAGTAGGTGGGCCGCACAAAGCTCCAAACGAGGGAGCGTGACCGGTTTCATGGGGGCCATTCTGGCTTTAGACATGACCAGGCTAATGACAGTGTCCTCAGACTGGGACACAAGGTAAACCACGGCCGCATAGGCTCGCTCAGACGCGTCAGCAAAACCCACTAAATAACACTTAGGATTGGGTAGAGACAAAAATCTAGGTATGTGAATTTTAGACAGGTCAGGCAGGGAGACAGCGAACTGAGCCCATTCCTGGACAATTGATGAGGGCAGGGGATCATCCCAATCAAAGGAGGCTTGACACACTATTCTAAATATTGCACGAGCAAAAACTGTTACGGGGATCAGCCATCCCAAGGGGTCAAAAACTTTTGCAATCTGACTGGCTAATTGTCTTTTAGTTTGAACATTAGGAACGGAACGGATTAGAAAATGGAAGTAATCTTGAGAAGGGGTCCAACAAAGTCCGAGGATTTTCAATTGTGACTCCTCATCGTTTTCTAAACAGACTGAGGACATGGCTGGCAGCAGATATTCAGAGGGTATTTTGTTTAATAATTGCGGTTGATTTGAGGCCCACTTTCTGAGTTCAATTTGAGCCTGACTCAATAATTGGATTAACTGATCTCTGGATTGCAATGCCACTTCTAGAGTAGGGCCTCCTCCAGAAATGTCATCCACATAGGTACGGTCGCGGAGTATCTCAGAGGCCAGGGGAAAGGAAGCCTGAGAGGTCAGAGCTAATTCTTGAAGGACGCGACATGCTAAGTAGGGAGCTGACGTGGTTCCATAGGTCACAGTGCACAAACGGTACTCCTGCACTGGTTGGCTCGTATCAAATCGCCACAGTATGCGTAACAAATCCCTATCTTCAGGGGGGTGTTGTATCTGTCTAAACATTTGGCGAATGTCGGCCGTAAAGACCCATTTGTCCACTCTAAATCTGGTAACCACCTTCCAGATATCGAGCTGTAAACGGGGTCCAGGGAGCAAGAGCTCATTGAGGGAGATGCCTGAAGAGGACTTCTGGGAAGCGTTAAATACTACACGAATCTTTTCCGGGGGATCGTCTGGACGGTGTACCGCATGATGGGGAATATAATAGACAATTTGACCTGACTTGAGAGGAGGGGCCAGTTCCATATGATTCGAATCTAAGTAGTCTTTCATAAACTCCACATAGGGAGCACGGAGATGTGGGGACTTGGCATGACGGGATTCAGTTTGTAAGAGACGCCTTAAAGCAATCTTTCTGGATTCCCCGAGGCAACACGGACTGGTTTTAAATGGCAGTGCTACTGAAAAACGACCATCAGGAAGTCGGAAATGTGACTTCGAGAAGCACTCTTCAGCCTTCAATTCGTCCGGGGTGAGAGGCGAAACCTCCGACACTTCCTCCAAGGCAAACATCCTTTCCATCAGGCGTGACAAGACTAGGTCAGGGGGGTGTGATATAGATTGGGGGGTTTTACCCGAGCCGAGTCGGAGTACCGTGGGTTGGGCAGGAATTGCCGGCATATGAGTGACTAGAGAGGGACCAACAGGTGAATCAGAACCTTCGGAGAGAGCAACCCCGGCAGAAGTTATGGTGGGGGGCAGCGTTTCAGGAAGGAAGGTATTACAAGTTTGCAGCGGTCGCCGCGTTCTAATCAGACGTTGAGGTTTCGGGGGCGGAAGTTGGATAGCCAAAGTTGGAGGAGTGGGCTGCTGAGTGATGACTTCCTCTTGGGGAGTAGACCTGGCTTGAGCGGAGGACACAGACAAACTAGGGGGGCCTGATTGTCCCGACTGCGCGGGGAGTTCAGGGTTATTGCAAGCAAGCTGTTCCGACTCGGACCGGTACAAAAGGGTTTCGGCCGAAGGCTTGGTTTCTGGGCTAGACTGGTTAGCAGGTGCCTTAGGAGCTGGTAGTTGACCATATTTATGCTTGAACAAAATTTTATAATAGGTCCGATATAACTTGGAGTTGGACCTGCTGTCCTTGACAGAAGCGTGAAAACAAACCCGCCTCGAGGGGAAGCTTCTCAAGGGGCCAGACATAATCCAGCCAAGAGTTGTTAGTCGGGCGTTGGGGGAACCATTTTGTGCCCGGATTATTTGACTAAGGTCGATGGCGTCAAAAACCGAGGCTGAAAATACTACGTCTATAGGACTCGGTTCGTTAAAGTTTGGGTCGGCTAACTGTTTATCCGCCAAACGCTGCCAATCCTTAACAGGGAAATAAGAGGACGGTGCATCTGGGACAGTCTTGGTGACTATGCGGAAGGGGACTTTGATTTGGGAAAATGGGGGACATTGCCTTACATTGGTAGAAACTTGACCTACGACTTGGGTGGCGATGTTGCCTCCTATCCCTCGAATCCCACCTGACATAGGGTTATAGTTCAATTTACTTTCTTTGGCGAATTTCTTGGACATCAAATTTATCTCACTGCCTGAATCCAACAGGGCACGTGCGCGATACCACTGGCCATCTCCTCCAAGGAGGTAAACCAGGGCAGTGGGGGATACCGACAAATCGGAGGGGAAAGACTTCAAAATAGATTTGCTTTGTGGATTAGGTCTGTGACACAAGTGACAGTTTCGGCGAAAACTCGACAAAACATGGCAGGACTGGGGAATGGTATCGCGCGGGCCGAATCCCTAAAAGGTAGCTTTTGGTGAATCACTACCAGAGTAGATAGTTGGGAGTGAAGAAAGGGTGCTGCTACCAGACGAAGTCGAAGGAGAAGAAACGTCATCTCGAAGGTGGGGAACTGCCCTTCTGGGAGAAGGGTCAGGAAGTTTCTTAGTCAGCTTAGGGCTTAAAGACATTAACGGGGGAATGAGAACATCGGGTAAAGTCCTTTGACTTAGACTAGAAGAGGGGGGAGGAGGGTGAAGTGTGGTGTGATGAGCACCAGCGCACTCCAAACACCCAGCACTTCGAGGGCATTGAGCCACTGAGTGAGATTTGGAGAAACAATTAACACATAAGTGGTTCTCAGTGATGAAACTCCATCTATTGCTCACTGGCAGTCGCAGGTATTCGTTACACTTAGATATCAGATGCCACTCGTCACAAAAGTAACAGCGTAAGGAGTGGACTGGAGGGGAAGGAGCTCTCGATGTGGAGGGGGGTGTCCGTCGGGCAGGAATAGGAGAAGAGGATTTCTTGGGTGAAGGGGGCGGAGACTTAGCTAATTTGGGTGTGTGGGTCTTGGAGGGCTTCAAGGTGGAGACAGCCCTAGGCTTAAAGAATGTTCTAGGAAGGGAAGGGGTTTCAGATTGTTGGGAGGAGGGGCCTTCAGGGAGACGACTAGAGGGAGCTGTCACGTCTTGGGGCGGAGAGGTGGATTTCCTTAATGTTATTTTAGGGGCGAACTTGTCTTCTTGATTTTTCAAGAATTCTAGTACTTGTGCACTTTGGGGCAGTTCATCAAAGGATCTTAAATACTTCTTCCTAAACTCCTCTTGGAGGTTAGCAGACAAGGCCGACAGAATTACATGACACAAAAGGAAGTCCAACGGCTGGGGAATATTGTGTTGATCTAGTAGCATTTGCCTCCTTGAAATCCAAGCGATACATTCATCAATGGTGGGGTTCCCTTCAGGGACCTGAAGGAAGGTTTCGAACAACGCACTGGCGGTACGCAACTTGCCTTCATAGCGAGCATCTAAGGTCTCCCAGGCAGAGCTGTAACCTTCCTCTGTAGGCGTGGAATTCTGAATAATAGACAGAGGGGGGCCTTTCAGGCAGGACTTAAGAGCTTGGAGACGCCTATAAGGAGGCAGGGACAATTTATTGATCTCAAACTGGAAGGTGCGCTTGAACTCCTGGTAAGCGAGAACGTCCCCTTCGAATGGGGTGATCTTTGGAATCACCAATTCCTGTAATTGTCTCCTCGCGAGTTCGACCACCGACTCGTCCGAGACCAAGACTTGAGAAACTGGGCCAGGAGGGGCAGACGCACAAAACGAAATAGACGAATCTAGAATAGGTGCAATCCTTGACAAATGGACTAGCTCAGCTTGGGCAAAGCTTTTTGTCAAGGCTCTGGCAAGCGGACCTCGTTCCTCCGGGACCAGTGCCCGGAGCCATTCCCACACCTCCCCGTCCACAGTCTGGGACAACGTCAAAAACCCGGAGGAAAGCCGCTGGCACGTAGTTACAATTTCGGGAACATCTGTGTCCAAGGTTTTTGCATTCTGTGTCCATCGATCAAGCCTGTCAATGAGGTATCGGCACTTGATGGCTTTAAGATCTGCATCACCCCCTGACAGCATGGACATTGAGGGAGTATCCTCCATTGACGGAGTGGTTGGGCGTGCAGGAGAGGGGGGAGGAGTGTCGTTGCCGGAAGTAAATGAATTACCCATAATTAACCCCGGCTGGAGGGACTTACAATACGAAAATGATACACAAGTTACAATACAATAGACAAGAATAATAACAGTACAAAAAATAGACAAAATTACTAACATAGACTAAGTAACTTGGTAGCTAATGCCAGTAGTACATATAGAAACACAAAATGAAAAAGTACAATTAATTAGGTATACTAATGTAAGAAACAAAGCTGAAATAATAGTGTTCTGAAGACTGTTTCCCGGGTTTCGGCACCATGAAAAATATTCAAGAAAGGGGGGAATGGAAATGCGCAATTTAAATGAGAGGCTGGTATAGTGGGGGACGCCACCAGTCTTCAAAACACTTTTCAAATAGATACAATTCAACACTTTATTAACATTTCAACAACGCAATACAGACAAATAAAATGATTGCAGTAACAGATTGTCCAAGACCACAAGATACAGTAGAAATTAATTACTCTAATTAATCAATTGTCCAAGACAATAATATCTCAAGTGCCCAAGGCGACATACACATGGGATTAAACAGATCTTATGGTTACAAAAAGGGAGAAATAATGATAATAATTAATTGTCCAAGACGACAAGATACAGTAGAAACTAATTACTCTAATTAATCAATTGTCCAAGACAATAATATCTCAAGTGCCCAAGGCGACATACACATGGGATTAAACAGATCTTATGGTTACAAAAAGGGAGAAATAATGATAATAATTAATTGTCCAAGACGACAAGATACAGTAGAAACTAATTACTCTAATTACATACTTGTTCAAGTTTATACACATAGATATAAATTCCAACAGATTAAATATGATATTGTTCAGTGCACTGACGTTCAATTTGTCAATAAATCTTGTTAACTCAAAACCAGTTTTAATAGAACTCTCTGCAACACAAAAAAAAAGCGACGCTAATAATGGCCGACATTCCTTCACACTCTGACGCTTGGCTTGCATCCTACCAGGACCTCCCCTCTCTCTCCTTGCTCACCCAATTCCGCCAACTGACTAAAGGGAAAAACAAGTCTGGGGGGCCGCTACTCTTGGGGAATCAAACATAAACATTACTTTCATAGCCATTAGACCTTTACCATCCTTTCCTAGAAAGAAACTATTTTCTATCTTACCTTCAACTTCAACTTCCAAAACATCTTTGCAGAAATTGACTACATCTTCAACATTTTCTTTTCCATCAAAACCTTTAAATATTAAGTTGTTTCTTCTTAATTGATTTTCCTCTAGTCTTCTATCTTTTCTCCCGTTATCTAACTCCATTTTCTCCATCTTCACTCTCAAATTCAAATTTTCCTCTCGCAATTGCTTGATTTCCGCTTTCAAATCCGTTATATCATCTTTTGTAGCTAATCCCTTTGCATCTAACATCATAGAAAATTGTTTCATCAATTCTGCGTAATCTTTTTTGTTGCCTTCTTTTTCACCCGTTTTGTAAGATTTTCTCTCTTCAGATTTACTTATTTTAGATTTTTCCAAAAATTCAGGAGATGAACGACTTCTTTTAACCGTTTCTCTTTTTTGTTTTGGCGTTACTAAACCTTCAACTGACTCTTTATTATCTTTAATTGATTTTTGCATTTATTTTATTTTATTTTAATAGATTTATTTTTCAGAGAAATAAAAATTTTAAGTAATAATCATATATCTAATTTCTCTAAATCCCTTTTTTTTGCATAAAAAGAATTGTTTATATTAAAACTGTCCGGTAGGACAGTTGTATAAGGGTTGATCGTCAAAAACTGCACGAAAAAGCGTAACGTTGAAAAACACCCAACTTTGATTATTTTTTTCTTAGGACAGTTGTATAAGGGTTGATCGTCAAAAACTGCACGAAAAAGCGTAACGTTGAAAAACACCCAAATTTGATTTTTTTTTCTCTTTTTGTATAAAAGATAAAATTCCCAAATTTTCTTTAAAATATAGGGTAAACCCTCCTTTATGACTATAATTTTTTGCAACAACACAGATCTAATAGATTTCGAGAAAAAAGTTGTTGAAAATGAGCAAAATCGGCATTTTCAAAAATTGGTCTTGTTCTTGTTGTTGTTCTTCTTCTTCTTGTTACCTTTTTTGTAAACAACGTACACCCTAAACGCGAGAAACCGATTTTCATGAATGAGGTGTCATTCGATTCGAAGTTTTATGGAAATGTGCCTTTTGGGGGTCTCAACGCTGCACATCGGATGGGAGAGGAGTTAGCCCCCTTTATGTAAGGCCCCCTCAAAAATTATTATTACTAATTACTCTGTAAATCTTGGCCCGATTATGATAAAATTTGGTAGGATGATAGGGTTAGGGCTCCCCTACGTAACAATAAAGCGGCGATCAGCTCTTACACTTGTTAAGGGGAAGTATAGCAATCGTTTCAAATTATCGACACGTGAACCGATTTTCATGAATGAAGTGTCATTCGAATCGAAATTTTGTATAGATCTCCTTTACAAAAACTTACCAGTTTAAAAAGTTAAGTATAAGGGTTGATTAAACGACAAAAGGTACACAAATCAGCAAGTGTCTATCATTTCAATCATACTACAGCTCGTAATAATTTCAGCCATTTAGAAACGTTTTCAAAAAGCTTACTTTATTTAAATTTGTTTCTAATTTTTCGCCATTTTTATAAAATATTTCTCTTACTATTAAGTTTTCTGAGAACATTCCCCTGTGAACAGTGTCTTAATGTATCCCTACAGAAGATATTAGAAAAAGAATCCATTGTACTTTTGAAACAATTGATATCATTTAAGTATAACTTTACTGCATTAAATTTTCATTAATATTTTTTACATTCTATTACACGTCACAGACCCTTATGCTGGCCAAATTTTATCAATAAAATATTTTTGCTCAGTGAAGAGTAGCAACCCCTCTAGCTCATATTGATTATAATTGGAATTAAACGATTAATGAATAGGTTTGTAATAAATCTCTATTCTATTAAACAACGTTTAATATTCATAATTCATAAAACGTTTTTAAGAAAATTCATCAACACGAACATATATTACGAAATTATTGTTATTATTACTTTTTCTTTTTTAGATTTAAGTGCAATTTAGGAAATACTTTATACATCGTCGGATTAAGTTCATCCTTTGATTAAACAGATTGGCACTATACTGTACCAAATCGTCAAATGTTAATTAAACATAAGAGTTTATTAATTACAAATATTTATAGTAATACAATATATTAATTTATGCATTTTCCTTTAAATCTTTCTTCATATGATTATTCATATGATTTTCTTATTTGTTTTTTAGTGCAACAGTCTGCATAGGACGTTAATCTCCACAGCATTGGTTCTCAAAGCATTTTTGTCCAGAACTTTTTTTCCATTGCCTGATTCCCAGCTTTCTGAGATGCTCCTTCAATTCCTCAGTTCCCCTCCTTTTAAGTCTGCCTATTATCCGTCTACTCTCCTGTCACTCCTTCTTAAGCTTTTTGACTCCTCTGTAAAATGGATTAAGATAACGTATACTTTTTGATCAGGACATTACTGTTACTTTTACTAATTATTTGATTATTAAAATTCAATATAAGTATTTAATTAAAGGGACTTTATTTGTTTATAATTTAGAATGGATTATTATTACAAATAGGTATATATTGGCTATTAGCCATTGAAGAGTGGAATTCCTTTTAACTCCGTGATTCAATTTTTAACAGTGATAGAAAAATTCTAGCTTAATCTTTTTCTATTTTAATGTGCGTGTGATTTGAGTAGGGTTTGCCAGGTCGAGTGATGATTATTCAAAATAAAGAGCATAGTAAACATAAAACAAAAATAATTTGGAACAGATTAAATTAAAATGTCTGTTTACTAACATTTATTAAGCCGTAATATAAACTGAATTTTTATATTAGCAGAAAATATTTTATTGATAAAAAAAAAATGGCCAGCATAAGGGTCTGTGACGTTAATAAAATGTAAAAAAATTTAATGAAAATTTAATGCAGTAAAATTATACTTAAATGATATCAATTGTTTCAAAAATACAATGGATTCTTTTTCTAATATCTTCTGTAAGGATACATTAAGACACTGTTCACAGGGGATTGTTCTCAGTAAGAGAAATATTTTATAAAAATGGCGAAAAATTAGAAACAAATTTAAATAAAGTAAGCTTTTTGAAAACGTTTCTAAATGGCTGAAATTATTACGAGCTTTAGTATGATTGAAATGATAGACACTTGCTGATTTGTGTACCTTTTATCGTTTAATCAACCCTTATACTTAACTTTTTAAACTGGTAAATTTTTGTTAAGGAGATTTTTGTACCTTTTAGATAGTTTTAATTATAGTTTCATAGTCCTATGACGAGCAATATTTAAACTTCATAGACATCTCTGAATGTGATCTCTCTGCGTACAGTTTGCCTTTATATCTGCAACATAATTAGACGGACCCCTCATCATTTTACAACCGGGGCTTGGGACCGGCTTCGGCGGATTTAGTCCGTCAGTTAGTTTTAGTCACACAAAATAACAAAAAAGTACAATTGATATAATAAAATAATTATGTACTCGCTTCGGCGGTACATATACTAAAATTGGAACGATACAGAGAAGATTAGCATGACCCCTGCGCAAGGATGACACGCAAAAGAGTTTGATCCTAGCTTTGTTAGAGTTAACATGTGAATCTTATCTCTCTCTAATTTTTGCTAAATAAGGTAGTTTTGTCTTCAAAAAAAGCCCTTATTTTTTGTGCAGTAGTTAAAGAAAGTATTTTTGAAGCTTAGATAATATTTTCAAGCTTCTTAATTAAGTTAAAGTGTTAAATTTAGTGATTTTTTAGTTTAATTTTTATTGTTTGTGAAAAGATATTACATCTGTGCAGACATACGAATCAGGTGGGGAGTGCTCGTACAGGTAACTAGAGTGGGGCAATTTTCAAGGTCATTTTAGTGCTCACTACTGTGGCTTATCATATTAACTAGAGCCGGCTGATTGAACGGACTTCTGATTTAACTTAATCCCATTTTAATATTTTACGATTATTTTTAATTATTATTTTTATTTTTCCTTAAAATGGCCGAAATAAACATAAAAGAGGCTTTAGCAGAAATATTAGACAAATTTAAAAGCATGGAACTTAAGTATGACGAGTTTTAAAAATCGGTGAATGAGTCTAATGTAAGCATGATCTCAGAAATAAAAGAAAATACTGAAATCATGAAAAATAAAGTGAATGACTTGGAAAAAAGAATTGCATTCTTAGAGAAAGTGTCTGACGAAACTGTATCTGATACCAGCAAGCCGGAAGATTGGCGTAAAAAAAATTTAATTATTTACAATATAGAAAGTGAAGGGAGTGAAAATTTAAATCAATTGGAGAATATTGTCTTGTCGCTGTTTAAAGATAAATTACGGCTGGATATAACACTGAAAGATATAGATTACATCAGAAGATTGGGCAGAAAGGAATCAAAAAGACCTATTTTAGTAAGATTAATTTCATATAGAACTAAAATAGAAATCTTGCGAAATTGTCATAAACTTCGAGGCTCAGAATGTTCAGTTTCAGAAGACTTTCCGGTTGGTGTTCGTAAAGTAAGAAGCGAACTTTTGGAATTTAAAAAAATGGCAATCGAAAACAAAAAAAAAGCATTATTGAGATATGTTAAGCTACTTATTGAAGGAAAATTATTTACTTTGGCGGAATTGAAGGAGCTAAGCCAATCAATTAGACAAGATGACTCTGCTTCAAGCACTGAGGAAGGAGGTTCGGGTGGTGAGGCTAAGGAGAGAAAATTGGTTAGGAGCAAAAATAGGAATAAACATGATCTTGGATTGTTGGGCTGGCTGCAGAGAAGAAAGAAGGACACAAAAGAGAATTCGGGAAATCAGGCGGTACCTGGCAGAAAGGAAGTAACCGGATATAAACGACCGAAGATGCATTCGAGTCCAGAATAGCAGAAAGAGAATCCGGAAGAATTATTGGCGATTAATGAAGATAATGGCACTGGAAACACTAATAATTTGGAATTGGAAGCTAGGCATGTAAATAGTTTAACGTTTAATTCATTTTATAAAATAATAAATATAGGGTTTTGGAATATTGGGGGTATGGGTGCCCTCTATCGCATGGATAGCGTTGAAATTCAAAGTTTATTAAATTTAGTTATAATTTGTTTATGCGAGACTTGGGTATACTCAGACCACTTCAATGTTCCATCATTCCTTTCTGATTATAATATGTACCAGACAAAAGCAGAAAAATCATTTCGAAGAGGAAGGGCCAGCGGGGGCTAACTGATTTTAATTAAAAAGGCATTGAAACTGCAAGTTAAAACAATAAGTGAATGCAACGTATGGTTATTTTTACTTCTAGAATTTGCAAATGATGTTTTTGTTTTGGGCACAGTATGTTTAAAACCAGACATTGCTTTTGAAGAAATCATTCAAAATTTAAATCGGGAATTAATAGATTTTAGACTAAACTACGGGGAATGTGGGATAATTTTTGGGGGCGATTTTATCACTAGATTGGGAGAATCAAATATTTTGGATAACGACATTTTTGAATGAACCTGTTTCAAAGGGTGTAGACAATCTGCTGATAAAGAGGTGAATAAGAAGGGTACATTATTAACCGAGGTTATGGAAAATAATGGTCTTTTTGTAAATAACAGAAGATCTTATAGTGACTTTCCAGCCAACTACACTTTTATTGGTACGCAAGGAAAAAGTGTAATTGATCTAGTCTGGTTAGATTTTCTTATGCTAAAGTATTCTTGCAATTTTAATGTGACTCCAATCACTTCATTTTCCGATCATCTTTTATGTAAATTACAATGAACTAAGGGAAGGGATTAGCTATGCGGTTAGCATACTGGACTCCCACGCGGAGGTCCCGGGTTCGAATCCAGCAGCTGACCCTTAGATTTTCTCTTCCTAGGAGCTTCTTACAGCTCACTGTCCGGTGATGGACAGTGTTGTCTGTAACGAGAGAACACTGTCCGGAGGCCGGCAGTGCACTGGAAAAAGCTCCGGGCGCTAATAACCTCAGCTGTTGATGCGCCAAAAAAAAAAAAAAAAAAATTATTCTAACAGAAAGATGGAAATAATCAAATTGGATCAAAATAAATTAGAAAATTTCACTCTTGCGCTGAATTGCTCAGAAAACATTTATTTTAATAGCTCTTCTGTGGAGGAATTATATAACTATTTTCAGGGAACAATTAAGTCTGTAGCTCGTGATGTGGGTATGGTTCAACAATCAAATAGATATGCAAGTAATAATATTTATTATAGTAGGAACAATATTGATAATAAGTGGTTCTCTCCTGAATGTAAAAAGAATAAAAATTTAGTTAGGAAACTTTATAAAATGTGTAAAAAAAATTCATTTAGGGATGATTTATTGAAATTGTATTTAAATGCTAAGAAATCTTATAAAGACACTATTCGTCTAGCGAAAAATAATTATTTTCGAGAGGTGCAAGAAGTTTTTAATTCTGCATTAAATTCGAAAGATTTTTGGCAACCGGTCCGAAGATTCCAAAACAGAAATTATAATGAAAATGTTATAAGTATGAGTGATTGGGAAGTCTTTTACAAAAATTTGTTTCCGGAACGTGCAGTTGGTGATAGTAATTTCTTTGGTGTCTACAATTCTTAGTTGGACTTTGAAATCACATTAGAGGAGTTACAAATCAGTATAGAATTAACAAAAAAGAATAAAGCTACCGGACCAGATCTCATTAAAAATGAATTTTTAAAAACTCTTACCATCTGCGTGGGTTCACTATATGTTGAATAGAATTTGGTCAAGGGAAATTATCCCTTCCGATTGGACTAGAGTTAATACCAAGCTATTGTTTAAAAAAGGTGATCGACTAAACCCAATAAATTATAGGCCAATTTCATTAGTTAATACGATTACTAAGGTTTTTACTAATATTTTGAATAAGAGATTATCTTGCTGGGCAGAAAAGTATAAGATCATATCTAAGGAACAGTTAGGTTTTAGAAGAGGGAGAGGGTGCCGTGATGCGGTATTTATTTTGAGTTCTATTATTAATATAAACTTGAGACTAGAAAAAAGTAAAATATTTGCGGTATTCGTAGACTTTCGAAGAGCATTCGATTCGTTAAATCATGAAAAATTATGGTTCAAAATGTTTAAGATAGGTGTTAGTCCGAAATTGGGGCCAAGGGGGGGGAGCCTTTGGGCTTCCATTCCGCCAGGGTTAAGGCTTCACCTTTTATTCACCAAGACCGTCCGAGCGTAGCATTAAGTTATACTACATCCTGCAAGAGGTGGCCCTGCTGGATAACTAAACTCGGCGGATCTAGACATGGATGTCGATAAAAATTCCGGGTGGCTTAGGGTGGAAGTCACTCGTCCCCAGGGTGGTGTCCCCGGGGGCAGCTCTGTATAACACCCCCCTAATCCAAGGTGTGGGATTCCGTGCTGAGGGATGGATGGCACAGGGGTTTTTGTGCCAGTAACGGATCCTCCGGGGTACCAGGCGACCCCCCGGTAGTAAGTAGCCTTACCCGACCATGAGGGGCTCTGGCCGGGCGGACTTTTTAATTCCCTAGCTACTCGTGGGACCAAAATGGACATTAAAACAAAAAACAAAGACACGGGAGGGGCAGTACAAGAACAACAACAGACACTACAGGTACAACAACAGTCACAACAACAACATCAACAACAACAGCAGACACAACAACAACAACAGACACGACAACAAAGAAAACAAAGCAGACGGAAACAAGGGACCAACTGACTGAAAGGACTGTAATAGGCCAGGGGGGTGGAGGTGAAAACCCCACGACTCTAAGGCCGATCCCAAACCAGTAACAGCCAAAGGCCGTAAAAATGTGGTACAAGTGGGGAAGCAAAACCCAGCAAAGGCCAAGGGAAGGGGATGGGTAATCCTCCAACCAAAATGGCCGGCATAATTAAACCTAAGACACCTGAGGCCCTGGGGGCGGGAGGTGGACAACGATCTAGTTTTAGGGCAGACTCCCTAGAGGCGATAGAGAACATGTCGGAAGTGCATGCGGAGCGTATCTCGGGTAGCTCAAAGAAGAGGGTCATGGCCCTTACTAGAGAGGGCCGGAATTACGTAGAAGCCAAGAGGCAGGTAATCCGGGATAATTTTAATCGCTGGGCCCAGCAAACCTCTAAGGCAGCTAAAAGACCCAGATCAGAGGGGGAATCTCCACAACAATGGCAGCCGGCAAAGAAGCTAAGGCTAGGGCTAGGGAGAAATCCTACAGCGAGGCCCTCTCCTTTGTCAAAGTTGCCATTGTGCAGGAGGGGTACCCTGAAGCTCAGCTGGCTCCGGAAAGGCTTACCGCCATCCAGCAGGCCGTGCTGAAGGAATACGATCAAATCCCAAAAGGGAGCATGCAGGTTAGATTAGCCAAATGCATTTATAGGCCAGGGTTTGTCTTGGCCACCTGTGCTGACCAATTCAGTGCAGAGTGGCTTAGGGACATTGTCCCCAAGCTCAGACCCTGGGATGGAGCCAGGCTGCTGCCGTTGCTAGGGGATGATATTCCAAGGCCTGAAACCGCAGTAGTATTTATCCCCGATGAGCATGGCAGCAGAGTAGAGGCCGATATAGTGCTGGAACGGTTGGAGGTAGGCAATCAAAAGTTATGCACCGAGAACTGGAAAGTATGGGGTTGTAAGCCCGTGGAGGGCGGTCAGGTGTGGACCTTCTCCATGGACAGGGCCTCATTAGACGAATTGAGGAGGCTGAATATGTCTCCTTTCTTCGGCTGGGGACAGGTGAAGTTTAGGGTGAAGTCCTCAAAATATCAGGGCCCGGAAGAGGCCAAAACATCAACGAAAGAGGAGGGGTTGATGTTGGAAGCCACAGACCCTGTAATAGAATCTACGCCGGGGGGGCAGAGTGGGTTGGAGGGGGAAATGGAGGCCCTCCGTGCCGCTCTGTCCGAATTACCGGCGGGAGTAGGATATCCCAAAGGAGAGAGGGTGGAAGCGATGGAGGTTTCCGTGGGCGAACTCCCGGGTGGAAGCGGATCCTTACCCCAGAGGCCTAGCGGCCAGGAGCAAGAGTCAGGATCCGCTGAAACACGGGGGGGAGCCGCGGGAACTCGAGACGTCGCCCCGCCCACCTTGGACGCTTAACATGGTGCTGGAAGTGGGGCAGGCAAACCTTCACCACGCCAAGGCTGCTTCGGCCGTGGTGTGTAGGAGGTTTGACAGCGAGGGGCTAGATTTAGCCCTACTGCAGGAGCCATGGTACCATGGGGGGTTTGTCCGGGGTCTTAATCCCAAATTGGGGAAGACACTATACAGCAAGTCTGCTAGTAGACCCAGAGCCTGTATAGTGCTTAAGTATGGAATTGGATGTACACTTATACCGGAGCTATGCTCTGGAGATTTTGTTACAGCTCTTCTAAATATCATCACCGAGGGAGGTCCAAGAAAACTTGTGGTTTGCTCGGCCTATTTTCCCGGTGATGAGGACTGCCTTCCATCTCTGTTAGGCGACATTGTTGCCCACTGCCGGAGAGAGAGATTGCAGCTGATACTGGGGTGTGACGCCAACGCACACAATACTGCATGGGGGAGCACCGACGACAACGCCAGAGGTAAGTTACTTTTAGAATTCATTTCTGGTGAGGGGCTGCATGTGTCTAATATAGGATCAGTCCCGACTTTTGTGACTGCAACTAGGAGGGAGGTGTTGGATTTAACTCTAGCCACGCGTTGCATGTCAAATACCGTAATTAATTGGCATGTATCGAACGAGCCGTCTTGTTCCGATCATAGGCATATCAGATTCGATATATGCGTCCCGCCGCTGGTTATCAAGAGGCTGCGAAGCCCTAGAGAAACCCACTGGGCGGGATTTACTCAAGCGCTCACAGAGTCCCTAACAAGCTTTAAGGTTGATGTTAGAAGGACGGAGAGCATCGAACAGGCAGTGGTCCATATTAACGAGGCGATATTAGAGGCCTATCAGGATAACTGCCCGGAAAAGATCAGACCACAAAGGTCGAAAACAGTCTGGTGGAATAGTCACCTCGAAAAGAGGAGGAAAGAGGTGAGAAGGCTGTTCAATAAGGCCAAACATAACCAGGACTGGGATTCATATAGACAAGCTCTGACGCAGTACAACAAGAAGATAAGGAAGGCCAAGCGAAGCGCCTGGCGGTCATTCTGCGAGGACATTAAAGAAACCCCTGAATGCGCCAGAATACATAGAGTCTTGGCGAAAGAAGAGTAGGTTTCATTGCTAAAGATGATGGAACCTATACTAAGTCGATGGAGGAAACCCCCCTGGAATTACTCTTGAGTGCTCATTTTCCGGGGTCCACTCGACTATCAGCCTCGGGTTATGAAGAGGTCAGCTCGGAGGTTCCGAAAAGGCCTTCAAGAGCGGATTGGAAGATTGTGACGCACATCGTTCAACCAAATAGGCTGCGGTGGGCGATCGCAAGGTTCCAGCCCTTTAAATCCCCGGGGCCGGATGGAATTTACCCAGCCTTTCTACAAAAGGCAGGGGTGGTGCTAATGCCCTTCCTGTGTAGAATCCTCAGAGGCTGTTTGGCTTGGAGGTTCATCCCTGAAGTATGGCAAAGGGTGAAGGTCGTTTTCCTTCCTAAGGTTGGGAGATTAGGGGACCAAACACCGCAGTCATTCAGACCGATTAGTCTGTCGTCCTTTCTGCTTAAAACATTGGAAAGGCTTTTAGACAGACATATTCGGGACGAAATCCTAAGAATTCAACCCCTTAGTGATCGTCAATATGCCTATCAGGCAGGCAAGTCTGTGGATCTTGCATTAGATGATTTTAATAGGCTACTTCAAAAGTCCCAAGAGGACAAAGAATTTGCGATGGCCGCATTTTTAGACATACAAGGGGCTTTTAATAATGTCTCGGCTATGTCGCTGATTGATGCCCTGTCAAGGAGAGGCTTGGCGCCAACCATCTGTCAGTGGATTAAGTCTAACCTATTAGGCCGCATTGTTATGGCCACGTTGGATAACTGTTCGGTAGAGGTCAGAGTGGTGCGGGGTTGCCCGCAGGGGGGAGTTTTGTCACCCTTTCTGTGGACGATTCTGGTGGATGATCTCTTAGCGAAAATGACGGCGGAGAGTTTCTATTGTCTAGGTTTCGCGGATGACCTGGCAGTAGTGGTTAAAGGACGATTCGCTCATACGGTCTCGGGGCGCATGCAAAGAGCGCTTAATATTGTGGATAGATGGAGTAGAGCGGAAGGTCTCTCCATCAATCCTCATAAAACTAGGGTTGTTCCCTTCACGAGGAGGAGGAATCTGGGTGGATTGGAGCAACCAACTCTGGGGGGAGTTACTATCCCCCTGTCCATGGAGGCCAAATATCTTGGGGTTATCTTCGATAAAAGGCTTACATGGAATTCACACATAAATATGATTTCCCACAAGGCTAAGGTTTCCTTAGGATGCTGCAAAAGGCTGTGTGGGAAAAGTTGGGGATTAAGCCCTAGGATGACGCTCTGGATCTATAAAAGTGTGGTTAGACCCATGGTGTCACATGGGGCGGTGGCGTGGTGGGCGAAAACCTTGCAGGTGGGGGGAATCCGAGCACTCAGTGGTATTCAAAGGCTGGTTTGCCTGAGTGTCACTGGGGCCATGAGGACTTCCCCTACTGCGGCCTTGGAGGTTTTATTAAATTTGCCCACATTGCACATATATATTCAAGGCGTTGCAAAGGCCGTTGTCATTAGGCTTATGACAGGACAAGCCCCCATTACCGTTAGGCACGGAGGAGCGTATCAAGAGTTATATGGGGAGCTGGAGGTCGACCCAATTCTGGGCCTGCCCTCGGACTTTATGACTCCCAAATATAACTTCAACAAGCCTTTCAAAGTCTGTATTGGGGACCGGGAGGCTTGGAAAAGTGGACCCCCAGTTGTGGGAGATTCAATGTGGTGCACAGATGGCTCCAAGTTGGAGGAGGGAGTAGGAGCGGGAGTGTACGGGGCGAAACCGAAATGTAGCTTTTCGGTTAGCCTAGGAAAACTAGCTACAGTTTTTCAGGCTGAGCTAGCTGCAATTAGGTTCTGTGCTACCGAGATTAAAGGGCGAAGAATTATTAACTCTAAGGTCGTAATTTTCTCGGACATTCAGGCTGCTCTACGGGCAATTAGTTCCTACCAGGTCAATTCAAGGCTGGTTTGGGACTGTCTGGAAAATGATAAGAATTTAGTCAAGGAGGGGAGTTTGCCTCACCTAAGTTAAGCCACTCTAAAATTATCATTATTAACTCGGTAAACCTTGGCCCGAATTTGATAAAATTTGCGAGTGCCATCTTGCTCTTACTCTACTAAGGGAAAGTATTGCAATCGTTTCAAATTATCGATGGGTGATCTGATTTTCATGAATGAACAATTAAACACAAAAGAATGTTTAAAATTAAAAAATAAACATACAACGACTTTATTATTACAGGTTTGTTCAAAAATCTTTATTAATTATTATAAATATTACACCAGTGTTTGAAAAAGCACGCAGACACACCGTATTATTTATTTTGCATTGTAACCTTCTGTGTATCTAAACATTGTTACCTGCTATCTACATCAACTAGCGCGCCCCACTGTGAAAACTTCTAAAATTTTAAAAAGAACAACGATATGTCTATACTGATAATATATTTACAACTAATTCCTAACTTAATAAAATATATTTTACTATACTTTATTATTTTGTCTGAGGTTGTGAACAAAAAAATAGTGTTTTACTTAATAAAGGTTATAATAGTGTGATTCCCCTCTCATTTATGGTTTGTACACACTGTAAACTAGAAGTAAAGATAAAACCTAACCTAAATCAAACGTCTTTTAACAATTGTTGAAATAAGTGCTAGCAATTTTTGCGATATTATTATTTATTAAGCAACTTTGTTGAAGACTTCATATTCATACATTCTTCTTAATTTTGTAAGTAGATATTTTGTTATTTCTTAGTTTCATATAATTTACTTCAAAAAGTAGCTGAATATTCAAAGTTCGTGAGAAGCTTGTTTTAGTAAGATTGAGTGCACCTTAATTGCTGATGTCTCGTCAAAAACTAAGCCTAGTTCTGATTAATTGTTAAATTTCAGTTTCTTATTTCGACAAGTTATTATTATATTGCTTAGATTGTTTTAGTTGCTTGATCAAAAGAATAAAGTAATTACCTGCCTGATGTAGTTTTTAGATGTGGATCCCCTAATTTATTTATTTATTTCTATCTGTTTTTCGGAGTGTGTCACCTTTGTTTGATCTACTTGCAACATTTTTTTTGCCTGCTTCTGGTGAGGAAAATATTCCAATCGCCCAAATTAGTTCAAGTCGATAATAAACTTGTTACCGAAAGTGTCAACCACTTTACTAAGTAGTTTTTCACTTTCACGATTACTAGAGCTTAGTTTTATACTTCAATAAATAGGTTTTATTTGAAACATTTTGTCAAAGTGCTTTATTATATTTAGTGAGAAATACGATTACATGAGTCCTAAACTTCCAAGATTGAAGATACTTCCACAGTCTTTTTTCAACTCTCGGTCATTGAAAATTCATTCTCGTTTGAGTTCAGGTTTTTTATTTACATAATTTTAATTTTCCTTTTGTTTTTTTTTTATTTGTGTAAGTTGCAAATCTGATATATTCCATAAATCATATTCAGCTTGGATAACTAAAAATTTTTTTCCTCCATTACTGTTTGTAGTTATGGTCAACTATTGTTCTGGCGGTCCATTTTTTTTTTTTCCTATACTAAAATATTCCCAATCGGATACATTACTTTTTGAAGTTCTATTGCAACAAACCAAAATCACTTCTTTTTACAAAGTTAAAAAATAATTTTTGTTTTTGTTTTCAGAATCTAAGAAAAAATATACGTTAAGTATTTATCTTCTATATTAATTATTTACTTATGTTTATATTTTTACAAAAATGCCTTCTAAATATCGAAAAAGAAAGCAAATAATTAAAAATTTAGTAACGGGCATTAGACAGACAATTGACAGCACTGCTGAGCTCGAGAACTACACTACTGTGACTCCCGCCGCCACTAAGCAACAACGGTACTACGTTAAAAATCGCGAGGGAATAGTAAGAAAACAGCAACAATATAATTTTAGGCAAAAAGAAAAAATCCAAGAGAAACAGAAAGAGTACGATTTATTTCAAAGAGAGGAAATAAACAAAAAACAGAGAGAGTACGATTTATCTCATAAAGAGGAAATAAACAAAAAACAGAGAGAGTACGATTTATGTCATAAAGAGGAAATAAACAAAAAACAGAGAGAGTACGATTTATCTCATAAAGAGAAAGTAAAGAAAAAACAGAGAAAGTATAATTTATCTCATAAAGAGAAGATACAGAAAAAACAAAGAGAGTACGATTTATCTCATAAAGAGAAAGTAAAGAAAAAACAGAGAGAGTATAATTTATCTCATAAAGAGGAGATACAGAAGAAACAGAGAGAATATGACACAGCTCATTCAGAACAAAAAAGAAAGAAGCAAAGAGTATACAATGTTGTCCATAAAGTTGGCATAGCAAGGAAGCAGAAACAAAAAGACAGAATAAACAGTGAAAAGAAGACTGAAACACAAAGAAAGTACAATGAAAAGAAAAGAAACAAAGTCAGCAGTAGACAAAAACGTTATGATGGAAGAAATCGAGCTGTTATCAACTTAAAAAGAAATATCCGGTACTTTTTGACTCGACAAAACGTAAATAAGCCCTCGGTGTCATTCGCTAATTTATTGAAAAAACGGATACAGACACGAAAAAAGATAAATAGGTTTCAAGGTGAATGCGCGTTAATAAACAGATTATTTGCAAATTTAAAGCTAAATAGTAAAGTTAATAAACATTATATTGTCAAAACTAAAACTAAACGCACAGTGTTTTATTACCTGATAAAACATTCTAATCATTTAGTCGGAATCGCTCGATCATACTTAAGATTTCTAAACAATAAATTAAAAGCCGTTGTTGATGAGGCTCTATTGATAACTCCTAAAAATATCGTGAAAGTATTCGGAGGTAAACAGAAACACACTGCACATTCTGAACCTTATTTCTTCGAAAGCTCTTATAGCGCGATTCCTCCCGGTCATACATTACTTGCTAATAGTCAGCACGTTTTCGTGAACGCACACAATTTAAAAAAGTACATTACTAAAGGTAATAATATTGTAGAATGGCCTTGCGGTATCACGTGTAAATTTTCAAAACAATGTATGAGCACTATTTTAAATAAATTAGTTGAATTTGTTCAGGGCGGTATAAATACTGTGTCAATCAAAAAGCTTGCAAACACATGTCGGTACAGACATCACAATAAAAAAGGTCACACCATACACTGCGCTTCACACAACAGTACATTCAAATGCAGTACACTTCTACAACTTCTTTCAGAATTGTCGGTACATTACACTGCGTTTAGGAACATAAAAAGACAGATTTACATCATACGTAATCTATTTTTCAAAATTAATCGTGTAAGTACAAGAATTAATAAAGCAAATAATGTCGACTCTATTTTACGGTCCGTTAAAGATTTAAAAAAGTTTCTCGGAACACTTAAAATCGACACCAATAAATTTAAGAAGTACGTACCATCTACTAGTTGCGACACCAATGAAATAAATATTCTGCATAAATATAAAAAAAACTTATCTTCCTTAAAACGTACAGTCTGTTCTTTTCCGGAGAATTTTTGCGCGTGTTGCAATATGTTAACTTATGACGAGGATTTAAAAGATTTCGTAAATTTTAAGAAAAACAATAACAAATCATGGCAATCTATAATTCTTAATATTAATAAAAACTATGATAATATTCGCCGACGCGGTCTTAAAATTTGTACATACTGTGCACGAAAATTGAATCAAAATTGTATTCCTGGACGCGCCGCGTATAACTGTTTAGAAGTAGATACCGTGCCAGAAGAAGTTGGTAAGCTGAATATTTTCGAAACAATGCTGACCCAATTAGTTAAATCGTTCCAATGTGTAATTCGTCTCCAACCGAAGAAAGGGAAAATTGCGGTCAGTGAAAAACTTGAAGGGTTAAAGGGTCGCGTCACTTATTTACCCCTCCCTTTGCAGAAAAACGTGGACCTACTTCCGAATGAATTGCCCCAAAATTATGAAGTGGTTGTACTGGTTAATGGCGTACCTACTCAAAACCGAGTCATATGGCGAGATTTAGTGAGCGCGAATAAAATTTACAAAGCGATTGCTGCTTTAAAAGAAATTAACACGTTGTACGCGAACGTAAATCTAAATGTAAAATTATTACCGAATATTAACGAAAATATAGGTAACAAATATACTTTTAAGGATGTATCCGGGGCATCCATAAAAAAAGTAGATAGTACAACTTTTTATAAAACCGGATTTTATACTTTTCACTCCCTTCATCCGATAAATATGAGCGCGGTTGAATCGAGCGAAATCGAATCGTATCAAATGCAGCAAATGAAGGGAGAGTATGTGTCGGTTTTTGATAAAAATTTAGATTATTTAACATTTCCGCATCTATTTCCTAAAGGCAGGTTCCGAAAATTTGACATAAATAGAAATATTCCTCTGTCGGACGCTGAGTATCGTAAAACGCGAATATTGAATAAAACGGGCGATTTCGGCGGGATCCTTGTTATTTATTTCATTTGTTAAATGACAGTGAATTTAAATACCTTGGCGGGGCCATTGCCCACTTGTTAAACGTTCGCGCGTACAAACCGTACACGGTCAATGATATTTTAACTAAAGTTACCGTAAACGATGAACAGTTGGAACAACATTTAATCAATTTATTTAGTTCGTTACGGGGTACTAAGGAGTATTGGCAACGTCGTCGCCAAGAACTCAATGCCATGACACGCGATTTTGGGGCGCCGACTTTTTTTTTAACTTTGTCATGTGCAGAATATGATCATTCCGAGTTATTGCAATACATTGTCAAAATTAATAAAGATTTTCCTAACGTGGAGAAAATGTCCGCCGGGGAGTTATGTGCGTTAGATCCGACTAGCGTATGCAGATATTATCACCGTCTCATCCGAAATATGTTCAAGTTCCTAATTAACGATAAAATAAACCCGGTATTAGGTTTCGTAGAGCACTATTTTTGGCGCGTAGAATATCAAGAAAGGGGGGCGCCGCATTACCACATGTTATTGTGGATTCGGGATAGTCCGGAAATTAATAACGTCTCCTTAAAAAACGTTGCCGATTTTATTAATACATACATTTGTGCTCGGTTGCCGGATCCTTTAGAGTCACCTGTCTTACACTCGTATGTTCGGAAATATCAAATGCATAAGTGCAACTCATACTGTCAACGTAAATATCGCGTTAAACAAAAAATTTATACCAGATGTCGGTTTGGATTTCCGCGTAAAGTTACTGACGAATTAATAATTAATGACATAATTTCTACAATCGCGTCTAGAGTTAAAGGTTTCGGTCCGAAACGTGTTTATGACTTGCCTAGACAGAGAAGTGAGGTTCGCGTTAATGACTACAACCCTGTCATTCTATTAGCTTTCGGCGGGTTTAACGTTGACGTGCAATTTGTTAAAGACGGTGATTTGAGATTAGTCATTTACGTAACTAGTTATATATCTAAAAATGAAAAAACGGAATTAGAAGATTTATGGGCTGATATATGTAAAGAATCGAATAAAAAAGCGTTGTGGAGTTTAGGCTTAAAAAAATTAACGCATCGGCAGATCGGGTTATACGAAACAGTGGATCGGTTACTCGGGCATCATTTGTACGGTAAATCGGAAGATATGAGATATATCAGCACCACGTTTCGCGAGAATAGAAAACTATGTTTAAAACCGTTTAACCAATTACAAAATATGCCGGCTAATTCCACGGATATATATTTGAAGTCATGGCTGAACGACTATTATCCGAATCGACCCGACAATCTAGAAACATTAAACTTGTACGATTTCTGTCGTTATCACGATCTTTCCCGCGATCAATTAGAAGCCGAAAACCGAATAAAATTAAAAAATAATGTTATTTTAAGAAAGCGCGGTAAACCTTACGTGATTCAACACCCCATTTACAAAACGTTAAATACAGAACAAGACCGCAATAAGTATTATCATTCCCTTTTACTTCTTTTTAAACCGTGGCGAAATGAATCGGATATTTTAAAAGGTTTTCGGACGTACCAAGAAGCGTTTGACCATTATTCCGCGGAATTAAAAGAGGCCATGACTTACCACGATAAATTAATTATGATTGAAGAAGGAATCAAAGAACTTCAGAGTAAAATTGCGGAATTCAAAGAAGAGAATTTCATTAATTTAGAAGAGGATAATATTATCCGAGAAGTGCAGGATGCAGACGTGGCGATGTTGGAAGTTTGCGCGGCGATGTATACTAACATTGATGATCGCGATAGTAAATTTAATTTAAACGAAGATCAGAGCCGGATTTTTAATAAAATATCTAAAACACTTATCGACCAAAGTCAAAAAAAATGCAATAGTCAAATAAAATTATTCGTATCTGGTGTAGGCGGTACGGGTAAATCGTATCTCTTAAAAGCGTTAAAAGTTTGGATTAATAATACATTTCCGCCTAAGAAAGACACTGTTTCAGTGGCTATAACGGCTCCGACCGGCCTGGCTGCATATAATGTAAATGGCGTCACCATTTACCGGCTTTTATCGCTCCCGGTAGAGCATCAGCAAACCGCCGAATATAATAAATTAAACGTCGAAAGCTGTCGGGCGATTAGGCACGTTCTTCAAGCCATGAAATTGTTGATAATAGATGAAATTAGTTTAGTTTCGAGTCTCGTTTTCGCTTATATTCATCTTCGGTTGACGGAAATTGCCAAAAATAATGAACCATTCGGAAATTTTAATATTTTACTTTTCGGTGATTTGTTACAATTGCAGCCAGTTAAAGGTAATCAAGTTTTTAAAAAATTAACTCGCATCGAATGCAAATCCAAACTCGGGTCTATCGGTTCTGCTGATCTTTGGTCGATGAATAACAAGCCCTTTTCTTTAGAAAGGGTTAAAGCGCGATTTCTGTTGTTAAAAAATATTTACGTGCATAGGAAACAATTTCCGGTGACTCTTTCGTACGCGGTAGCCATCCACAAATCTCAAGGCTTACCCTTGGATTGTTTATTCACGAGTTTAGGTAAAGAAGTGTTTGCACCGGGTATGCACTACGTAGCTCTCTCGCGGGTCACTAATTTAACCGGTTTGTATTTAATTAATTTCGATTCGTCAAAAATAAAAGTAGATACGGACGCGATAAGTGAATACCGTCGTTTAAATAAAATGATCCAATCACCACGTTTGCAAACTGCGAATAATAATATTCGCGTTTCCCCCACCATCAATTTAACAAAAGAAGAATCCCTTCTCCAATCAAATGTTAATCGCGAACTTTGTTCTAAAACGGAAATATTTGGCTTACCGAATTCTGACGGCGTTTCGTGTTACGCGAATGTTGTGGCACAGTGTTTGATTAATATAAATTCCGTTAAATTTAACCTAACGAATAACCTCGTCAATAATATAAACTTAACTTTCCCGGATCCAAAAACTCGCGATAACTACCAAAAAGTGAGTGTAACTTGCGAATTATTTAATATTTTAAAATCCGGAATAACTCGTGGAACCAAAAAATCTAACACCAAAAGACTCCGCGAATTAATTGCTCACGGTAGCGACATAAACTTCAACGCTAATATTCAGCAAGACGCGCAAGAATTTCTATCGTTCGTAATAAATGCTTTAAAAACAGAAAATTACATTCCGAGCAAGTTATTTGATTGCACAGTAAAATTCGTTAGAAAATGTTTCAATTGCAATCATTATTGGGATGACGTTCCCATTAATCCTGAAGTAATGTACTTTCTAGAATTCGGGGTTGTGCAAAATAACGAACCGGTTAGTTTTCTAACGTTATTCGACTATAAATTATCGGATATAACTTGTTCAGAATGCGGGGAAAATAATATTTATATTAAAAGTAAATTAAATTCGGTATCGGATTATCTAATAGTAATATTAAAGCGTTACCAAGGAAATCGTGTTTTAAATGAAATTCACTCTTTCGATGAAAATAATGTTAAAATTGACGGCTTTAATTTCACACGGGCGTCCGTGATTTACCACTACGGTTCAGGCCTTAATTCCGGTCACTATGTTTGCGCGATAAAAAGTCAAAATAATTCGTGGACTTCGTTAAATGACGAAATTATAAATTATAATTTTAAATTCAATCCGGGATTAAAAGACGCGTACATTTTAATGCTAAAAACAATGTAAAAACAAAAATCGAAACCGATATATTTTTAATTTAAAATATTTCATTTCGGTCGTTAGAGAGCCAGCAGGTAACGGACATTAGGACTGACTGCATGTGATTTTTATTTAATGATATTATTAATGTGTTTGTGCATGTTTCTCTTTTAAAAAAATATATGATTGAAATAGAATTTGTTTTTCGCAATGAATCTTTATTGTTGTCCCGATATATTTTTTATATTGACACGGTCAATACCGTGAATGAAAATATGTCATTTTAGTTTTAAATAAGATATGGGCCAATTTAGGCCTAAGCCTTACAGTGTTGTCTGTAACAAGAAATCGAAAAACACACTATATATTATTTTTCCATTGAACAAAGAAATTTATTTCATTGTAATTTACATATATATTTGCGATTAAAACAAATTTAATGTCATATTCTACAATATTTATTAGTTAATTTCTTTATTTTATTTAATTCCATGTTTTCAACAATTTTACTCAATAATTTATTTCTACTATTCATAAATTTTTGAAATTCCTTTAGATGAATCTTTCACAGCTGAGTAATAAAAACGTTAAATTAACTAACTTCCAACTTTTTACCTATTTTTTGAAATATTACGCTCTTAGTTTTTTTTAATAATGTAGAAAACTTTAAGATAACCAACTAAAATTAATTAAATTTGATGCAGTTCTAAGGATTGTAGACCTAATTCAGAGGAAGCAATATACATAATGTTAAATAAATCCTCCTCACTGTGAAAGGTTTGTTGTATATAATTATTTTATTACATCAATTGCAATGTTTTGTTATATTATGTGTGACAAAAACTAACTGACGGACTAAATCCGCCGAAGCCGGTCCCAAGCCCTGGTTGTAAAAGGATGAGGGGTCCGTTTCATTATGTTGCAGATATAAAGGCAAACTGTACGCAGAGAGATCATATTCAAAGATGTCTATGAAGTTTAAATATTGTTCGTCATAGGACTATGAAACTATAATTAAAACTGTCCAAAAGGTACAAAAATCTCTTTAACAAAAACTTACAGTTTAAAATGTTAAGTATAAGGGTTGATTAAACGACAAAAGGTACACAAATCAGCGAGTACCCAACATTTCATTCCTATTACAGCTCGTAATAATTTGAGCAATTTAGAAAGTTTTTGAAAATATTTATGTTTTTTTTTAAATTTCTTTCTAATTTTTCCCCATTTTTATAAAAGATTTCTTTTACTATTAGGTTTTCTGATAACATTCCCCTATGAACAGTGTCTTGTTCACATCCTTGCAGAAGATATTAGAAAAAGAATCCATTTAAGTAAAATTTTACTGCATTAAATTTTCATTAATATTTTTTACATTTTATTTCACGTCTCAGACCCTTATGCTGGCCATTTTTTGTCAATAAAATATTTTTGCTCAGTGAAGAGTAGCACCATTTAATTTAAATTGATTGTAGCAGGAGTTATTGAATGCTTAAAGCAAAGGCTTTTTATGAGACGCTATTCTATTAAACAATAGAAAAATTCATCACGTTTTTAAGAAAATTCACCATCACCAACATACATTGACAAATTCATTGTTATTATTACTTTGACATTAGATTCAAGTACAATTTAAGAACTTCTTTACATTGTCGTTTAAACTTCATCCTTTGATTAAACAGATAGGCCCAATACTTTGCCAAATGGTCAAATGTTAATTAAAAAATAAGAGTTAATTAATTATACATATTTATAATTATACAGTCAATTTATACAGCTTCCTTTACATCTTTCCTCATCTGATTATACACATGATTTTTTGTTTTTTATTTGCTTTTTAGTGCAACGGTCTGCATAGGAAGTTGACCTTCAGAGTATTGGTTCTCCAAGCATTTCTGGCCAGAGCTTTTTTTCTCCATTACCTGATTTCCAGCTTTCTGAGGTACTCCAATTCCTCAGTCTACCTCCGCAGGCTTGTGACAACTTCCCCCCGCTACACGCGTATTATAGACTTACACTCTAACACGTACATGGACTAAGTAGTATATTACATCAAGTACCTCGCTACTGGTTTCTTCAGCAAGTGTGAATCAAGTCACAACCACCTATGTAGACTTATAGGGGACTATAGCATGGACACGGTGCACAGGCACAGGATAGTTAAGGACTCCCTGAAGTAAAACTTCCCTTAGAGGCTGAGGGTTTTTCATTGTTTTTCCCCTCAATACTTACTTTTATACTATATCCTGCAACAATTTATGTAATTAGCTGGAGGTTATAGTTATGGCACTCCTATGTACATAAGTAACATATGTATATACCTTCAATTGTTAAATAAAGTTTATTCTATTCTATTCAGTCTAGCTCCTTCTAGGTCTGCCTACTTTCCGTCTACTCACCAGTCAGTCCTTCCACAGCTTTTTAACTCATCAGTAAAATGGAAGACAACGTATACTTTTAGATGAGGCCATTACTATTACTTTTACTGATTATTTGATTATCAAAATTTTATACAAGTACTCAATTAAAGGGACTTCATATATTTATAATTTAGAAATCAATTTTTATTAAAAATAGGTAATAAACAATACCTATTCAAGACTAAAATTTCTTTTAACTCCGTGATTCAGATTATGACTGTGATAGACCAACAAAGTTTATCTTTTTTTTATCTCAATTTGAGTGTTATGTGAGTATAATGTAATGATTATTCAAAATAAAGAGCGTAGTAAAGGTAAAAAAAGAATAATTTGGAACAGAGTTAAGGTGCCTGTTTATTGACATTTATTAAGCCTTAATAAAATACATTTCTATATTAGCAGAAAATATTTTATTGACAAAAAATGGCCAGCATAAGGGTCTGAGACGTGAAATAAAATGTAAAAAATATTAATGAAAATTTAATGCAGTAAAATTTTACTTAAATGATATCAAATTTTGCAAAAGTACAATGGATTCTTTTTCTAATATCTTCTGCAAGGATGTGAACAAGACACTGTTCATAGGGGAATGTTATCAGAAAACCTAATAGTAAGAGAAATCTTTTATAAAAATGGGGAAAAATTAGAAAGAAATTTAAAAAAAACATAAATATTTTCAAAAACTTTCTAAATTGCTCAAATTATTACGAGCTGTAATAGGAATGAAATGTTGGGTACTCGCTGATTTGTGTACCTCTTGTCGTTTAATCAACCCTTATACTTAACATTTTAAACTGTAAGTTTTTGTTAAAGAGTTAAGTATAAGGGTTGATTAAACGCCAAAAGGTACACAAATCAGCAAGTACCTAACATTTCATTAATTCTTCATTAAAATTTAAGTAATTCTACTGCATTAATTTTCATTAATATTTTTTAGAATTTATTAGATGTCACAGACCCTTATGCTAGCCACTTCATTTATAATATTTTTTTGATATAATTATGATAAATCATATATACGTAAATGCATGTTAAAGTTAGATTCGGCTACTGTCTTGAATTCGTCTTACCGAAATATTCGTGAGCACAAATAACACACAGTTAATAACAAGTAGATTATTCAACAACAATTATTGATTTCTCAATTGTAATTTAATTTAATCCCCCTAATTTTTCTTATAGTAAAATACTGGAATAATTAGCTGTCCTAAAAATATGCATGTCTTATTCATTTTATATTACATATGTATATGCAACATTGTGAAAAGAATACCTAGATTGAAAATTTAACTGAGGAAAACTATATTATTTGCGATAAAGCCAGATAATTATTACCTGTTGTTATAAACGTTTGACTACTTCATAAAATAACAATTGCTTTAATCGAAGAATGAACTTAAACCGACGATTTTTATTTAAAAATAAAAATAATAATAATAGGTAATAATTATTTGGCTTCATCGCAAATAACAAAGTTTTGTTCAATTACATTCTCAATCTAGGTATTCTTCCCACAATGTTGTATATATGTAATATAAAGTAAATAAGATATGCATATTTTTAGGGCAGCTAATTATTCCAGTATTTTACTAGAAGTAAAATTAGGGGGACTAAATTAAATTACAATTGAGAAATGAATAATTATAGTTGAATAATTTACTTGATATTACGCGTTATTTGTGCTCACAAATACTTCGGAAAGACGAAATCTAGACTGAAATATTATTTTCAATCCGTGATTCAAATTTAAATAGTAGCCGACCCTGCCTTTGCCTTTTTCTACTTTAACGTGCTTGTACATACATATATGTGACTTCTCAGAATAAAGAGCATAATAAAGATAAATCAGAAGAATAATTTGGAATAAAGCTAAAATAAAGTACCTATTTAATTACAAAGATATAATATACATTTTATCATAATTATAACAAAAAAATAAAATATTATGAATAAACAAAGGGAAGGGATTAGCTATGCGGTTAGCGTATTGGATTCCCACGTGGAGGTTCCGGGTTTGAATCCAGCTGCAGACCCTTAGATTTTCTCTTTCTAAGAGCTTCTTACAGCTCACTGTCCGGGTGATGGACAGTGTTGTCTGTAACGAGAGACCACTGTCCGGAGGCCGGCAGTGCACTGAAAAAAGCTCCGGGCGCCAATAACCTTAGATGTTGACGCGACTTAAATGATAAAAAAAAAGAAAAAGAAAATGAATGAACTGGCCAGTATAAGGGTCTGTGAAACATCTAATAAATTCAAAAAAATATTAAAAAATTAATGTAGTAAAATTACTTAAAATAATATCAATGAAGTATTAATGAAATGTTGGGTACTTGCTCATTTGTGTACCTTTTGGCATTTAATAAACCCTTATACTTAACATTTTAAACTGTAAATTTTTGTTAAAGAGATTTTTGTACCTTTTGGATAGATTTTCCTTTTTGTATGTTTTGCAAAGTTACATATCTGCTTTACAGATTTTATTAAAATTGGGAATAATAAATTTTAATTTTATCATTATAACCTGAAAAGGTGTTAAGTCAGAGTTACTACCCCTGGAGAGATCTTTTTAAAGAATGATTATAGTTGCGGTCCCCAAACCATCCTCAATAACAATTTTTTTGAGAAAGCGTTTTGAATAAAATAGGAAGGTAATTTGTATGTAAATTGCAAAATTAAACTGCGATTTCAGTCCTTCCTTTTAAGAGGAGTAAGAAAAATAAACTGCGATTACAGTACTTCTCCCTAAAAGGCAAAGATTTTGAATCGAACGACAATTCATTGATGAAAATCGGTTCATTCATTGAAAATTTTAACGAATGCAGTACTTCCTCTTAGTAGGTGTAAGAGCATGATGACACTTCACAGCCACGTAGAGGAGCTTTAACCGCTTCTTCTTGCTAAATTTTATCAAAATCGGACTAAGCGTTATAGAAATATTGGTAATAAAAGTTTTAGAAAGGGCCTTACTTGGGTGGGGCAAACTCCCCTCCTTATGAGGCCAGCGTCGAGACTTTTAAAGTGCAAATCTGTACAAAATTACGATTCGAATGACATGAAAATCGGTTCACGTTTCGATAATTTGAAACGATCGCTATACTTCCCCTTAACAAGTGTAAGAGCAGTTCGTCGCTTTAATGTTACGTAGGGGAGCCCTAACCCTGTCATCCTACCAAATTTTATCAAAATCGGGCTATGATTTACAGAGTAATTAATGATAATTTTGGAGGGGGCCTTACATAAAGGGGGCTAACTCCTCTCCCATTCCATGTGCAGCGTCGAGACCCCCAAAAGGCACATTTCCATAAAACTTCGAATCGAATGACACCTCATTCATGAAAATCGGTTTCTCGCGTTTAGGGTGTACGTTGTTTACAAAAAAGGTAACAACAACAAGAACAAGAACAATTTTTGAAAATGTTGTTTTTGCTCATATTTGGCAACTTTTTGCTCGAAACCTATTAGATCTGGGTTGTTGCCAAAAAATACAGTTATAAAGGAGGGTTTGCCCTTTATTTTAAAGAAAATTTGGGAATTTTATCTTTTATAGAAAAAGAGAAAAAAATTATCAAAGTTGGGTGTTTTTCAACGTTACGCTTTTTCGTGCAGTTTTTGACGATCAACCCTTATCCTACCGGACAGTTTTAATACGATTTCCTTGATAACGCTTTAATATTACAATTAAATAATCCGATACCGAATTTAATTTACTTTTAATATAAGTTTTATTTTCTCTTATAATCTTATTTTTTATATTCTGAACACGTGATATCCGATAATTTATAGTCCAATAACGTTTGAAAACTAACCGGCTCGTTATTTTGGGCAACCCCGAATTCTAGAAAGTACATTACCTCAGGATTAATGGGAAAGTCATCCCAATAACTATTGCAATTGAAACATTTTCTTACGAATTTAACGGTACAATCAAATAACTTGCTCGTACACCAAGAGTTATTCCGGTTGTTAAAATATTAAATAATTCGCATGTTACGCTCTCTGTTTTGTAATTATCGCGAGTTTTTGGATCCGGAAATCTTATTTTTATATTATTGAATAGTTTATTATTTAAGTTAAATTTATGGAAATCTATATTAATTAAACACTGTGCAACAACATTCGCGTAACATGAAATGCCGTCCGAATTTTTTAAGCTAAATATTTCTGTTTTAGAACAAATTTCGCGATTATCACATGATTGAGGAAGGCATTTTGTTTTTGTTAAGTTGTTAGTGGGGGAAGGGCAAATATTATTCGCAGTTTGCAAACATGGATATTGGGTACTACTATTTAAACGACGGTATTCATTTATCGCGTCCGTATTTACTTTTATTTTTGACGGATCGAAATCAATTAAATACTAACCGTTTAAATTAGTGATCCGCGAGAGAGCTACATAGTGCATGCCCGGTGCAAACACTTCTTTTCCTAAACTCGTGAATAAACAATCCAAGGTTAAGCCTTGAGATTTGTGGATGGTTACCGCGTAGGAAAGAGTCACCGGAAATTGTTTCCTATGCACGTACATATTTTTTACGAACTGAAATCGCGCTTTTATCCTTTCCAAAGAAAAGGGTTTGTTATTCACGATAATGATTAAAGAATCAACGACGTTTCCTTTATAAACAAACCGTTCTACTGTACCTATTGTTCCGTTTACAATTCCGTTAGCAATATCAATTCCGTTAACAACAACAACAACAACAACAACAACAACAACAACAACAACAACAACAACAACAACAACAACAACAACAACAACAACAACAACAACAACAACAACAACAACAACAACAACAGCAAGACCAATTTTTGAAAATGCCGTTTTTGCTCATTTTCAGCAACTTTTTTCTCGTAATATATTAAATCTGGGTTTTGACAAAAAAATTACAATTATAAAGGAGGACTTGCCCTATAATTGAAAGAAAATTTGGAAATTTTGTTTTATAGAAAAAGAGAAAAAAAATTGTCAAAGTTGGGTGTTTTACGTTACGCTTTTTCGTGCAGTTTTTGACGATCAACCCTTATACAACTGTCCTACCGGACAGTTTTAATTTGCACTTTAAAAGTCTCGACGCTATGCCTCATGAGGAAGAGAGTTTGCCCTATCCAAGTAAGGCCCTTTATAAAACTATTAATACTAATATTTATATAACGCTTTGTCCGATTTAGATAAAATTTAGCAGGAAGAAGTGGTTAATAATAATAATAATAATAATAATAATAATAATAATAATAATAATAATAATAATAATAATAAGGGGGTTAAGTCCGACCGCTACCTCCTCGTGGTACCCCCTGGGCTATCCTTGTGGTAGGCTAACAGCGGCGGCGGTAGTCCCTGCCTGAAAGGTGGTCGGGAGAAGGGCCAACGGCCGTCTGTTCGCACCGGGCGGAAGAGCGCTCCCGACAGGTGTTGGTCTGACCCTTAGTTAGGGCGCAGCACCCACAGCGTCTGTTCCGAGGTTACGGGCGGCTGATTCTACGTTACCTGGCTGTAGGTATAAACGGCACCTTCTATCTCTCATCATGATGTCACATCAGAATAGAATAAATCAAGGGTCGCTGCCTGGGGTCCGCCAGGGCATCTCTGGAGCCGGTGCTGGAGATGACAGCATGCGAACCACCGGTGGGAGGGTACTGAACAGGCGGGTCCCTCCCGCACAAGAAGCTACAGCCGACTCGGCCGAGGCAAGTGCTTCCTCAGTGACGCTGGGGACCACGTCGAGGCAAACAAGGCGACGCATGAAATGGTCAATTGAGCTGAACAAATTTATCATGCTAACCTACTATACAGTGACGAATTTAGAAACCCAGAAGGTCGGCTATAGACAAGAGCTGCACCGTCTCTTTCGGGTGAGATTCCCAGAGATTGAGGTGTCTGAACAAAGGATTGCTGACCAGCGACACGTGATTGTGACTAACAATCTCTTACCCCCTGAGATCTTACAGGAGCTCCGCGAAGAGGCAGGACGCCGTTTAGGCGGTGGCATCCTGACAGAGGATGGCGGGGGGGAAACCACGGATACGATCACTACGGGGGATCCTGCGCTGGGGGCCGTTACTGAACAGAGAACATCGGAGCCCGCCCCAAACCCCGCAGATCAGGGGGCAGAAGAATTGTTGCGGAGACTTGAAGTAGAATTCAGGGCCAGCTATGACATGGTTGGGGCAATAGACCCCTCCCTCCGCCCTACTCTACCGCGACTGAGCTGGAGTCCGTTTCTCGTTAAGTGTGTCACACTAATGAACAGATCCGTTCTCCCAGACCAAGAGATAGCGACGCAGGATATGTTGGGATTACAAACTGTAATCTATGTCGCCGCGACGGCCACAGTAATAGTGATCACGGGCAAGAACCCACTAACTACAGAAAGCGCGGCACGCAAATCAGTAGAACCAATATGGAAGAAGAGGCTGGAAAGTAAGGTTAATGCATTGCGTGAGGACCTTGGCAGGCTTATCAGGTGTCAGAGAGGCGAGGCCGGGGGCAGGACAGTAACGAAAGTGAATGCCATAATGCGCCGGGAGAGATTCCATCCGGGGACACCCGTCACCCGAAACAGACGCTTAGCGGAGGTTATAGATACTCTCAAGCAAAGACTGGCTGTAGCCGCCAATAGGTTACGCCAATACAATAAGTCCGCGCGTAGAAGAGTGGATAACCTGAAGTTCGATAGGAACGAAGCAGCCTTCTATAGGCAGCTGGAAGCAAATAATTGCCCGAACTCTGGCGAGGTGCCCACACGCGATGCAATCCAGGAATACTGGGGAAACCTTTGGTCTGCTGCTGGGGACTACAACCGTAACGCGGCTTGGCTGCGGATGTTGGAGGTCGAACGGAGGCCTGGCCAGGAAATGGTATTTGAGGGCTTTACCGAAGAAGAGATTGGAAACGCGCTTAGGAAGTGTGCGAACTGGAAGGCCCCTGGGCCTGACGGAATACATAATTTCTGGTGGAAAAGGTTCAGTGCCGTGTACGGGCGGCTAGCCGAGGTCTTCTCACTGACCATTGCGGACCCATGGAGGCTCCCCGCATTCATGACACTCGGCGTAACCTATTTGAAGCACAAGGGGGGAGACGCAAGAGACCCGGCACAGTACAGGCCTATCACCTGTCTCAGCACACTGTATAAGTTACTCACAACGTGTATAGCGAAACGAGTGCACGACTACGTCGATGGTGAGAATATCATCGCAGACGTTCAAAAGGGCTGTGCGCGGGGCTCCTACGGATGCAAAGAGCTGCTTATTATAGACACAGTAGCCACAGAACAGGCCAAAAGACAAAAACGTAATTTATATATGGCATACATAGACTACAGGAAGGCCTATGATTCAGTTCCGCACACTTGGCTGACTGATATTTTAAAACTGTATGGCGTGGCTACCAATGTCATAAGATTTCTTAATGTGGCCATGGGCAGCTGGCGAACTCATATTGTGATGCCAGCGAGTGAGGAAGTGACTCGGACAGAAATGATCCAAATCAAGAGAGGGATTTTTCAGGGAGACGCCTTAAGCCCGTTATGGTTTGTATTGGCGATTAACCCGCTATCGGCATTGCTGGAATCTTCCGGATACGGATATGCATGGGGTTCCGCCGCCCCCGGGCAGGCTGTCACACCTCTTTTACATGGACGACCTCAAAATATATGCTGCCCGTAAGGTCCACCTTGATCTTTTGATCGATACAGTCCGACGATTCTCGACTGATATAACTATGAAGTTCGGACTAGACAAGTGCCGTACCCAAACAATCATCAGGGGAAGAGTGAACCCCACGCCATGTGTGATGGAGGACGGTACTGAAATGGAGGCATTGGCGTCGGGTGACAGCTACAGGTACCTTGGCATACAGCAAAGTAAAGGAGTCCTGCACACGACGATTAAGCAGGAAGTAACTGCAAAGTTTCGCCTACGTCTACAGGCTGTCGCGCGGAGTGGGCTTCATAGTGGTAAATTGACCCGCGCGATCAACGCTTTCTGTGTCCCGGTGCTGTCATACACATTTGGGATAATTAGATGGACCAGAACAGAACTTAGTGCATTGCAGCGTATGATACGTACTTCGCTGACAGCGCAAAACAAGCACCACCCCAGGGCGGCGGTGGAGAGGGTTATCCTCCCACGTGCGGAAGGCGGCAGGGGAGTTGTGGATATAATCGCGCAGCACGAAGCCCAGGTAAACCGAGTGCGGGAGTATTTCTTGGCACGGCGGGGATCAGGGCTGATAGATGCAATGCTTGCTAGTGATACGGGTTTTACCCCTCTGAATTTGAGTGCTGAGCCTACGAGGGTGGAGGTGGATAATGAGCCCCCACCTAGCGTGGGCGAGACCTGGCGGAGAAAGGCGTTACACGGACAATACCCGGCAGCACTAGATGGAGAATTGATTGACAAGGAGGCGTCCGTGGGCTGCTGTTCCCGGAAACGGAAGGTGCCCTCATCGCGATACAGGACCAGGTTGTTCCCACCAGGTACTACAGGAACCGCATCATGAACGATAGCGGTGTCGCCGACGTCAGGTGCAGACTATGCCGGGCTGCGCCGGAGACAGTTCACCACCTGCTAGCGGCGTGCCCCTTGCTGGCACAAAGAGACTATCTCCAAAGGCACAACAGTGTGGCCAGGATCCTACACAGAGAGTTGGCGCAGAAACTCGGTTTGATTCAAGATGCCCCCCCATACTACAAGTATGACCCCCTGCCCGTGCTGGAAGACGCGCGGTGTCTCTTGTACTGGGACAGAGAGGTACTGACGGACCATGCCGTCGCCAACACCCGGCCGGATGTGATCTGGCATAACAAAATAACAGGCAGGGTGTGGCTGATTGATGTATCTGTCCCGGATGACGCCAACATAGCCCGCGCGTATACCACGAAATTGGCTAAATACAGGCCACTGGCGGCAGAAATATCTGCTGTATGGAGAGGAGTCTCAGGGGTGGAGATAGTCCCGTTGATTATTTCAGCCACGGGACTTGTGCCGCGGTCGCTGGGGGAGGGCCTCTGCATGATGGGAATCAGGAGGACCATCATATACGAGATGCAGCAGGCTGTGGTTCTCCACACCTGCCGCATTGTAAGGGAAGTGCTAAGGGAAGACGCTAGAGACTAGCACGGACATATTTTTCTTTTTCTTTTGTCTTATCATAGGACAATTGTCCGGTTCCAGTAAGAACCGTAATACCAGATAAAGAAAACAGGTTCCTCCTTTGCCTGCGGGCCGCGAGGGATTAAAAAAAATAAAAATAAAAATAAAAAATAAATAAATAATAATAATAATAATAATAATTGTTTATTGGAACAGAACATTATACAATCCATACTAAAATAAAATAAAAAAAACACTTTTCGACAATGGACATACGTCCGTCTGCCTAGTTAGCCTTTAATTTACAGAATATAAATATATTATATAAACTCAAATTATCTTATAACAATTCAAACATAAAATGAGACCTAGGGAGAATAATAATAAATCAATATTAATAATAATAACATATTTACACTATTTGAAAAGTAGTCAAAAGGGAGGGGGTGGATATAGACGCAATTAAAATTAAGGCTGGAATAGTGGGGGACGCCACCAGTCTTCAGAACACTTTTTGCAAATTAACCATAAATCTTTATTCACAATTAAAATGTCTCCGAGGAGAACAGACAAAATAATACACAACTAGTGAAATAATAATGGATCTGAACTTCACAGTGTATGTGTCCTTTATAACACTTTGGTGCGGAATACGCACTACACTCAATGAATAAGTATTGGTACAAAACAATATACAACGGGGAAATTAATTAGACTAATTATTTGTACAAGACAATATATATCAGGGAAGACTTAATTGTAATAATTATTGTACAAGGCAATATACAACAGGGAAAACTTAGAACAATTGTTTGTACTAGGCGACATACAACAGGGAAAGTGATTAGAATAGTTATTTGTCCAAGACAATATACGTACATCAGGGAGGAATTAATTGTAATAATTATTGTACTTATGTGAGTCTCTATCCATAAAGTCCAAAAGTTTGAGCTCATTAAATAATAAACTAAGACACAGTTTTCTCATAACCTTGTGAACACAAACTACAGTTTTTAATAATAATACGCACAACATGAAAAAGCTGATGCTAACATGGCCGACATTCCTTCTCAGTGACGCTTGGCTTCACATCCTACCAGCACATCCCCCTCTCTCTTCGTGCTCACCCAACTGCGCCAACTGACGCGGGGCACACTCTGGGAAAAAACAAGTCTGGGGGGCCGCCACTATTGGGGAACCAAACACTATTTATATACATATTTTTATCCATTGTACTGGGCAACCAGAAAATCTCTGTATGTGGATGCAGCCCTCACATACCCACAAAGTCTATCCCAATCCTTCCCGTTTAAGTATTCTATTAGGTCTTCTTTGGACAGTTGAACCTTCCCAAAATACCTCATTCTATATTCGGCAAGAATTGGACAGACGGCCAGAAAATGGAGAGTATCCTCTTTAGCTTTTAGGTTGCACATGGTACAATCCCAGTTGGCTTCAGTGGACCATGGTTTACAGTTTAGACCCAGCATATGACATCTCGTCCGGAACACTAACCTCATTGTTGATAGCTTCTGCTCATCTGAAATGTATGACTCATAATCTACACATGAGAGCAGCTCTTTATAAAGACTGTAGCGTTCCGAACGGGATGCCAACGCCATCATTTCCTCACTATGACCACGACCCACCAGCTTCACAATCCTACCCATTCTGACGGACAGTTCCTGGACATTACCGCATACTATTTCTATATCGCTGTCGTACTTCCCAGCGAGGTCCAGCCACGTCCTGTACCAATACAATTTCCTTTCCATCACTTTATTGGCTATTTGTTTCGTAAGCCTGGAATTCACGCGTATTAAAGTTTTTATTATGTATACAACGTGCAGTCGCAGGGTATAAGCATACATAGACTTTAATCCCGTTTCCAAAAAAAGCATGTAATTTGGGGTACGCTGGGGCAAGGCGAAAAGCTTCTTTATAAAATAGCGCTGTAATTTTTCCACCGCCGCATTCTCTTCGAATCCCCATATTTGGGCTCCATAACAAATAACTGACCGTGACACTGCTCTAAATAAGGTATACTTTGCCGATATTGGGATATCATTTACACCGATATATTTATTCCACGTACAGTTAATGCCGTATTTAGAGGTGGACAACTTCTCCTGAAAATGCCGGCCCAATCTAAGCTGCGGAGTGACCCCCATACCGATGTATTTGTAATAGTTTACTATTTCAATACTGCTTCCCTCCCAAAACCATTTTTTCATTCCTCGCTAATCTGCCCCCATTTCTAAAAATCATAATTTTTGATTTTAACAAATTAACTTTTAAATTCCATTTAGAGCATGGATGCACAGACAGTTCGGTTTTAATTTGAGTGAAGTGTCAACAGAAAGAAATAAGCGCGAAAATACAAAGCGAAGTAATAAGTGATTGAGAATAAGTGCAGTTTAATAGTGTTTTGGGGAGGCAATAGTTCTAGTGTAGATTTTAACTCGACTAGCCGGTGTCATATATTTTGATCCACATTCAACGTAGATTTCCTGTTGCAGTGTTAACCCGTCAAGTGCCGTGTATAATTGTGTTGTGAAATCATAAGTAAAACTCTGTTATTAATAAGTGTTTCCCTACCTATTTAATCAATTTTAATCAAATTTAGCTTTAATGTTGGCCAAATATTAAAATAAAACAAATAAATTACTATTTTTATCAGAATTTCTCTAACTGTAATAATTACGTCATTATTTCAGATATAAAATCTGTATAAAAATCTTAAAATTTCTGAGGAATAATATTTAATCAATTATTTTTGATAAATTAAAAAAGGATGGGTAATTTAAGTAGGTACTGTAATTGTTTTTAGGTGCTGTGTTAATCCTAGCCAGGATTAGAACGCAACATGGAGAAGCCAGGACCTAGTAAAAAACGTAAGGTTAAAGATGAAAATCGGCAGTTTCAAGAAATTTGGACTGAGAAATACTTTTTTGTATGGTCGCATAACAAAGTCGCTTGTTTAATTTGCAAGAATTCTGTTGCGATTGCAAAGGAATATAATGTAAAAAGGCACTATGAAACGCAGCATCCTTCTTTTACCAAGTTTACAGGCGAATTAAGAAAGCAAAAAATGTTGTCTTTAAAACGGGAGCTTATTGGTCAGCAAGCTATGTTTACAAAACCCATTCAAGATTCAGAAACAGCTACAGAAGTTAGTTATGAAATTTCTCGAATGATAGCAAAGCGAAGTCGCCCCTTCAATGATGGCGATTTTGTAAAAGAATGCTTAGAAATTGCCGCTAAGAAAATGTGTCCAGAAGCAGCAAAAAAGTTTGAGAAAATTCAACTGAATCGTATGACTATCCAAAGACGAATTATGTCTTTGTCAGGTAATATTGCGGAACAATTAATTGAAAAAACTAAGATCATTGAATTTTTTTCATTAGCACTCGACGAATCCACTGATATTAGTTCCACAGCTCAACTTCTCATATTCATACGAGGTGTTACTCAAGATTTTGAAGTCTTAGAAGAGTTATTAGGAATGTGTTCATTGAAAGGTCAAACCAAAGGAGTTGATATACTCAATATACTTTTGGATGAGTGTTCAAAAACTGATTTGGACTTATCAAAATTATCGGGAGTTGCGACTGACGGTGCTCCTTCGATGATTGGTGTCAATTCCGGGCTAGTTACTTTGCTGAAAAAGCATCTGCAAGAAAAAAACATAAACGCTGAAGATCTCATGCAGTTTCACCAAGAAGCCCTCTGTTCTAAAAAAATTGAATTTCAAAATGTCATGACAGTGGTAGTTTCGACTGTAAATTTCATAAAATCACGAGGACTCAATCACAGACAATTCAAACAATTCCTTGATGACATCGAAAGCGGAGATTTACTGTATTATACAGAAGTAAGGTGGCTAAGTCGTGGATTGACACTGGAACGATTTCTAAATTTAATAGAAGAAATTGGAATATTTCTGGCGGAAAAGCAAAGGGATGTCCCGGAACTTAAAAATCCTGATTGGTTGTGTGATTTGGCTTTTTTAGTTGACATTACAAATCATTTGAATGTCTTGAACACACGGCTTCAAGGCAAAAATCAACTGATATTCCAGCTCTACGCTCATGTATCATCCTTTCAATGCAAGCTGACACTTTTCAGATCACAATTGAATTCTGGAAATTACAATCATTTTCCGAATTATAAGAAAATGGCTGAAAAATTCAACAAAACTGCGATTAATTTCAGTTATGTAGAAAAGCTAGATATTTTGATTCAATCTTTTCAAGACAGATTTTCGGAGTTTAAAAAAGTGAAACCTCTGTTGGACATATTCAGCAATCCTTTCACGATTTCAGTTGAAAATGCGCCAGAGTCAATGCAGTTAGAAATTATCGACATTCAAAACGACCAAGATTTACGCAACAAATTCAACGAAGGAGACTTGCTGAACTTTTACCGCTGCATTGATAAAAATATGTACGAAGAGTTGCGCATAAACGCTCTGAAATGTGCCAGCTTATTTGGTTCTACCTATATATGTGAACAAACTTTTTCATTACTAAATAATAATAAAACAAAAAATCGAAACCGCCTTGCAAATGAAAGTTTGGAAGCAGTTTTACGTGTTGCTACAAGTAAATTTGAGCCAAATATAAAAAAGATTGTAAGCACTATGCAGTGCCACGCTTCAAATTAAGAAATTCTTTTTCAATTTTAATAAATTATTATCAATTCTTTATTGTCTTTAATTACCTATACTTCTGGCGGCCGGCCCGCCATCAGTTCATGATTTGCCCGAGTGGCCCCTAGTCTTAATAAGTTTGTGCAACCATGATTTAGAGGAATATGCATATAAATTTATTTATTTATTTATCATATCTTGCAAGGCAGTGGGGTCCGAACTGATCAGCTCCAGGTCGTCCGCGTTCATGAGACACCTAACATTTAGATCATCAATATAAATTCCGCCACCAATGATATCAGGAAGGTCATTTATATATAATGAGAAGAGGATTGGAGAAAGGAGACATCCTTGTTTCAATCCCAGTTTTGTTGTAAAGGTTTCTGTAACTCCTTCCTTAACCCACACCGCGGACCTAGTATTAGAATACAAACCCTTAATTGTATTAATAAATTTTGTTGAAATCCCATAATTATACAATTTAAAATAAAGTGATTCTCGGACCGGTGAATCGAAAGCACTGCTATAATCAACAAAAAAACAATAGACCTTCTTACCTTTTTCGGACAGAGTTAGCTTAATTATGTTAAATAAATTAAATATATTATCTACGGTGGAGTAGCTTTTCCTAAAACCTGCCTGTTCTTCACATAAAATATTATTGAGGTCACACCAGTTTTCTAGTCTTTGTAATAAGAGTCCAGTAAACAGCTTTGAAACAGCATCAGCAAAAGAAATCCCTCTATAATTTTCCACATTATTAATATCCCCCTTCTTAAAAAGAGGAAATATAATAGATTTAGAGAATGTTGAAGGCACATTTCCAGACTCAAATATGTTGTAAGCGCGTGAGGCTTACACCCACATGCGGAGAGGGGAAGATGACGTAAACGTAATTTAAATCGATACGTGCTCGGGGGGGGGGGATAAATAAATACAAAGAAAATATTTAGTAATGAAAATGGTCAAGAAAACACTTACCTTTAACGCACCGGAAGCGAGCGCACACAGCATCCGCCATGCGGTGAAGGATCTCTAATTAAGCGGCAGAAGGGAATAGGAACTATTAAGGAGCTTAGGTAAACAAGTGTGTAAAGATGTGTGTGTGTGTAATGTGTAGCTGAGCTCCTAGAAGCGTAAGAAATATTGGGGTTCAAGCCCAAAGAGGCATATTAGAATTGGAAGTGAGGTAAGCGGAAGAGGGAAGGGTAATAGTGCACCAAGTGCACTAGATGCGGATGAGGAAGAGGTAATAGTACAATCAATGCACTAGATGCGCATGAAGGAAGAGGTAATATTACAATCAATGCACTAGATGCGGTGTAGCGAAGTGCTAGATATCAGCGGAAGTGACTCTTAGCAGGTTGAGGTGCAGTAAGAAGTACACCAGCAGGCAGACTCGAGTGACGTAGGGCCGAAAGCAGCCGATGATGAAGCGTTGCGGTAGTACGAAAAGCTGTACTTGAAGCGTTGATCCAGCGGACGCGTACTATATCTGATGCAGAGCAGGGCCAGACGTCGACTCGTTTTGAAGCGGTATGGAATTGAGGAGCACTAACTTAATTGCACAGAGTCAGCGGCGTACTGAATAGTGATGGGCTATTAGAGCGGACTGGAACGAGTTGATTCAAATCCCTATTTTTAAAAAAAGTGATTCCGCCCCGCCCCAAAAAATTGAGGCAAATTAAAATGAAAATAATTAATACTGTAGTCGTTTACACTAAAATAAAACTGACTTGAGGCTACTATGTAGAAGTTCACTGACACATTCCAACTTGTAAGAGGAATCCACACCAAAATACAAACCCTGGCGTGCTTAAATACTGATGCTTGAAGAATAAAATAAGTTCCAAGGTTTTTTTAGAATATCAATTCTAAAATAGTATTCATTTTATTATTTTGTTAATTTCTAAACAAAAGTAGGGGTCGATTTAAGACAGGGAGTCGAAGGAAAAATAATTTCGTACCCAATATAGCGAACCTAGCAAAGAAACACCAGGCACACCCATCTCATTAATTAAAAAGCAATGCTGTAGTTACTTTACTTATTATTTAATATATTTTATTTTACATAAAGAAAATGCTGTGTGCTTAATCTTTAACTTAACGGCTGGACGCTCTTTCTCTTATCTTTATTGGCGAAAGTTAATTCGTGTACATGTCATGACGACGATCAAAGTAATACTGAGCTAAAAAATAGTATTACCTAACTGGATTACTTACTGCTGTATCCCTCCCACTATATCACCTACTTCACAAACATCCGTCGATTGGAAATGGGTTGTAGTTTAATATTCGTTTCATTTGAAAACAAAAAACATTATAACGCTTTCTCAAGATGTTTTTAATTTTTAAAAATTTGTTTTTGTCCATTACTCTTATAAAATACGAAGAATTTCAAATAAAATATAATATACAAACACAGAATGATCTAGAGTGCAGGTGGAGTCAGTCTCGTTACCATGGTAATGGAACCGTTTAACGACTCCGGCCCAACACCAGCAATTTCATTGGTTAAATCCACTGGAATTGGTGGAGTTAAATCCGGAGTGATTTAAATCCTTTTGAAACCGGACTCGTTCCATTTTTTCGTTCACTGAATCTAGCCAATAGAAAATGCTGGAGCTGGAACCGGAGTTGTTAAACGGTTCCATTGCCATGGCAACGACGACTGATTCCACCTGCATTCTAGATAATTTGTGTTTGTATATTATATTTTATTTGAAATTCTTCGTATTTTATAAGAGTAATGGACAAAAACAAATTTTTAAAAATTAAAAACATCTTGAGAAAGCGTTATAATGTTTTTTGTTTTCAAATGAAACGAATATTTAACTAAAACCTATTTCCAATCGATGAATGTTTGTGAAATAGGTGATAGAGTGGGAGGGATACAGCAGTAAGTAAACCAGTTAGGTAATACTATTTTTTAGCTCAGTATTACTTTGATCGTCGTCGTGACATGTAAACGATTTAACTTTCGCCAATGAAGATAAGAGAAAGAGCGTCCAGCCGCTAAGTTAAAGATTTGGCACACAGCTTTTTCTTTTTGTAAAATAATAAGATATTTTAAAAGCTTGATATTCAATTCATTGTAAATAAATATTTCTTTCTTTATGAGTAATTATCATTTTGTTTGAAGGGTTATAATTTGTTTTTATGGGAATAATTTCCTACCCATTTCCGTTTTTCTTCTTGAATCAAGTTAACTCCAGTGGTCAAGCTAGATAACGACAAAACTGCAGTTGCTTTAATTTTTATATTTGACTAGCCTATTTTTGTTAATATTTGGTTACGTTGTTAATTTTATATTTATCAGATCAATTGGAAATTAGGGAACTACTTAATGTGTGTTAAAGAAATATAGTTTTGTTATTAACTGGAAAAGCTAACTTTTAATGATTTATTTAATTACAACGCGTGACATTTGTACTAATGCATAGGGTAAGTACAGACTGGAATCAGTGAACGAGTTGTTGGAATCGATTCCAACCCTGGAACTGAATCAAATCCAACGACTCCAAACGCGGACTCGTTCTGCCCATCACTAGTACTGAACTACAGCAGACGGAAAACCCCCACGGGTAAGAGAGGATAGAGAAGGGGAAGGTTGAAACCATGGGAACTGAGAACTAAACAAAACTACAAAATAGCAGAAAAATAAGATATTGGCGGCGACACCAAAGGAAAAGATTAACGAAAAATAACGCGTACTACGAGAATTGGAATAAGGAGAGAGAGAGAGAAATAGAAAAAGGCGAGATGGAGAACTGTCAAACGGTACCGCCGAGAAAGGACGGTAAGCGGCTTAACATATATTATTGAAAATGCCCAAAAGACTATCAAGGAAGATATCCGTACAATTTTTATAAAATTCAAATGGGATCCTATCAAACCCAGGCGCCTTATTTTGACCATCTTTACTTATCACATATTTTAATTCTTTATAAGAAAAGGCAACATCCAAATAATGATCCTCAATAAAAGGATTTAGTTCCGGGTACTGAATATAATTATATTCAATTATTGGATTCAATAAACAATAAAAATGATTAAACCAAACATCGGTCTGAATTGACGGCCCACATACAAAGGTTTTGTTTTTAAACGAATTGATTAAATGCCACAGTTGTCTTGAATCATAAACAGATCTAAATTTTTGTTTTAAAGATGCATAAAATTGTTTGGATTTAACTTCACATATAGTTTTAAATTTTCTATTAGCTATTAGGTATAAGTTACGAATATAATTTGAGTTAGTTTTACGGAAGAGATTTAATAATTTGAAAGAACGTGTGCACAGCAGATTACACTCACTATCAAACCACTTTTGTTTATTGTACTTAGGGCTAGAGATCAAAACTTGTTTACTATGACAAGCACAGTCTGTTATTACTCTATATATACTATTTATATCTTGCTGCGAATCTCCCGTTATCTCTACTGGTTTATTCTTACAATTATACTCTACCTTATTTCTGAAATATTTTACATCATTTTTAGTCCACATTAATTTGGGTAATAAAGGTAGTGTATGTACCTTACTTGTACTATAAACATCAGTTACAATCTGTAAATACATTGAAAGAAAAAGGGGCATATGATCTGAGTAAACTTTCTGATGTATACTGAATGACTTTACCAATTGCAAAATATCGCCCGACACGCAACAAACATCAATAACTGAACTACCCAAACTACTAATATACGTAAATTCGCCTTCCAGATCGCTCTTTATTCTACCATTAAGCACTATTAAATTGAAATCATCACATAATTCGAGAAATTTTTTGCCTCTCTTATTAATAACATTATCTTTAGATTTTCTCGCAGTACTAAGCCACCAATTACTCAGAAAACACTCTGGCAATTCTTGTTCATGTGAAATTCTCGCATTAATATCCCCTATACAATTACATAATTGTAAGTTGAATAATTATGCAGAAAAACAGACAGTTTCTCAAAATCGGAGTCCCACTTTGAGCAATTTATATAGAGAGGAAGTATGTAAAATTTAGTAACACCGCTTTCAAATACAAATAAATTAATTCCATCAATATTAATAATGTTAATAAATTTCGAACAACTGCCGCCTTTCTTATAGCCCAATACACTTCCCTCTTTACCACTCCAGTATTTATTAATTTTCTCTGCAGCTACCCAACACACGTTAAATTCTGTAAAATATTTTTCATATTTATGAATATCTTTTTCTACTACAAAAGTTTCCATTAAAAAAAACAAATCATAACTTTTAACATAATTACGAAACTCAATATCTTCTATTTTATTTTTTAAACCATTAACATTATAAGATAATACCTGAAAACTAAAATTTTCTTCTTTTATTTCTGTAGACGGACGGACGTACCTTTTTCATTTACTTGATGCACCTCCTTGCTGTCTTGAACACGGCGATTCAATTCTTTGTTTTGGATCAATATTGTGGGCCAGTTTTACGGTTTTTTCCATTCCTATCTCCTTATTCCCCGTCTTAGCTCCCACTTCCTGTACCAAATTTTGAATATTGCCGCCAACAAATACTTCCAACCACTTCATATCCTCTATATTTGAACCTCTCAGACCAGTTGACTCATCCCAAAAGAATCGCTTTCCTTGAATCATTAAACAGTCCGTCATTATCCGAATTTTTAAACTTGGGTTTATTTTCAAAATTTCTTTCCTGTACCAAAATAATTTTGCTCTTTTCTTTCTGGTTTGCCAGGTGTAGTCTCTATTTATGTAGAAGCCAGTACCCTTTAGTCTATTGCTACTTCTTAAAATTTGACTTACGATATTTTTACTTGCGTACTCCACTTTAATAATAGGGTATGAGGTTCCTAAAGTATAGGCCTCTTCTATACAATGCGACACTTCAACGCCAAGAACCTCTTTACAAAAAGTAGCAACTGTCTCTTTCTCATTTCCTTTTTCTCCTTTCACGCCTTTAAAAATTAAGTTTTTCTGCCTTGTAAAATTTTCTAACGACTCTAATCTTATATCTTTCACCTTAACTTCCTCTATTAACGCTTCTACTTCCACTTTAAGGTCCAAATTTTCCTGTTTTATTTCATATATTTCTTTCTTAAGCGGTTCAATGTCACTCTTATTCGCTAAGTTTTTAGAATCAATTAGTACTCTCATCTTATTTAAAAGCTCATCAAGAGAAAGCCCTTTTATTTCTCCTTCCATTTCTAAGACTCTTTCCTTCTTACTTTCTCTATAAGAAAATTCTGGGTACGATCTCGACCTTTTCCTAATTATTTTCCTAGTCGATACAGGTGTCTCAACCTCCTTAACTTGACAGAAATATTCCTTTAATGATTTAGGCATGTACACCTAATCAGTTGGAATATTCGTATTCTTATAGAGCTGGTAGTAATTAGAGCTCTGCCAAAGATGTTCTGTATGTGAGCAAGTGGGCGTGGCAAAGCACTAGTCGCACTAACCCCACTCCTTATAAATTCTGATCCGCCCCACAATATATAAACATTAAAAAAGATTATCTCTTCACAACAAAAATCCAAAATTAACTTTTTAAAACCCAGTTTTTTAACAATATCTCATATAGTTTTCTGCACTTTAAAAAACAAATTACACCATTAGATTCCTATAGAAAAACTGAACAAAATAACTATAAACTCAATACTAAACAATAGATTAAACTAGAGAAAATAAATTATTTTTACAGAGCGCACAATAGATATGTTCACTGCATCGTCTAAAGACTAACACTAAGAAGTGGTTAAAGCTCCTTTACGTGGCTGTGAAGTGCCATCATGCTCTTACACCTACTAAGAGAAAGTATTGCAATCGTTAAAATTATCAATGAGTGAACCGATTTACACCAATGAATTGTCGTTCGATTCAAAATCTTTGCCTCTTTGCCTTTTAGGGAGCAGTACTGTAATTGCAGTTTATTTTTCTTACTCCTCTTAAAAGGAAGTACTGAAATCGCAGTTTAATTTTGTTACTTAAGTACAATTACCTTCCTATTTTATTCAAAACGTTTTCTCAAAAAAAATTTGTCATTGAGGATGGTTTGGGCACCGCAACTTTAATCATTCTTTAAAAAGATCTCTCCAGTGGTAGTTACGGTTCTGATTTAACACCTTATCAGGTTATAATGATAGAATTGCTTATTCCAAATTTTAAAAAAATCTGTAAAGCAGATACATATGTAACTTTGCAAAATAAACAAAAAGAAAAATCTATCCAAAGGGTACAAAAATCTCCTTAACAAAAACTTACAGTTTAAAAAGTTAAGTATAAGGGTTGATTGAACGCCAAAAGGTACACAAATCAGCTAGTACCCAACATTTCATTTATACTTCATTGATATTATTTAAGTAATTTTACTGCATTAATTTTCATTCATATTTTTTAAAATTTATTAGATGTCACAGACCCTTATGCTGGCCAGTTTATTCATTATATTTTTTTTTTGTTATAATTTTGATAAAATGTATAATATATCTTCGTTATTAAATAGGTTCTTTATTTTAACGGTGGGGATACGAATGTTGTACAGTTAAGATCGTCTCTTTAAATTTTGTATTTTTAGTGAGTTTATAGTTGACGAAAAATTCTAAATTTTGGCAGACTGTTAGTGTCTAGTGCATTAGATAATATACTGAAAATTCAAAAGATTTCATCGACTGATTTTCCAGATATTAACAAATAAGTAAGTCACAAAAAATTTAAAGAACAAACTATATTAGTTCATAGAGGCTAGTTACGCAGTGGTAGTGGGGAGGCTGATAATATTCACCTGTATTGAACTTTTTGTTTACAACTTGCTTCCACATCTATCTAGATTTGTTTTGATTTAAGACTTAGAAGAGAAACACACTTGTACAGCTAGTTAAGAGACTTTTTTCTCTCTTATTTCGTAATTCTTGCTATTTTTATTTTTTTGCCTACTTTGGCTCATTTTAATATATATATCCCCCTGTAATCATGGATGTATATTTTAAAGAAATAATGGGCAAACTTAATGAAATGGAGCTGTATTTGAACAGTCAAATTTCAAAACTGGACGATAAAATCACAAATTATCAACTGCAATTAGAAAGCATTAATAAGAAGGTCGAGAATCTTGAAATGAAGCAAATTGAATTTGAAGCTAAAATTAAAAAGTTCAATATTTCTGTAAATAACTTATACAAACTTAACAAGGAAAATAATTTAATCATGTTCAATTTAGAAGAAAAAAATGTTGAATCTGTGAATGAACTGGAGATTGCTGTAATGTGTATTTTTAATAACACCATGAAAAGTAATTGTGATTTAAATGATATTGACAGAGTTGTCCGTCTTGGACGGAAGTCTACTGGAGCTCGTACTCGGCCTATTTTAATAAAATTTATCTCCTATCGTAAGAAGATGGAAGTTTTACGTCTATCAAAAAATCTAAAAGGCACAAAAATCCATATTTCACATGATTATTCCAGTGAAGTTAGGAATGTTCGAAAGCAGTTGCTTCCCTATTTGTTCAAAGCCAGGAAACACGATTGTAGAGCTTTTTTAAGGGATGACAAACTTAAAATTGATGGGAAAATCTTTACATTATCTCAGTTACTTCAGTTGGAACAAGAAGATAAGAAAAGTTTACCTTCTACCACATCCTCAGAAATTGATGTCGCAGATAAGGAAAAAGCCAATATTAGAAAGAAAGGAGACTTCTTTAAAAGGAAATCGTCAAGAGTAAAAACGAGTGCAGGTATAGGAAGCAAGAGGACAGTCCAAACTGCATAGCAATTGCTTGAGGGTCCTTCAACGGCAACTGGTGAGCGGCTCCTTGAATCGCAAGTTGGTATCAAGCGTTGTAGAGGTAACTCGTCTACTAGACATGGTTTAACTATCTTATTTTGGAATTTAAGAGGACTTAATACTCTATTTACTTTAGATAAAAGTGATTTCTTTACGTTGTCTCAAAATGACGTTATATGTTTTAATGAAACATGGCTCCTTAAAGATGTCTCTCGGGTCTCAAAAATGTTTTCTGACTTTAGTATTTTTAACAGTTATGCTATTAAACAAAGAAGTATTGGTAGACCTAGTGGTGGACTAGTTATTTTAGTTAATAAGCGATTGAATTGCAATATTGAAATAGTAGAAAATACAAATTTATATATAATTATTCAGTTGATGGGATATAATTTCAATTATTTTGTTGGTAATTTCTATTTCAGACCAGATTTGAATGATGAATATGTTATAGAAGTATTACATGATGTCCTTACAGATTTATCAAAAAAGAACTCAAAAAGCTGTTGGATTCTAGGGGGCGATTTTAACGCCCGAATTGGAAACTTGAATCAGGTAGACGAGGATGTGTTCGACTCCTCCAAGCTGGATGGAAACAGAAGTAGTTTGGACAATAAGGTGACGTATAGGGGGTCGAAGTTAGTATACTTAATGGAAGAGTGGGGGCTTATAGTATGCAATGGTAGATCTAATGGGGATTCCCCAGGGCAGCTGACTTATCTGAGTGAGCGTGGTGGTAGCGTAGTGCATTCTGTTTGGATTAGTACCGGCACAATAAATATCTTCAAGGAGTTTTCTGTTCTGCCAATGTCTTCCGCATCGGATCACTTGCCTTGTCTCTTGGAGCTGGACATCTCGTTTCCGGGGATTCACTGTAGTCTAACCTATCCCAATCTTGATCATAATGAAAAATCTGAAAAGGGTATCCAAATACTGAGATGGGAAAATAATGTTGCCGAATGGTTTACTTGGACCTTATCTAATTCAAGGGATATTTATTATGATGACCCCGATCCAGAATTATGTTACCAAAATTTTCTGAGAACTGTTTTAGGGTTGGCAAGGGGATTTGATATGATTGGGAATCGAAGGGTCTTTCATAAGAAAGATGTTACTTATAATTCGGTTGAAAAAAAATCTTGGTATACGAAGGATTGTAAAGAAATGAAAAAACAAATGAGACGATCGCTGAAAGAGATAAAATCTCCTCTTGCAACTCCTGACATGATTAAATTATACGTGTCACAAAAAAGGAAATATTTTAATCATTTAAAATCTTTGAAAAAGGATTATGAAAAAGAAATTATTGCCAAATTATCGAATGTAAAAAATAGTAAGCAATTCTGGGATACCGTTAATATGTATTCAAAAAATAAGAAGAGAGGGGGTAACTGCATTCAGTTAGACAAGTGGGAGGCCTTCTTTCGGGGTTTACATACTGAGCTCATTTCGGATTCGCAGATTGCTTCGTCCGGGGTACTTCATCCATTTCTGGATACACCTATTGATCTTGTTGAGTTGCAAATAGTTATTGCACACAGTGGAAATAACAAGGCCAGTGGACCAGACTTGTTGCCGAACGAAGTTTATAAAAATCTCCCTGCTAATTGGGAACACTACTTATTAACTTTGTTTAATAAAATTTTAACAGATGAGAAAGTCCCTCGCAGTTAGTCAGCGGTAGATATGTGCATGATTTATAAAAAACATGACCCTTTTGATCCACAAAACATCGTCCCATTGCTCTGGTCAATAGCATCACAAAACTTTTTACAAGTATCATTAACAGAAGGTTAACTGAGTGGTGCAATAATGTAGGGGTGATCCCTGAGGAGCAGGCAGGTTTTAGACAGGGTCGAAGCTGTTTGGACAACATATTTGTGCTAAATTCAATTCTCTCTGTTTATACACTTCCTAAAGGTAGCTACATGTACGGCATATTTGTTGATTTGAAATCTGCCTTCGATTCCGTTAATTGGGTTCAGCTCTGGTACAAGTTATCTAATATGGGAGTGAGTAGAAAAATAATTAATATTATAAAGCAGTTATATCAAAATGCTCATCTAAAAGTAGTGAAAGATTTCAAAAAATCCCAATCTATTAATATTACTCAGGGGGTTCTCCAGGGTGAAACTCTTAGCCCGCTATTGTTTACACTTTTCTTAAGCGATGTTGTCCAGTTCTTTAGAGACAGGGGAGTAAGAGGTTTTAAACTTGATGGTTCATCGGATGTTATCCTTCTTATGTTTGCGGATGACATTGTTATTTTAGCTAGTTCTCCTTATGATGCACAACAAAAATTGGACATATTCAAGGAGTACTGTGAGGAAAATTTGTTGAAATTGAATTACCAGAAAACTAAGATAGTTTCATTTCACAGAGCTGGGAAGAAAAAGAGAAGTAAACCACTAGTTTGGGGGGACGAAAGGATTAGCTATTGCAAAGAGTATATTTACTTAGGAGTACCCTTTGCCGCCTCCGTTAAATATATTAAAGCTGCAGAATATTTCATTGGTAGAGCTCAGTTATCTTCAGGTAATGTTAGGAATATTATCTGCAGATCTAAATGCAGGTCATGGGATACAATTTATCGACTTTTTCAAACTATGGTGTCAGCTACCCTCTTCTATGCAGCTGAAATTTGGGCCCTTCGCTATCTTGACAAACTAGAAATTATTTTAACTCAGTTTTTAAAAAATCTGTTTTATCTCCCTCGCAATACTCCTAACCACTACCTTAGAGTGGAATTTGGGATGCACTCGCTGAGTACCTCAATATTCAAGAGAGCGCTTGCTTGGTGGAAAAAATTGCTTGATATGGGCTCTGAACGTCTGCCAAAGAAGGCGTACCTAAAACTGAAAGATATGGAGTCGTTAAAAGATAATAAGGTGGACTTTAATTGGGTTACACAATTACACTTCATGTTTAGTAGAATAGGAGCGGATGATGTCTGGGAGAGACAAAAAGTATCTCATGCCGAGTTGGTGGCTTTGGTAGAGCGATGGGCTGAGAATAGCATCTCAAGTGACATTGAGAAAGTGCGCAATTCTAATTTTAATCCGGTCTTCAGACACGTTAGTAACCTGGGTGCCGGGGAATATTATCTTAAATTAAATGGCCCCATTCAAAAAATTAGGGTGATCTTGCAGTTACGACTAAGCGGGACTGAGAGAATACATTTTTATATAAATGGTCATTCTTACTTCATCGATGCCACATTATTGTGCACTGCCTGTAACCTACATGAGCTGGAGACGTTAGAACACATCCTCTTGAAATGCCCTATTTATGCACCTGTCAGGAGCCATTACCTATCCAAATACATCCAAGGCGAAGTTGATTGTAATACACTAATTGATGTTTTGCAGGTGGACAGTCTTCGGAAGTTGAATGACATCTTCTGTTACATTGCGAGCGTCGTGAGGCTGAGGTCCTTCGCGCTCGACGAATGAAGTTATTTTTATGTTCTATATTTTTTAATTTTTGGTTATTCGTTGGGTGCGAACGATCTTGCTTTCTTGGCGCCGCTGTTGTGGAGTGTTTTTTGACTTTGGGAGCTGCCCTCTGGCTAGATTTTCCGTTTGGGGGTTGACTGAGGCAGACTATTTTTCACTGTACCTTTTAATTGAAATATTTGATTTAAATATTATTTAATTAAAGTATTTGTATTGTTATTTAAAATATTAAAATTATGTTCAATCTAGTTTCGACTGGTGATATTTAATTGGCTTTGTATAGTAAATTTTGAGTTCAATTAATTTTGTATTTTGTTTTAAACAAATTATGTTATATGTTATTTGAAATTGTACCCTACTCCTTGCTACAAGGAATTCCCTTATAAGCAATAAAGTTTATTATTATTATTATTTTAACTCTATTCCAAATTATTCTTCTGATTTATCTTTAATATGCCCTTTATTTTGAGTAGTCACATATACATGCATGTTAAAGTAGAAAAAGAATAAGAGTCGGTTACTATTTAAATTTGAATCAACATTGTGGGAAGAAAACTTAGATTGAGAGTGTAATTGAAGAAAACTATATTATTTATGATAAAGCCAGATTAATTTATTATAAACGTTTGACTACTACATAAAATGACAATTACTTTAATCGAAGAATGAACTTAAAACGACGATTTTAATTTAAAAATACAAATAAATAAATAAAATAAACAAAATCATTAATATATGTTGGTATGAGCATTTTTTAAAGAAAAGTATTTGAATTTTTTAGCCTCATATTTTTTTTTAATTTTTTATAATGTTTTTCTTTCTAACCTGTAATTAATAGTTTGATTATTATAGATAAATAGATATTATAGTCAATCTACAGTGCTACTTGAACAAATATTTTGTAGATGAAAATGGCCAGCATAAGGGTCTGTGACATCTAATAAAGTTTAAAAAATATGAATGAAAATTAATGCAGTAGAATTACTTAAATATTAATGAAATGTTGGGTACTCGCTGATTTGTGTACCTTTTGGCGTCTAATCAACCCTTATACTTAACATTTTAAACTGTAAGTTTTTGTTAAGGTGATTTTTGTACCTTTTGGATAGATTTTCCTCATTGCCTATTTGGAATGTTACATATCTGCTTTACAGATTTTTTTTAAAATTTGGAATAAGCAATTCTATCATTATAACCTGATAAGGTGTTAAGTCGGGACCATAACTACCAATGGAGAGATCTTTTTAAAGATTGATTATAGTTGCGGTCCCCCAAACCATCCTCAATAACAATTTTTTTGAAAAAGCGTTTGGAATAAAATAGGAAGGTATTTGTACGTAAATAGCGAAATTAAACTGCGATTTCAGTAATTCCTTTTAAGAGGAGTAAGAAAAATAAAACGCGATTGCAGTACTTCTATGCAAAGAGGCAAAGATTTGTTATTCGAACGACAATTCATTGATGTAAATCAGTTCACTCATTGATAATTTTAACGATTGCAGTACTTCCTCTTAGTAGGTGTACGAGCATGATGGCACTTCACAGCCACGTAGAGGAGCTTTAACCACTTATTTGAGCTGAATTTTATCAAAATCGGACTAAGCGTTATAGAAATATTGGTAATAATAGTTTTAGAAAGGGCCTTATTTGGGTAAGGCAAACTCCTCTCCCTATGAGGCACAGCGTCGAGGATTTTAAAGTGCAAATCTGTACAAAATTTCGATTCGAATGACATTTATGAAAATCGGTTCACGTGTCGATAATTTGAAACGATTGCTATACTTCCCCTTAACAAGTGTAAGAGCAGATCGTCGCTTTATTGTTACGTAGGAGTGCCCTAAACCTTTCATCCTGCCAAATTTTATCAAAATCGGGTTAACATTTACAGAGTAATTAGTAATAATAATTTTGAGAAGGGGCCTCACATATATGGGGCTAACTCCTCCACCATTTGATGTACAGCGTCGAGACCCTCAAAAGGCACATCTACATAAAATTCCGAATCGTATGACTTCTCATTCTCAAAAATCAGTCGGCGCGTTTAGGCGCTACTTTGTTTACAAAAAAGGTAACAACAACAACAACAACAACAAGAACAAGAACATTTTCTGAAATTGCCGTTTTTGATCATTTTCGGCAACTTTTTTCTCAAAATCTACTTAATCTGGGTTGTTGCAAAAAATTACATTTATAAAGGAGGGTTTGCCCATTATTTTAAAGAAAATTTGGGAATTTTATCTTTTATAGCAGGGGTCGGCAACGTGCGGCCCGCGGGCCGCTTGCGGCCCTTTTAATATTTTCCTGCGGCCCGCGGCACAAAACGGCAAATAATAAAAATTTAAATAATATAATATTTCAAATTTTATGTTAATAAAGTTTGATAATTTTCTCTCGTACAATTATTGTCTCAGCGTTCAAATCTTATATTAGTAATCCGCACTCTTTCTTTGTATGATCACTCGACTTTTAGTACGCCATTTTTACACCGACACAAAGCGTATTGTCGCCGACGAAGCTGCGGATTTTCGCTTCTTCTCTAGTTATTTATTTTATGGTGATATATGAATGTGAATGCAATCGCATTATTTTCATTTCGTCTGGCTTTTAATAGAAACAATGATGAAGGAAGATATGAAGCAATTTCATAGAAGTCACTAATGCCGTTTTTTCGTTGATTTGTTAATAAATAATAATTAATAATCTGTATTATAAATAGATAAATACAATTAATACATAAGAACCCGAAATAAATATAAAAAGAAATATATATATATATATTAAAACTGTCCGGTAGGACAGTTGTATAAGGGTTGATCATCAAAAACTGCACGAAAAAGCGTAACGTTGAAAAACTCCCAACTTTGACAATTTTTTTCACTTTTTCTATAAAAGATAAAATTCCCAAATTTTCTTTAAAATGTAGGGCAAATCCTCCTTTACAACTGTAATTTTTTTGCAACAACATAGATGTAATAGATTTCGAGAAAAAAGTTGCTGAAAATGAGCAAAAACGGCATTTTCAAAAATGGTTGTTGTTCTTCTTCTTGTTCTTTTGTTGTTGTTGTTGTTGTTACCTTTTTTGTAAACTGCGTAGCGCCTAAACGCGTGAACCGATTTTCATGAATGAGGTGTCATTCGATTCGGAATTTTATGTAGATGTGCCTTTTGGGGGTCTCGACGCAGTACATCGAATGGGAGAGGAGTTAGCCCCCTTTATGTAAGGCCCCCTCCAAAATTATTATTACTAATTACTCTGTAAATCTTGGCCCGATTTTGATAAAATTTGGTAGGATAATAGGGTTATGGCTTCCCTACGTAACATTAAAACGACATTCTGCTCTTACGCTTGTTAAGAGGAAGTATAGAAATCGTTTCAAATTATCGAGACGTGAACCGATTTTCATGAATGAAGTGTCATTCGAATCGAAATTTTGTTCAGACTTGTATTTTAAAAGTCTCGACGCTATGCCTCATAAGGAGGGGAGTTTGCCCCACCCAAATAATAGACAAAAAGAAAAATCTATCCAAAAGGTACAAAAATCTCCTTAACAAAAACTTACAGTTTAAAATGTTAAGTATAAGGGTTGATTAAACGCCAAAATGCACACAAATCAGCAGGAACCAACATTTCATTCATACTTCATTGATATTATTTAAGTAATTTTACTACATTAACTTTTTTTTAAATTTTTTAGAATTTATTAGATGTCACAGACCCTTATGCTGGCCATTTCATTCATTATAAGTTTTTTGATATAATAATAAAAGGTGAGTAATATCAACATAATTAGTTATAAAAATTTAAGTAATTTTACTGCATTAACTTTTCCTTCACATTTTTAGAATTTATTAGATGTCACAGATTATGAATGAACTGGCCAGCATAAGGGTCTGTGACATCTAATAAATTCTAAAAAATTTCAAAAAAAGTTAATGTAGTAAAATTACTTAAATAATATCAATGAAGTATGAATGAAATGTTGGTTCCTGCTGATTTGTGTGCATTTTGGCGTTTAATCAACCCTTATACTTAACATTTTAAACTGTAAGTTTTTGTTAAGGAGATATATATATATATATTGTGGCCCTCGGTAATAAACCAATTACCTTTTGCGGCCCTCGGTAATAAACCAATACCCCTATGTGGCCCTTTACAGAAAAAGGTTGCCGACCCCTGTTTTATAGTAAAAGAGAAAAAAATTGTCAAAGTTGGGTGTTTTTCAACATTACGCTTTTTCGTGCAGTTTTTGACGATCAACCCTTATACAACTGTCCTAACGGACAGTTTTAATCTCCTTAACAAAAACTTACAGTTTAAAAAGTTAAGTATAAGGGTTGATTAAACGACAAAAGGTCGTTTAATCAACCCTTATGCTTAACTTTTTAAACTGTAAGTTTTTGTGAAGGAGATTTTTGTACCTTTTAGAAAGTGTTAATTATAGTTTCATAGTCCTATGACGGACAATATTTAAGCTTCATAGACATCTCTGAATAAGATCTCTCTGCGTACAGTTTGCCTTTAATCTGCAACATAATGTAACGGACCCCTCATCCTTTTACAACCTGGGCTTGGGACCGGCTTCGGCGGACTTAGTCCGTCAGTTAGTTTTAGTCACACATAACAAAAAAGTACAATTGATGTAAGAAAATAATTATATAGAACAAACCATTCACAGTGAGGAGTATTTATTAAACAATATGTATTTAGCTTCCTCTGAATTAGGTATGCAAACCTTCTGACAACTGCATCAAACAGAAAATTAATTTTGGTTGGGCAATTTAAACTTTTCTGCATTATTAAAAAAAAACAAAAAACGAGCGTAAGATTTAAAAAAATCGGAAAAGAAGTTGAACAAGAACTTTTTAATTTATTGTTTATAGTCATCAGCTGTGAAAGATTCATCTATAGGTACGTAGAATTTCAAAAATTTATAAATATAGACTAAAATTGTTCAAAATATGCAAATTAATAAAATGAAGAAATTAACTTATAAATATCGTTGAATATGACATAGAATTTGTTTTAATCACAAATATAAATGTAAATTACAATGAAATATATTTCTTCTTTGAAAAGGATGGACCATTTCTTACAAAAAAACAAAATAACATTAATGTATTTTCATTCACATCGATGAAAAAAAATATTTCGGGACAAAAAGATTCATTGCGAAAAACAAATTTTATATCAATGATTTTTTTAACAGAAACATGCACAAACACATTAATAATATCATTAAATAAAAATCACATGCAGTCAGTCCAAATGTCCGTTACCTGCTGGCTCTCTAACGACCGAAATTAAAGATTTTAAATTAAAAATACATCGGGTTTGTTTTTGTTTTCACATTGTTTTTGTTTTTAACATTAAAATGTACGCGTCTTTTATTACCGGATTAAATTTAAAATTATAATTAATAATCTCGTCATTTAGCAAAGTCCACGAATTATTTTGACTTTTTGTCGCGCAAACATAGTGACCGGAATTAAGGCCCGAACCGTAGTGATAAATCACGGACGCCAGTGAAAAATTAAAACCGTCAATTTTAACATTATTTTCATCGAAAGAACGGATTTCATTTAAAACACGATTTTCTTGATAACGCTTTAATATTACAATGAGATAATCCGATACCGAATTTAATTTACTTCGAATATAAATTTTATTTTCACCGCATTCTGAACACGTGATATCCGATAATTTATAGTCCAATAACGTTTGAAAACTAACCGGCTCGTTATTTTGGACAACCCCGAATTCTAGAAAGTACATTACTTCAGGATTAGTGGGAACGTCATCCCAATAACTATTGCAATTGAAACATTTTCGAACGAATTTAACTGTACAATCAAATAACTTGCTCGGAATGTTATTTTCTGTAACTAAAGCGTTTATTACGAACGATAGAAATTCTTGCGCGTCTTGCTGAATATTAGCGTTGAAGTTTATGTCGCTATCGTGAGCAATTAATTCGCGGAGTCGTTTAGTATTTGATTTGTTAGTACCAAGAGTTATTCCGGTTGTTAAAATATTTAATAATTCGCAAGTTACGCTCACTGTTTGGTAGTTCTCGCGAGTTTTTGGATCCGGAAATCTTATTTTTATATTATTGGACAGGTTATTTTTTAGGTTAAATTTAACGAGATCTATATTAATCAAACACTGGCAACAACATTCGCGTAACATGAAACGCCGTCAGAATTGGTTAAGCCAAATATTTCCGTTTTCGAACAAATTTCGCGATTATCATATGATTGAGGAAGGCATTTTGTTTTTGTTAACTCGATGGTGGGGGAAACGCAAATATTATTATTCGCAGTATGCAAACATGGTGATTGGATCATTTTATTTAAACGATGGTATTCACTTATCGCGTCCGTATCTGCTTTTATTTTTGACGGATCGAAATCAATTAAATACAAACCGTTTAAATTAGTGACCCGCGAGAGAGCTACATAGTGCATGCCCGGTGCAAACACTTCTTTACCTAAACTCGTGAACAAACAATCCAAGGTTAAGCCTAGAGATTTGTGGATGGTTACCGCGTACGAAAGATACACCGGAAATTGTTTCCTATGCACGTAAATATTTTTTATTAATTGAAATCGCGCTTGTACCCTTTCTAAAGTAAAGGGTTTATTATTTACGACGACAATTAATGAATCAACGAATTTTCCTTTATAAACAAACCGTTCCACTACACCAGTTGTTCCGTTTACAATTCCGTTAGCAATATCAATGTTTCTTTTAATCATTATTTTAGCGCCCACAAATAAATTTATAGTTTTAGATAAATTAGCTGTGCGAGAGACGTCTTCCGAAATTTTAGAAATTAACAAGTTCAAATCTTTTATTTTTTTATTTGACAATTTGGAATTATAATCAATTTCATCGATACTATCAATTGTAACTATTTCTTTCGCGAATTTATCCGAATAAAGTTTATTAAAAGTTATACATTGAGCTTTAGTCGCGAAAAGACAACGGATTTTTACCGGAATCGACTAATTCCTTATACCTTTGAATTACATTATTTAAATCGTTATTTGGTAGAAGACGTGAGTTTAATAGTGAGATGTCTTCTTCGCAGACATTACCCGACCGAATATTGAGCAAGGTATTTATAAAACCGCTTTTATCATTTTTTTGTCTTACGTTAATTTTTAATTCGTCATATTCGAACATCGACCAAAGATCAACTGAACCGATGGATCCGAGTTTGGATTTACATTCGATGCGGGTTAACTTTTTAAAAACTTGATTACCTTTGACGGGCTGGAATTGTAACAAATCTCCGAAAAGTAAGATATTAAAATTACCGAAAGGTTCATTATTTTTGGCAATTTCCGTCAACCTATAAGCAAAAACGAGACTCGAAACTAAACTAATTTCATCGATTATCAATAATTTCATATCTTTAAGTACGTGCCTAATCGCCCGACAACTTTCAACGTTTAATTTATTATATTCGGCGGTTTGTTGGTGCTCAACCGGGAGCGATAAAAGCCGGTAAATGGTGACGCCATTTACATTATATGCAGCCAAGCCGGTCGGAGCCGTTATAGCCACTGAAACAGTGTCTTTCTTAGGCGGAAATGTGTTGTTAATCCAAACTTTTAACGCTTTTAAGAGATACGATTTACCCGTACCGCCTACACCAGAAACGAATAATTTAATTTGACTGTTGCATTTATTATTACTTTGGTCGATAAGTGTTTTAGTTATTTTATTAAAAATCCGGCTTTGATCTTCATTTAAGTTAAATAAATTATTATCGCGATCGTCATTACTAGTATACATCGCCGCGCAAACTTCCAACATCGCCACGACTGCATCCTGCACTTCTCGGATAATATTATCCTCTTCTAAATTAATGAAATTCTCTTCTTTGAATTCCGCAATTTTATTCTGAAGCTCTTTGATTCCTTCTTCAATCATAATTAATTTATCGTGATAAGTCATGGCCTGTTTTAATTCCGTGGAATAATGGTCAAACGCTTCTTGGTACGTCCGAAAACCTTTTAAAATATCCGATTCATTTCGCCAAGGTTTAAAAAGAAGTAAAAGGGAATGATAATATTTATTTTGGTCTTGTTCTGTATTTAACGTTTTGTACATCGGATGTTGAATTACGTACGGTTTTCCACGCTTTCTTAAAACAACATTATTTTTTAATTTTATTCGTTTATCGGCTTCTAATTGATCGCGGGAAAGATCGTAATAACGACAGAAGTCGTATAAGTTTAAATTTTCTAGATGGTCGGGTCGATTCGGATAGTAATCGTTTAGCCATGACTTCAAATATACATCCGTTGAATTAGCCGGCATATTTTGTAATTGGTTAAACGGTTTTAAACATAGTTTTCTATTCTCGCGAAACGTGGTGCTGATATATCTCATATCTTCCGATTTACCGTACAAATGATGCCCGAGTAACCGATCCACTGTTTCGTATAGCCCGATCTGACGATGCGTTAATTTTTTTAAACCTAAACTCCATAACGCTTTTTTATTCGATTCTTTACATATATCAGCCCACAAATCTTCTAATTCCGTTTTTTCATTTTTCGATATATAACTAGTTACGTAAGTGACTAATCTCAAACCTCCGTCTTTAACAAATTGCACGTCAACGTTAAACCCGCCGGAAGCTAATAAAAGGACAGGGTTGTAGTCGTTAATGCGTACCTCACTTCTCTGTCTGGGCAAGTCATAAACACGTTTCGGACCGAAACCTTTAACTCTAGATGCGATTGTGGAAATTATGTCATTAATTATCAATTCGTCGGTAACATTACGCGGAAATCCAAACCGACATTTAGTATACATTTTTTGATTAACGCGATATTTACGTTGACAGTACGAGTTACATTTAAGAATTTGATATTTCCGGACAAACGAGTGCAAGACAGGTGACTCTAAAGGATCCGGTAACCGAGCACAAATATATGTGTTAATAAAATCGGCAACCTTTTTAAAGCAATCGTTATTAATTTCCGGACTATCCCGAATCCACAATAACATGTGGTAATGCGGCGCCCCCCTTTCTTGATATTCTACGCGCCAAAAATAATGTTCCACGAAACCTAATACCGGATTTATTTTATCGTTTATTAGAAACTTGAACATATTACGGATGAGACGGTGATAATATCTACACACACTAATCGGATCAAACGCACATAATTCTCCGGCGGACATTTTCTCCACGTTAGGAACATCTTTATTAATTTTGACAAGGTACTGCAATAATTCGGAATGATCATATTCTGCACACGACAATGTTACAAAAAAAGTCGGCGCCCTAAAATCGCGTGTCATGGCATTGAGTTCTTGACGTCGACGTTGCCAATACTCTTTAGTACCTCGCAACGAAATAAATAGATTGATTAATTGTTGTTCTAATAATTCATCGTTAACGGAAACTTTGGTCAAAATATCATTCACCGTGTACGGTTTGTAAACGCGAACGTTTAACAAGTGAGCAATCGCCCCGCCTAGGTATTTAAATTCACTATCGTTTAACAAGTGAAATAAATAACAAGGATCCCGCCGAAACCGCCCGTCTTTATTCAATATTCGCATTTTACGGTACTCAGCGTCCGACAGAGGAATATTTCTATTTACCTCAAATTTTCCGAACCTGCCTTTAGGAAATAGATGAGGAAATGTTAGGTAATCTAAATTTTTATCAAAAACCGACACGTAATCTCCCTTCATTTGCTGCATTTGATACGATTCAATTTCACTCGATTCCACTGCATTCATATTTATCGGCTGAAGAGAGTGAAAAGTATAAAATCCGGTTTTGTAAAAAGTTGCAATATCTACTTTTTTTTATGGAAGCCCCGGATATATCCTTAAAAGTACATTTATTACCAATATTTTCGTTAATATTGGGTAACAATTTTACATTTAGATTTACGTTCGCGTAGAACGGGTTAATTTCTTTTAAAGCGGCAATCGCTTTGTAAATTTTATTCGCGCTCACTAAATCTTGCCATATGACTCGGTTTTGTGTAGTACGCCATTAACCAGTACAACCACTTCATGATTTTGGGGCAGTTCGTTCGGAAGTAGGTCCACGTTTTTCTGCAAAGGGAGGGGTAAATAAGTGACGCGACCCTTTAACCCTTTAAGTTTTTCACTGACCGCAATTTTCCCTTTTTTCGGCTGGAGACGAATTACACATTGAAACGATTTAACTAATTGAGTCAGCATAGTTTCGAAAATATTCAACTTACCAACTTCTGCAGGCACGGGATCTACTTCTAAACAGTTATACGCGGCGCGTCCGGGAATACGGGTAGAAGTGTACTGATAATATTTTTTTAATATTTTCTTTATGTTCTAAATTGTACACTTCCTGTTTCTCTTGGATTTTTTCTTTTTGTCTTAAATTATATTGTCGCTGTTTTCTTACTATTCCCTCGCGAATTTTAACGTAGTACCGTTGTTGCTTAGTGGCGTCGGGAGTCATAAAATTGTAGTTCTCGAGCTCAGCAGTGCTGTCAATTGTCTGTCTAATACCCGTTACTAAATTTTTAATTATTTGCTTTCTTTTTCGGTACTTAGAAGGCATTTTGGTAAATATATAATAAATATAAGTAAATAATTAATACAGAAGGTAAATACTTAACGTATATTTTTCTTAGATTCTGAAAACAAAAACAAAAAAAAAATTTTTTTTAGCTTCGTAAAAAAAAGTGATTTTGGTTTGTTGCAATAGAACTTCAAAAAAATAATTTGAAATATTTTAGTAAAAATAAAAAATAAAAAAAAAAGAACTCCAGAACAATAGTTGACCATAACTACAAACAGAAATGGAAGAACAAAATTTTTGTTAACCAAGCTGAATATGAGTTATAGAATATTAAGTTGCAGATTGCAACTTACAAAACCAAATAAAAACCCAAAAGGAAAATTAAAATTATGAAAATAAAAAACCTGAACTTGAAACAAGAATATTTACAATGACAGAGAATTGAGAAAAGACTGGAAGTATCTTCAAACATGGAAATTTATCTATTTGATAAAGAAAGCTCTTCGAAAAATGTTTCGAATAAAACCTATTTATTGAAATAGGTGTAAACTGGGCTCTAGTAATCGTGAAAGTGAAAAACTATTTTATAAAGTGGTTGACACTTTCGGTTGAAAGTTTATTATCGACTTGAACTATTTTGTGTCAAAATTTGATACGATTGGAATATTTTCCACACCAGAAGCAGACAAAAAATATTGCGAATTGATCAATAAAGGGGACATCCATTCCGAAAAACAGACAGAAAAATAAATAAAATAAGAGGATTTGTATCAAAAAACTACATCTAGCAAGTAATTACTTTATTCTTTTGATCACACAACGAAAACAATCTATGCAATATAATAACTTATCGAAATAAGAAACTGTTTGAAACTTAACAATTAATCAGAACTAGGCTCACTTTTTGACGAGACATCAGCAATTAAGGTGCACTCAATCTTATATTCAGCTAATTATTGAAGTAAATTATATGAAACTAAGTGTCGCGTATTACTACGCGAATTTATAAAAAAAGGGACACCAGCGGGGGGACTCCCAATTTTTCTATACATACGATTGACTGGCCACACTGTTCAGTAGGCAGTGCTGAGTTCAACACCCCTGGCGGCTAGTATTAGTAGTCATCTATCGTCATTCGTCATTGCTTTATCAACCTTTTAACTGTGTGCTTGTACAGTACAGCTTTTTACAACTGGACCGGAACGCCATCTTGCCTTCTACCAGCACATGTCTGCTTTTTGATCATTATTCATTTATCTGCCCTAGACGGCCTTTTTTGTGGCAGTGGTGGTTCCTTTTATACTGTGCCATTCAACTTAGTAAGCAGTCTTATTCCAATTCACTTCAAACATTGGATTAACAGGTGAATCAATTCGTCAATCGGTAAGTCAGCCTATTTTATCCTTTACATCCTCCTTACCCCTGGGGTATTATTCTTATTACTATTATCATTATTATTATTCCTTCTACCTGGGAGTGGTCTGACTTGCTGGCGGATGTTTATTCACTCTTTTACATCATTTATCAACTTACGCTACACTTCTGCTGCTTCACCTAATTATTCGGCACTGCCTACAACTTGTGAGCACTGTTTTACACGCATTTTGCATTATTATTAACACCAGCTATCCCAGTGTTCAAGGGACATTACGTCGGAAACCTGGTAGCTGTACCTACATCTCAACAGTGTGCGTCCAGTTAATCTCAGCCTCCTTCTTAGCGCTGATACAGGGTAGCCTCGTCTTCAAGGTATTTCCCACTTTATATTTGTTATTTACTATCAAAGGTGATTTAAGGGCCTCTTAACATTTATCCTCTATTTTATAACTTTTTTGCTTTGATCTTTTCCATAGGCCAGAGCTGGTCCTCCATTTCATAGGAAACCGGATCGTGGGGGCTTGCTTCTACATCTGCCGTTTCCAACTTTTCACACCAGCACCTTGGATCTGCATGGGCTTCTACAGCTTAATCCAGTCCATTACCAGTGCGCCTGACATCGGCGTTGCCGGCTGAAGACTGGGTTTTGGGTTATCATTACCAAAAATGATGTAGTGAAGAAAAATAAATGCATGGTCGTTGTAAACACTAAAAGACTAGTTCTTATTTTTCGACCACCTGATTCCTGATCTTTAGCAAGTGGGTATTTCCAGTTTAAATACTCCACATTTACTACCAGAGGGTTTTCGTTAATCTTTACTTACATTCTGGGCCGTTTCCGACTGGTATTTACTACCAGAGGATTTTCTTTAATTTGATTCTGGGCCGTTTCCGACTGGTATTTACTACCAGAGGATAATTCTTTATTTGTATTCTGGGCCGTTTCCTACTGGTATTTACTACCAGAGGATAATCTTAAATTGCATTCTGGGCCGTTTCCGACTGGTATTACTACAGAGGACATACTTCATTTCCGTTCTGGGCTCTCTTCCTTCTGGCTACATCCGGTAAGGAATTTTACAATTTCCCTTTAAATCATCTTTATTTTACACGTGTCTGGTGACCCCAATCACAGGGATTTACGACCCCTTTGCTTGAGTGTCGCTTGCATTGAATACAGTGTTACCATCACTGTTTAATCTAGCCCTGTCTAGTATTGTCATCGGCTTATTGCCTGTGTGTATTAAGGAGTGTGGATAAGCACCAACTTAGCGTGCACCCCCCTTAGCACTTACTTCCGGTCTTGGGTAACCATTTGACTCTTTGAGCTTACTTTTATACATTGCCTTGTATTTCATTTTGTATTTTGTATACTTACATTCTTCTATGCTTCTAGATACCTTTTATTATACTTAAATTGTGTATACCTTACTTTATATTTTTTGTCTTGATTGTATACTTACATGCTTCTATGCTTCTAGATACATTTTATTATACTTAATTGAAGTGTGATCCACATTTTATTATACTTAATTGAAGTTGTGATCCACATTTGCACATCTTGGTATGCTTGTTACTTCGTAGGGTAAGTGTGCCTTTTACTCTACTATTTGAATTGTTTGTTAACTTTTGTGCTCTAGTGACTTCCTTTGATTCACCATGTCACCCCATTTGTCTGCCAAGGCATTTAATCGCATATGCCGATTAGCTATTCGCGGTTATAATCAAATTCAAGCAGAAATTGATAGGGTTTCCCAGTCCCTTTCCACCCCGGTGACTAAGTATCAAGCCCTTTTAGATGCTCTTCAAAATGATCACAATAATGCCAAAGGGGAGCTCACTCCTTATCGGGAGTTAGCTGAGGCCTTGCCTGACCTTACCCTTGAGATTCTCGACCAACAGTTGGAGGCTGTTGGCGATTGTTACACAGGGCTTGTGCGACAACTATCTGAATTAATTCGAGTTTCCTCATTACCGGCGAGCTCTACTAGGCTTAGCATTGATCCTCAAGACATTAATACTACTATGTCTACTGCACCTTCTTCTATTAACACCTCTAATGCATTTTATCCGGTGCAGTCAATACCTAAATTCTCTGGGAGACCTTCGGATTGGCGCGGGTTTATTTCCCGTTTCGAATCCATTATCAATACGAGTAACCAACTAAATTCAATTCAAAAGTTTCAATTTCTTTATGATGGTCTGGATTCCAATTCACAAACCTTAATCTCGCATTTGGATTTCACACCTGAAATGTACCCAGTAGCTTTGAATATCTTAAAGAAGCGTTATGATGATCCTCAGGGCATCATTGATTATCATGCTAACGGACTTGTTGGCCTTTCTAAACCGGGCTCCTCCTTTAAGGACTTTGCCACATTTGTGGACACTTTAAATGTACACTATCGTGCACTGGCGGCTCTGCCCCAGGTTGATGAACATCAAGCCATTATAGTTTCACTACTGGTCTCGAAATTTGATCCAGCCACCTTACATGAATATAAAAAATATCGGCGGAGAGTTGCTCAAAATAACTCCACGGTTACAGTCAACCAACTCCTCGAATTTCTCGATCAAAGCTTGAAGGAGAGACAGTTGGACGTCTCTCACCCAACTGCAACTTCAACTCCGACTCCCAGATCAAACTATAAGCCTAAGCCTAGATTTAACCAGTCTAAATTTAAGGCGCCTGTCTATGCGGCCGAACCAATTAGACTTAACATATACTTGCAACTTTTGCAATCAAGCTTCACACATTATATTTCATTGTGAAGACTTTAAAGCCAAGTCACCCCGCGAGCGTTACAATTTCATTAAATCCAAGAACCTTTGCATTAATTGTTTGCGGAACCACTCTATTTCCCAATGCACTAATCGCGCGAAATGCAAAAGGTGTGGGAAGCCTCACCATACTCTCTTACATTTTGGAACTTCTCCCACGAAGAGAGTTGAATCTCCTCAACCCAAGTCTCCTCCTTCGAGGCCTGGTAATACTACACCACCAGGAACTTCCAGAGCTCCTCAGCCTGAATCATCACCACCTACAGTGTCGGTGACTGTACCAGCCCATGTTGCTGCTACGACTGTGTCCACTAAGCGGCAGTCACTCTTACTCGCGACCACACTCGTCCGCATTCAAACATCCCCGCACTCCTACTTGGTGCTTAGGGGAATTTTAGACACCGCAGCTGGAGCCTCTTTCTTAACTGATCGTTGCGTACAGAGATTAGGATGTCGGCGTTGGCAGTTAAAAGGAGGCAGACACAGCTGGAGAAGTCAGTTTTCAATTAAGTTTCAATCAAGTTTTAGAGAGTTTTAGTCAAGTTCGGAGTTAGTGTTGAGAGAATCAGTGTTGCGGAGTGCTTCAGTGGTAGCTAGTTGGGCAATTAGTCAGTTGATGAGTAGAGCTGTGTTAGTGCAGCTGAGACTAGTGCAATTCGGTGCAGTGCGGACCAGTGGTCAGTCGGGGAACAGTTTTGTGGCGTTACGAAGTGAGTAAGTAACAGTAAACTGTTGTGACTGTTGTAAATGGTGACTGTAATGAATAGCGTTAGTTGCTTGTAAATGTTAATGTGAGTAATGTTAACGTGTTAATAAATCAGGTTATTACTTACAACTTTAGCGAGTTTTATTATTAATCAAACCCACATATTAAAATAACTAGTGGCAGGCACTAGTTGTGTAAGTAAAGTTTTTTTTTGGGAAAAACCCTTACATTGGTGTCAGAAGTGGGATATAGTAAAACCGCTAGACGAGTAAGTGTTGATTTTATTAGATCGGGTAAATTGCTGGAAGTTCTAGAAAACCGACGAGTGTTGTATGCCCGTGAGTACTAAGAAGCCCAGCATGGAAGAGTTAATAGCAATGATGAAGGAGATAAAAGAAGATCATAGGAAGTGGAAAGACGAAATTATAGAAGATATGAGAAACTGGCGGAACGAGATGAAAACAGGCCATGACGGAATAAAAGGTGAAATAAAAAGAGAAGTAAACGACATACCTGAAGGAATAAAGGCCGGACCAAACAAGGGCCAAGAAGCAAAGAACGTACAAGAGGAACATGAAGGAAGTAAGGATGATGCAGATAGCAGGTCAGACTTAGAAGGTGACCAGGTTAAACGAGGACGTAGCCATGTAGAAGTTCAGAAAGCTGCGTGGGAAGAAGAAAGAATTGAAAACTGCAACGGACAGGAAGAGCAAGACCAAGGTAAGGGAACTATTGTTAAACCAGGAGTGGAATGTAGCACTGAAGCGACCAGGGAGGAACAACTCCAGGGTGAGAACATTGTGTCTGTGCTCAAATGTCAGGAAGAACCAGCCCGGAAAAGGGTGGACAGCAAAGAAGAGGGGAAACGGGTAATCCTGCTAGCATCGAGAAAGGAAGAGGAGCTATCAGCGGAAATTCACGGAGGTATCGCCGGGAGTCACTTTGGAGTGAAGAGGGCATGGGCCAAGCGGAAGCAGCGGTTCTCTTGGGTAGGCTACCAGGAAGATGGTGCAGACTGGGCTAGTCGGTGCACCGAGTGGGTAGCAAGGAAGGGACCCAGCCGCGAAACCCATGGTGCCCTGAGGCAATACAAGGTTGGAGTTCCGTGCAAGAGGATAGCCATTGATATGGCAGGACCTTCTCCTGATTACAGACGAAGAATGCGCTGTAACCTGTTTACGAGGGACCACTTCAGTAAGTGGGCAGAGGCCCACGGCGTAGCAGATCAGGACGCGTCAACGGCAGCTGCAGCATCGACGGTCTACCAGATCCTCGGCGTCAGGAGGACAAGGACGACGCCGCTACACCCTCACTCTGACGGCATGGTAGAGCGAAGCATCAGGACCCTAGAAGGCCATCAGAGGTCTTTGGGGAATGAACATCCAGGGGACTGGGATGAACATACGCCTCCCCTAAAGATGGCGAACCGATCAGCAGTTCCAGAGACCACAGAGCGAATGCTTGCAAGCATTGTGTTTGGCTGGGAGTTTCGACGACCCAGTGACGTTTTAATTGGCAGCCTAGGAACGGACGAAGTGGACGTGGATAGCTGTGCTGCGGACCTTTGCCATAAGTGGAGAGCCGCACGTAGACAGGTACACGATAGAATGAAACAGGAGGGTGGCCGGACGAGGACTTTGTATGGCAGGCAGGCCATCGGAAGAACGTTCCAGAGAGGTGGGAAAGTTTGGTCGTACAAGCGTGTCCGCAAAAAGGGAAAACCTCCTAAGTTGCTGGGTAGGATCTTACACCACTGTCTCACGGCTCAACGACCTGGTGTAACGGATTCAACACACGCCCAGATCCAAGATGAAGGTGGTACACTTGGACCGATTGCTGCCCTACATCACGAAGGAGACTTCTGTTCGGGACGAACAGTTCTAAGAGGGGAGCAGTGTAACGAAGTTGACCTGGGCGGAGAAGAAAGGCCTAGATTGTTCTAGAGGTTGAACGACCAAAGTCAGTAACAGGCCGCCACTGCATAAACAAAAGGGGCGGTATCTACTTGTGGCAAAGAAGAAAGGCCTAGATTGTTCTAGGGGTTAAGCGACCAAAGTCGGTAACAGGCCACCACTGTGTAGACAAAAGGGCCGGTCTATACATGAACTAGAAAGGAAAGGGGCTAGATTGTTCAAGGAGTTAGTGACCTGTGTAAAAGCCAGCTAAGAGAAAGGCCTCAGTTGGGGTGGTGGCATATGTGTTTCCCAGCCAGTGATTGACAGGTGAGAGTGAGACAGCCGGAGTTGGAGAGAGACAGAGAATGGGAGGAGGCGGCTCACAGCTGAGGTGGTGGCAGTATGTTTTCTCCAGCCAACGAACATCAGGAGGGCGTGGAAACTTATGCTCAGAGAGTTGGAGGAGGGCAGTCCCAGTTGGAGGGAGGCACGCAGTTAAAAGGAGGCAGACACAGCTGGAGAAGTCAGTTTTCAATTAAGTTTCAATCAAGTTTTAGAGAGTTTTAGTCAAGTTCGGAGTTAGTGTTGAGAGAATCAGTGTTGCGGAGTGCTTCAGTGGTAGCTAGTTGGGCAATTAGTCAGTTGATGAGTAGAGCTGTATTAGTGCAGCTGAGACTAGTGCAATTCGGTGCAGTGCGGACCAGTGGTCAGTCGGGGAACAGTTTTGTGGCGTTACGAAGTGAGTAAGTAACAGTAAACTGTTGTGACTGTTGTAAATGGTGACTGTAATGAATAGCGTTAGTTGCTTGTAAATGTTAATGTGAGTAATGTTAACGTGTTAATAAATCAGGTTATTACTTACAACTTTAGCGAGTTTTATTATTAATCAAACCCACATATTAAAATAACTAGTGGCAGGCACTAGTTGTGTAAGTAAAGTTTTTTTTTGGGAAAAACCCTTACAATATACTTGCAACTTTTGCAATCAAGCTTCACACAATATATTTCATTGTGAAGACTTTAAAGCCAAGTCACCCCGCGAGCGTTACAATTTCATTAAATCCAAGAACCTTTGCATTAATTGTTTGCGGAACCACTCTATTTCCCAATGCACTAATCGCGCGAAATGCAAAAGGTGTGGGAAGCCTCACCATACTCTCTTACATTTTGGAACTTCTCCCACGAAGAGAGTTGAATCTCCTCAACCCAAGTCTCCTCCTTCGAGGCCTGGTAATACTACACCACCAGGAACTTCCAGAGCTCCTCAGCCTGAATCATCACCACCTACAGTGTCGGTGACTGTACCAGCCCATGTTGCTGCTACGACTGTGTCCACTAAGCGGCAGTCACTCTTACTCGCGACCACACTCGTCCGCATTCAAACATCCCCGCACTCCTACTTGGTGCTTAGGGGAATTTTAGACACCGCAGCTGGAGCCTCTTTCTTAACTGATCGTTGCGTACAGAGATTAGGATGTCGGCGTTGGCATTCTCCAATTTCTGTTTCCGGGATAGGCAATACTACCGCAACAAATAAGGGCGTCTGCTCCCTTGATATTGCTACTATAGGTGGTTCCATCCTTGCACCTCAACACCCATTTATCATTTTAGATAAAATAGCAGTCACAACTCCTACTGTTGAAATAAATGCTTCAGTACGTGAAGCAGCCAAACATTTGGTTTTAGCCGATCCCTCTTTTGATAAACCTTCTAGGATCGATTGCATTTTAGGCTCAGATTTAGCCTCTTTGTTATTTGGTCAAGGCTCTCCTATCACGTTAGGAACGGATATGCCAGTAGCGGTACCTTCTCCGTTTGGCTATATTCTCTTGGGATCAGCTCCAGTGACGACTTCTCCTTCTTCGTGGTCTGTTTCAAACCCCACTACTTCAACTTCTTCTGCCGTAGCCGCATGCTGCGCAGCACCAGGCAATGAGTTACATGCCCTTGTAGAGAACTTTTGGCGGGCTGAAGATTCACCCCCAGTTTCTCCTGCACCTTCTCCACAGGAACAGCTGTGCGAGCAATTTTACCGCGACACCACCACACGTGATGCTTCCGGTCGGTATCAGGTTAGATTACCTTTCATTAATAAGGATCCTTCCTCAGTGGCCAACTCATATGCTGCCGCGTACTCACGCTTTTGCGCCTTGGAACGAAAGTTTAAAACAGATCCTAACTTTCAGAAATTATATACTGAATTTATGCAGGACTACCTTGACCAAAGCCATATGCAATTAGCTGATGGACCTGTCTCTTACTATATTCCCCATCATGGGATTTTCAAGAATCATGGGGACAACCCCAAGATTCGCGTCGTCTTCGACGCCTCTGCTAAAACTCCCAGTGGTACTTCATTAAACGATCTTTTGTTTGTTGGTCCTAAATTGCACCCTCTTTTATCCGATATAATTTCATTGTTCAGACAATATCCATTTGTCTTTTCCTGTGATATTAGGCAAATGTTTCGCCAAATATCTATGCATTACGAGGACAGACAGTTCCAATGCATTTTATGGCGGTCATCTCCAGACCAGCCTATACGCACTTATTACTTAAACACTGTTACATACGGCACAAGATCAGCTCCTTATCTGGCACTCCGTACACTGGCTCAGCTTGCCGATGATGAGAAAACAAATTTTCCTGAGGGAGCTGCTGCTTTAAAAACAAACATATTTGTTGATGACGTTGCCGTGGGTGCGTACTCCCTGACAGCAGCTATACGTCTGCGTAATCAACTTATTGCGCTATTACACTCTGGAGGCTTTGACCTCCGTAAATGGGTTGCTAACCACCCTTCCCTACTTATGGGAATCCCGTTGGAGCACCACGTTGCTTCCACTTCTTTCAGCACCACTTCAGCGTGCTCTATTTCTTTATTGGGCGCATTATGGAACCCTACTACGGATTCCTTTAGCATTCGACTTGACATCAAGTCCAGCCCCAGTGGCACTGTTACCAAACGTTTGGTACTTTCTTTTACAGCCCAAATTTTTGACGTATGCGGTTGGCTTGCACCCTTTACATTCAACTTAAAGGCCTTCTTACAAGCCTTATGGAGACAGTCTCTCCAATGGGACACTCCTTTGCCAGAGCAACTTGCCTCTCAATGGCAGTCTCTTATTCATGAATTTTCTATTTTGGAGCAGGCAACATTACCTCGCCCATTCACGCCCACTGCGGCTACTACTTCCTACATCCTTCATGGATTCTCTGATGCCTCAGCACGAGGTTATTCAGCTGTTCTATACTTGGTTGGGGTGGAATCTAGCTCACCTCCAGCCCTTTTATGCGCTAAAACGCGCGTTGCTCCTTTACACACTTTAACTATTCCACGATTGGAACTGTGTGGAGCTCATTTGTTGGCATCCCTTGCCGCTCATTACTTGAACTTATTTTCTTCTATTCTTACTATCACAAGTGTCCACCTCTGGACCGATTCGCAGATCGTTCTGCATTGGGCACAATTACCTCCATATAAGTTCAAGGTTTATGTTTCAAATCGGGTATCCCAGATTCAAGATTGGGTTCCCACTGCCACTTGGCATTATGTACCCACTAATGACAATCCAGCTGACATTGCTTCAAGAGGTTGCAATGCCTCTACACTTCTTACCCTACACTGTGGTGGCACAGACCATCATGGCTGTCTACGCCCTCTTCAAGGCCTAACATTGGCCCTTTGGCTCTTCCGCATCCAGTCTCACCGGAATTTTCACTCCAAGCTGAATGCGCTACTGTAGTTCCGATTCCTACTGTGCAACTATTTGATCACATTCCATCATGGAGTTCATTACTCCTTGTAATCTCCCATTATAAGTCTATTCTGTAAAGTTGCTATTCTGGTTTACAGTTTTGTCAACATTTGGGATAGGCAATAGTTTTATACATTGTACTTTAATACTTCATACCAAGTTAGTGGAAGGTAGTTGTAGCATTATCAAATCAGTGAGTAGAAGATAAAGACTAGAGAAAAGTTAGGGGGGAATGTTGCCAAGTTGGCAGGAAGAAAATGCAGACTGAGAATAGTTATGGAGAATTACTGAACAACTAGTCGGAAGATGTAGAATGAAAATAAAAACATGTTACGAGTTATGGGGGAGTGGTAACAAGTGGTTGGTGGTAAGAAGTTGGATATTGAGAGAAATGTTATGGGATGAATGATGAATACATCCCAGAAGGGGTATTAAATAATAGAAAGTAATGCAGTAAAAGTTGAAACCTTCTTTCTGCCAAATTTAATCAAAATCGGGCGATGAATATTGATTAATTGATGAATATTGAATATTGATTAATTGTTGAATATTGATGAATATTGAATATTGATGAATATTGAATATTGATTAATTGATGAATATTGAATATTGATTAATTGATGAATATTGATTAATTGATGAATATTGATTAATTGATGAATATTGAATATTGATTAATTGCTGAATATTGAATATTGATTAATTGATGAATATTGAACATTAGGATCCACAAAAGCTAACATTTATCCACATAAAATTTCGATTTGTAATGTCAATTCATTCATGTAAATTGATCGGTTCAATCGTCAATAATTTTAACGATTGCAGCGCTTCCTCTTATTGGGTGTAAGAGTATGATGGCGCTTTAAAGTCAAGTAGGGAAGCTTTAACCATTTCTTCGTGTTTAATTTTATCAAAATCGGACTAAGCGTTAAAGAAATATTAGTAAAAATAGTATTCCCTCTCTACCCCTTCCACCCCCTTGAGAAGTAGCACAACGTCGAGACTTCTATAATGCAAATCTGTACAAGATATAGGATTCGAATGACCCTTCATTCATGAAAATCGGTTCACGTGTCGATAATTTGCAACGATTGCTATACTTCCCCTTAACAAGTGTAAGAGCTGATCGCCGCTTTAATGTTACGTAGGGGAGCCATAACCCTATCATCCTACCAAATTTTATCAAAATCGGGCCAAGATTTACAGAGTAATTAGTAATAATAATTTTGAGAAGGGGCCTCACATATATGGGGCTAACTCCTCCACCATTTGATGTACAGCGTCGAGACCCTCAAAAGGCACATCTACATAAAATTCCGAATCGTATGACACCTCATTCATGAAAATCGGTTCACGCGTTTAGGCGCTACGTTGTTTACAAAAAAGGTAACAACAAGAACAAGAACAAGACCAATTTTTGAAAATGCCGTTTTTGCTCATTTTCAGCAACTTTTTTCTCAAAATCTATTAGATCTGTGTTGTAGCAAAAAATTACAGTCATAAAGGAGGATTTGCCCTATATTATAAAGAAAATTTGGGAATTTTATCTTTTATAGAAAAAGAGAAAAAAATTGTCAAAGTTGGGTGTTTTTCAACGTTAACGCTTTTTCGTGCAGTTTTTGATGATCAACCCTTATATTAATACCGGACAGTTTTAATAAAATCTCCTTAACAAAAACTTACAGTTTAAAATGTTAAGTATAAGGGTTGATTAAACGCCAAAAGTTACACAAATCAAGAAGTACCCAGCATTTCATTAATACTTCATTGATATCATTTAAGTAATTTTACTGCATTAATTTTCATTAATATTTTTTAAGAATTTATTAGATGTCACAGACCCTTATGCTGGCCATTTTCATCATCAAAATATATGT